>NC_060143.1:33008764-33614014 GCF_021461385.2 Schistocerca piceifrons
ATGTAGTATTTATTATTGAACAATTACTAAAGTGGTACAACATACAATAGGAAAAATTAAGATTTTTTGATGCACAAATATGTGATCCAAATGAGGCACAACTGCCCTTCTCAGTGAGCAAATACTAAATACTAATTACACTCATTGCTTACATTGTTTAACAGACACATACATTAACTGTTAGGTTCAACAACTTCAAATTTTATTTACAATAACCACTGATGTCTACTGCCAGAGTATGCTGTGCCCGTCAGAGTAAATCTAATGACTCCACTCTCTGTGATCCTATTTTGTCCCTGAATTTTCTGCTAATGTTGGCAATAATTCATTGAATTCAGTCACCAATGTGAATCATCATTAACTGTAACAGTCATTATGGAGCTGAATATCATTTGCAATGCCAAGTTTACTGATTTCATATTTAACAATGCTTTGCCATTCACCACTGAAATTATTGTCAAAAGAAATCATATCACTGTGCACTGTAATTCTCCTACTCACAAAACAGACAAGAATAACATCAAACTTTTTCAAAAATATTGATTATCTGCAGTATTTACATCTTAATATCCTGACTCTTGCAAAATGATAAATTGAGTTTTGGAACAGGAAAACATTACTAAATCTTGAAATGGAGGCATTGGAGAATGACAGACATTCCTGCAAAAGTCTTGAGATGGAAAAGAATATTTAAAAAATTCAAAATATTCAATTATGAGGATTTTGTTGAAATGAAAATTTTGAAGGAAAAAAAAAACTCACTTCTTCATTTATCCATACAAATCAAACTGTACTTCTAGTGATTCACATTACTGCTACTAGCAATAATGTCACTTCTAACAATGCCTTGTGAACACAGCCATTGTCTCTTATATAACATTCTGATAATGTAAACAATCTTAGGCACTAGTAAAAATTGAATTTTTAGTGTCTTAAAACGAATAATAATCTGTAAACAAACAATCATTTAAGCACGGCAGGAAAACATACACACATTTCATAATTAGTTTTGAAAATATAGAATCTTTCAGCATTGAACATTGCTCAAAGGTTATTTTTAACAATCAATTGTACAACATTCAAATTTTAATTACAGTAAATAAATATATCATTTGCTTGCAATTGTGGTAATTCCATTCATAAATACTAACTAATCTATACAAACACATCATCCCATCTTATACTTAAAACCTTCACTTCATGGTCAATAGGGCTTGAACAAAATTCTATTAAGATGTCTTCTGTAGTTTCTCAAATGTCATTAAACAATCACTAGTGCAAGTTGAAAAACAAGACATCATTGATAGTACACATATAACCACATAATAAAATTATGGTGTAAAGTGTTCTTCATTAATCAGATGTGTGTCGTGTACTACAAGAAGTGAATTTCAGTCTGTTACGTTGTAACACACACATTACAGGTATTTGAAATGCTGTTTTGGAATGCCAAAGAGACAAATAGTCTCCAATATATGCTGCTTACAACAAATTGAGTCATTACATAGCAGTGCAATAGTACACTTGTTTGAGTGTATGTTCTCTAGATGAATTGTGGATTACTTCAAAATGTCCCAATAGGAAACTAGAATTTTGTCTTTTCTATGTTGTTATATTCCATCCTGGATTTTCCATAGTTTGACTTTGTCTTTTCTGTGTGTTTTAATACATTTTAGGCTGTATATGATAAATTTATATGATTAGATGCCACTCAGTAAAGCTAACATTTTGATGAAACACTAATCAGTTATTTAGAATACGAATTTATATTACATTTATGAATGAATGTCTACATGTTAAGTTTCAATTTTAAAAAAGCAATATTTTGTTTTTAGGTGGTAGAGATGGAGACAATGCCAGCCGTTGAACAGAGAAAAGTGTATGATCCTCCAGACAATGCACTGTCACAATGATAAAAAAAAACTGGTTTTCTTGCAGTATTAATATGGGTATGACCTTTCCCTCGATAACTGTAATGTGAATTTTTATTTTGATATTTCTGCTAAGTGCTTTTATCCCAGTTACAATGTACCTTTTCAGAGGCAATAATATGAAGCACCTGTTGTACAATATACTGTCTGCAGAGCCAGAAGTGCTGTATTTCATGTAATTTTTTTAAAAAAATAATAAATACAACTTACTTTATTAATAAAAGAAAACCAATATTTTCATTCACTGTGTAGAATATTCTTCGAATAAGTGCACATCATAAGTCATATTTTAGTATCTCTTTACTGACCACAAATCATTATTTTATTGTGACTAAACAGGCATAATGTTAACTTATGCATCTAAATGTTACTTATGTACCTGAAAAATAATCACAAGTGGAGGACCAAACAGTTAGGTCATCGGTCCCCTCAGGGTAGGGAAGGGTTGGGAAGGAAGTCTGACATGCATTTTCAAAAGAACCATCCTAGCATTTACCTGAAGCAATTTAGGAAAATCATAGAAAACTTAAATCAGGGTGGCTGGATGTGGCTTTGAACTGTCATCCTAACCACGGCGTCACCTTGCTTGGTACAGTAAGCTGAAACTTATAGTATTTACAGAATTAATACACTGTCAGAATGAAACATAGTTACACATTTTTAATAAGTTTATCATACATAAAATACCTAACCCTGACTGTTGTAAGTGCTGTCAAAACTGAAATCTAACAGAAATTTTTATTTAAGCTGGTTTAACAGTCCCTGTTCAGATATTTATCTATAGAGTAAAAGAAATTGCCTATCAAAAAGTCTTTCAAACTCTGTTTAAACTGTGCTTTTCTGGAACCAAGTTTTTAATGGTTGCTGGCAATTAAGTGATTTTAGGTTTTTATGTAGACTGTTTTTAGTCATAGTATTAATACTATGTATTGGTTGGAAACAGACGCGTTACATGCAACAAATTTCAATAATGAATAAACATTCTGAGAAGCAGTGGTCAGAATACCCAGTTCTTTGAACAGGTTTCAGCATGATGTTCTTGAATTTACACCAGAAATGAGTCTTATTACACACTTTTGCATTCTAAAAGCTTTTGCTCAGTTTGATGAGTTACCCCAGAATATGATCCCATATGTAAGTAAGTATAATGTTATATGTTAGGACTTTTACCAGCCTATAATATAAACAGTGGTCTTAATCATTTTACAGGGTGCCACTAGGATGATTGGTTCTTTGTGAAACTGGAGAATTACCATGGATGTCTGTCTGTGTGTGTGTGTGGGGGGGGGGGGGGGGGCAAACATGGGACAGAGGGTGGGCTTTTGGTAGGACCTTGGCCAGGGAGTCTTCCAGCAAGTTCGTCATAATTGTCCATATTTAGTAAGGGTTGCTAACTTGGAAAGGCGACAGGTTTTTCAGTCTGGAACAGGCTATGTGGTTGGTAGCCACATATAAACTCTTCAGTTCCTCTGTGGCCTTCTATTGCTGATGCTGTAACATTTCCATATGGTGGATCCCAGTACTGATCCAGTCATGAAGGTAGTGTTCAGTGATGTGTACCCTCTGTGAGGTCATTGCAGCAGTCATTACCAGGCATTTGATGGCAGTCAGTGCTGAGCTTCCAGTAGCCAAGTTACATTATAATTGATGCCAGTGGTTGTGCATGATAAACTGTCCCATCATTACTGTGTTTCCAAAGGTTGGTTTCTCTGTTTGATGTTTAGAAATCAGGGGCCAAGCATTGAGGTACAATGTTAGATTTATGTGTTCCTTTTACTTTATGATTCAAGAATGGAGTGTTAATAGTAATTTGTGTGCTCTCTCACTTATTTTACCCTGGAAATACTGTTCCCATGGGTGGGATCTAGCTACAAACTTCATTTTGCTAATTTGATGTATGCTGTTGAGTTGTGGAAATGGCACAACTCTGGTTCCTTCTATTAAATTATACGTAATATTTTTAAAAAGTTTTGCCCTATGGCGTAACACTGCTTTTTCTGTTTTAGAGCTCCAAAACCTAATTTTTTTATGGTACCTGCATATATCTGTTGGGAGGGCCTATTGAGATCTGTGCCATACAGTTTCTGAAAGAAGTTTTTCAGATCAGTCCTTGACATCCTTCATTGGTTTTTCATCCATCTTTTGGAGCTGTAAATAATTTATGGGTTGTAATTTAACTCTTGTTATGGGAGTTCTGTCAGTTATGAAGTTTAAGGCACAGGTATCCTTTTAGAGAAAAGTTTTTTTGAGTGTTTTGTTTTAAAAACTATATTGAGATCCACAGTGACTGATTTTATTTATTTATTGGCATGTTTCAATAATTTTTTGTATGTTTGAATTGTTTGTTTTACATACTGACACCTTTAAACCACTTCGATTTTCATAGTATCTGAATTTATTTATTTGTGACCTGTAAAATGATTCAACATGGAAGTTGTCCAAAAAGGGAAGACTCCAGGACTGAATCAGGTTTAAATGCAGCAGAAGAAAAAATTGCAGAACAGTTTAACTAGAGGTACTAGCTACCGCAAAGGAGCCACAAGTCACTAGCAATCAGGTGCAGTCAGGCAGAGTAGAGAACTGCAGTACCTATCCTCCATTTACCATTAGGTCTTCAGGTGGAGAGGAAGGGGATTATAAAATGCAACAAGCACTACCAATGTCAATATCAGTTGCACCGGCAAACATGGAATTCTCTAACATTCTGGCAAGTTAAAGTGTGAGTGTGGGTGTGGGTTATACTGATTTATTTTCCTAAACCACATTCCACTTCTTTACGAGGTGACTGACTTGAAATTTTGCAGCCCCTCTTCTTTACGGGATAGCGGCTGCTGGAAATTCTCTTGACTTCTTCCCTGTTGAATAGTGCTAGGTACAGGAACTTTTAAGGCCTCTTTCTACTTATAAATGAGTAGGCGTACAAACTTTCCTTTGCATCAGTTAATGGTGTATTTGACTTTCATGCACAATATAATTCACACTTTCAATATACATATGTAACTTTCTGTAAGTACCTCGTATCGTCAAACATTAGGAACAAAATGTGTTAACAGTTAAAAGAAAGTTGGCTTGACTACCATAACTTTCTTAAAATGAATCAGAAAATACATCTCACCTCTACCAAGGCTGAGTCAAGAGTGTATAATAGTACTTTTTCAACTGTTCTTGTTTCATATAACAATAGTCAATGACGCAATAAGCACAAAGCAGCATAAAAACTCCATGATTCTTCCTTACACATGCACTAAAACTGCTATGGATTGCCCGACAGGTACTCGTCAGAGCCGTTCAACTGCACGTCTACTTTCTTTCTGAGACTGATTTTAACCTGCATACACAAATATGTGACGCACAATAGGTAGAATTTTACCATCCCAAAACTTGTATCTAGAATATCGTGTGTTCGAGATGGTAGAAGGCTGAGAGTTATAGAGTTTACACAGAAATTCTCGAATCACTACGTATCCCCCCCAGATTGAAAGCGATATTTTATACATAATCATTATGCAAGTAATATAACTCATAATAACATTTCATATCTTAACAGTATACATTTTTTTACATATGTTTATATACAAATCTCTCCCTTCCATAACAATTCTCTGTCCTCTCTGGAACAATCTTTTGCTTATTATTTTTCTTTGTTATTAAGACATGAGCATTTACTCGTGTTTTTAGTCAGCTTTACTAATATTTAAGAATTGTGAGGACTCTCTTTCTTTTCTTTATTTCCTCTTTCAATTGAAAACTTTAGGTGTTTATGACACATGAGTAATCTGTTTTCTATTCTTATCTTTTTGTACTATTGTTTTCCTAGTATGTACTATTTTTATTAGTTGTAGTAGCTTGAAGGAACTCTGGGTGAAATCAAAGTGTTCTTTTGACACCGTCATTTACTTCCACGAAGCATAATAATGCTAGTTGTTCATAGAGTTTACACTTTCCAGAATAATTCCTATAAAATTTGTGACTTTTGCTACAGTACTGTCCCCTTTTCCTAGGATCAGCACCTATTCCTTGCTTGTGGGTTGACCTTATGAGATGAGAGCACTTCCTCTTTCCATTCTCGTAGGTATGCCCCTTATAAAAATCCCTGTTTTTTAGGCCACAGATCGTCCTATGAGCACATCATAGTCTAATAGAATCTAACCATACTCAAGCATTACAAGGATTATCTTCACAGTATTACTAGGACTATACTTCACTATACTTCAAGCATATGAATATTGAGAAGCACCATCTCCACGTAGGTACGCCTACCCTTTATACTTAGTAAATGCCGGGTACGCCCCCCCTTATCCTTTCTGAGTAGGCCTCATGGTTCATTACCCTAGTATACATTTCTATGTATACCATTATTAAGTATCTTCCGGTAAAGCTACAAATCTATTTTAAACTTCACATTCGTTTCTTTAATATATCATTCACTCCTAGAGTCCTCCTCTACTTATCAACTTCTATACTTTCAATAGATATTATGTCTATATATACTAATTACATCCCCCTATCCTTCAATTCATCAGAGTATTTATTGTACTGACATTACTCACACCTTTTTCTTATTCATCCATTACTCATTACTATTTTATAGTTGTTAGTTATGTATGTGCACCTCTTCTTAAGTATATTTGATGTAGAACTGTCATAACTCCCCATATATGTGCACATAATTCCCTAATGTACAGCACCTTTTCCCCTACAACACCTGGCGGTTCTCACATCATGACAAGCTTTGTCTAAGATTATTTAATGTTTGTGTACAAGTGTATATTTGTGTATAAGTGGATGTGTGTTCGTGTAGTCTGATTCTTCAGCCTTCTTATCTGAAGATAAGATGTATGTTATTAGTAACCACAGAAATAAGGAAGTTTATGAATATGGAAAGGGGGAAAAGATAGACAGTTCCTCAAAATGATAAGGAAGAAAGGATAAAATAGATGTGGTTGCTAGGATTGAAGAAGATAGCGCCAATGACAGGAAACCCTTCCCAGCCCCATTCCCCAGGATTCCTACCTCTCAGGCACTTCAGTGAGATGCCAGAGGAGGTTTGGTGTTAAATAGTCTCCTACAGAATGGAATTGTCCCACCTTCACCATTTGAGGTCCCCGAAGGAAACCCTAGCAACCCTACGGAAATGGCAAATGAAGAAGAATCTGGCACACTTGTTTGTGAGTGTTGTTTGAAAGGTTTAATGTGTGTTTTGTGTTAGTCATGATTTATCTGTTCTTGTAAATCAATCTTTTAGTTACAATACCCACCCCTTTCAAAATTTATACAAACCCTCCCATCTATATCATATCTCATAAAAAGTATAAAAATCTTCTATACAAAATAGAAAAGCCATACACTTCAGTATAACAGTTATTCAGCTAGTCACATCGTATTATATTTTCCACATATATAATACTCTATTCAGTTTATTTCGTTTAGATATCACTTTATTCCTGTGATTCTCATAAGTTGTTCTCTATTTTGTAGTCGTATCCGGTTTTCTAAGCAATAAGATTACAGGATTGTTCTATATCTTAAAGGAATTTGGTGCAGGAAACTATTTTGGAAGAAACACTAAAAACAACTCAGGATCCAACGGTCGTCACTCCGTGCGTTAACTCAGAATGTTAACATCCCTGGGGGATAGATGACTCCGCCCATGTCCCATGGATCTGATATTAACTTTTCTTGTGCACTGGAAGACCAGTAATTTCTTTAAATTTCTTTTGAAAGTCCTCCAAAGAAGAAAAATTCTCAATATTTACTGTACCCCATTCTGAGGCTGCCCCTAAAAGGTACCCCCCCCCCCCCCCCCCCACAGCAAGTTCAATCTTCTTGGAATCTTCCCAATTTTTTTGGTAAAGCTCGATTAAATCTTTTCAAAAAATGTGTTGGATGTACATTTCCGTCCGACTTAAATTCAGGGAATTGTCTAGATAACCGTAGAATCCCCATTGCAAATCATTCACCACTTCACTAGTTAATACCACATTAGGTGAAGTTGCCCTTTTTTCTACTTTGTCTTGCATAAGCTTAATCTCTTTCCACAGGTCGTCCATACCCTTCCTGGTATCATTAAGTTTGGAAGAATGAATAGGTGATATGTTCTCGGATGTTATTCTCTCGATAACTTTTTCGACCTATAATTTCTCCAAATCATTCCTCCAAACTAATTACATTCATAATATCAGGGTGGCTATCTTCTCTTTGAAATCCCGTTCTACATTATCTACTCATGTACTGACACCTGTTATTTGCAACTGAATGACCGGCATTAATTCATTATTCTTCTCTACACTCTCTTTCAAAGTATACAACCAATGCCTTACATCATTATACAGGGTGGTCCATTTGATAGTGACCGGGCCAAACTATCACACGAAATAAGTATCACAGAAAAAACTACAAATAACAAAACTCGTCTAGCTTGAAGGGGGAAACCAGATGGCACTATGGTTGGCCTGCTAGATGGCACTGCCATAGGTCAAATGGATATCAACTGCGTTTTTTTTTTAAATAGGAACCCCCATTTTTTACTACATATTCATTTAGTTTGTATGGAAATATGAATCTTTTAGTTGGGCCATTTTTTTCGCTTTGTTATAGATGACGCTGTAATAGTCATAAACGTATAAGTACATGGTATCACGTAACATTCCACCAGTGCAGACGGTATTTGCTTCGTGATACATTACCCATGTTAAATGGACCGTACATCAATTGCAGAAAAAGTCTATATCATGTTGATGTATGGCTGTTGTGATCAAAATGCCCAAAGGGTGTGTGCTATGTATGCTGCTCGGTATCCTGGACATCATCATCCAAGTGTCCAGACCGTTCGCCGGATAGTTACATTATTTAAGGAAACAGGAAGTGTTCAGCCACATGTGAAATGTCAACCATGACCTGCAACAAATGATGATGCCAAGTAGGTGCTTTAGCTGCTGTCGCAGCTAATCCGCACATCAGTAGCAGTCAAATTGTGCGAGAATCGGGAATCTCAAAAATGTCGGTGTTGAGAATTCTACATGAACATCAATTGCACCCGTACCACATTTCTATGCACCAGGAATTGCATGGCAATGGCTTTGAATGTCATGTACAGTTCTGCTACTGGGCACAAGAGAAATTACAGGACGATGACAGATTTTTTGCACGCGTTCTATTTAGCAACGAAGCATCATTCACCAACAGCAGTAACGTAAACCGGCATAATATGCACTATTGGGCAATGGAAAATCCGCGATGGCTGCAAGAAGTAGAACATCAGCGACCTTGGCGGGTTAATGTATGGTGCGGCATAATGGGAGGAAGGATAATTGGCCCCCATTTTATCGATGGCAATCTAAATGGTGCAATGTATGCTGATTTCCTACATAATGTTCTACTGATGTTACGACAAGATGTTTCACTGCATGACAGAATGGCAATGTACTTCCAACATGATGGATGTCCGGCACATAGCTCGCGTGTGATTGAAGTGGTATTAAACAACACATTTCATGATAGGTGGATTGGTTGTCAAAGCACCATACCATGGCTTGCATGTTCACCGGATCTGATGTCCCGGATTTCTTTCTGTGGGGAAAGTTGAAGGATATTTGCTATTGTGATCCACTGACAATGCCTGACAACATGCGTCAGCACATTGTCAGTGCATGTGCAAACATTACAGGAGGCGAACTACTCGCTGTTGAGAGGAATGTCGTTACACGTACTGCCAAATGCATTGAGGTTGATGGACATCATTTTGAGCATTTACTGCATTAATGTGGTATTTACAGGTAATCACGCTGTAACAGCATGCATTCTCAGAAATGATAAGTTCACAGAGATACATGTATCACATTGGAACAACCGAAATAAAATGTCCAAACGTACCTACGTTCTGTATTTTAATTTAAAAAACCTACCTGTTACCAACTGTTTGTCTAAAATTGTGATCCATATATTTGTGACTATTACAGCGCCATCTATCACAAAGCGAAAAAAGTGGTCCAACTAAAACATTCATATTTATTTACATACTACATGAATATGTAATAAAAAAAGGGGATTCCTATTTTTAAAAAAAATGCAGTTGATATCTGTTTGACCTATGGCAGTGCCATCTAGCGGGCCAACTATAGCGCAATCAGGTTTCCCCCTTCAAGCTAGACAAGTTCCGTTCTTTGTAGTTTTTTCATTTGATGCTTATTTCATAAGATATTTGGCCTGGTCACAATCAATGGACCACCCTGTATATAATATTGTACACATTTTCAAAAGATCCTAACTTTTCCATAAGTTCTGATTCTACATTGTTACATTTGTTCTCAATGTCCAGTACTAACCTTTCTGATAAATCTTACAAATTGTCATTCTGTTTCTGACTAAGGTGAGCAAACATATGATTTATAAGTGTGATTAAAGAATTTGTCACCTCATTCTTTAAATCTATTTTTAAATTCTCTACTTTAGTACTTATAGTGTCAAATTCAGTCTTCAAAGCACCCATGCCTTTGCATCTTTACTTTGAGAGTCTACTTTGGCACTTAAAAAACCTATATTTGATGTTTGAATATTGAGAGTTTCCCTCTGAGCATTTAAAGCCTCACTCTGGGTATTTAATTGCAGACTCTCAGCATTTAACTGATAATTTACCAAGCCTACCTCTTTCCTCAGAGTCTCACTTTGAGCATTTAATTACAGACTCTGAGCTTTAATTAAATGTATCAACTCAGCCCAGTCAGGCACTTCTTTGCTAACTTTCATGGCCATAGCCAGTTCTTGAGTGTCCCCAACCTGCTGTATATTTTCCATACACTTGTATGCTTCAGCTCTCGTAAGCACTTAAAACTAACTTTAAATATAATAATCACACAAATAAAGTTCACTCAATGGTATCTTGTACCACTTCGTGCTAAAGTAATGAAGTTTTGTTTCATGCTCACCCGGCATAGAATTCTTGTAGCGTAGGTGAGCGAATGTGGAGGCAGGTCAGCAGTGGTAAACAGCAGCTGGTGCCCCCGCGACGTATGTGAGAGCTGTATACTCCCTGCACTGGATCTTCTTGGTTGAAGCATTCCATGCATATTTCTTCTTAGACAAATACATCGAAATCTTCTTTGTTGATTTATTGTTGTGAATTTTTCATGTCTTCACCATTTTTTATTCAAATTTTGCTCCATTAGATACTTGAACATATTTCAATGTCTCAGAGTAAATCCCTTGTTGTATTATGTTTGGTTGCTATGGCAACACACAACAGCAGCTTTTCTCGTTTTTGACTGAAAATTCCTGTTTTTATGGTCCTTTCCCATAGGTTGCCATGTTTTAACATTTTGTGATGTCCTAAAGTGTGAAAGTAGACATACAAACTTTCCTTTTTGTCAGTTAACAATGTGTTTGACTTTAAAGCAGCACAATATAATTCACACTTTCAACATACATATGTAACTTTCTGTAAGTACCGTCATACTGTAGAACATTAGGAACAAAATGACTTACAGTTAAAAGAAAGTTGGCTTGACTACCATGACTTTCTTAAAATGAATCAGAAAATACATGATTTTCTTCCCGCAACTGATTTTAAACCTGCACACACAAACATGTGAAGTGCAGTAGGTAGGATTTTACCATCCCACACTTGTATCTAGAATATTGTGTGTTTGAGATGGTAGAAAGCTGAGCGGTTCTAGAATTTACACAGAAATTCTCAATCTCTACAGTTCACCCCTATGCAGCCAAATAATGCAACAGCCTTAGCAGACAGTACCTACTGACTATCTACTTTTCTAGCTGATGAAGGGTTACTCTGGCACAGACAGTTTACAATTTTTACTACAGATGATAAATGAACAAACCCTATAGTATTCATCAGAGCCTTCCATAACATGTTACCATGCAATTGGACTGTAGCACAGAAGATCAGGTTCGTTGTGGAATACATCCAAGGTGATGCTTTATTATGGGCAACAGATACGACCGAGCTGTGCCACACTTATGAACAGTTTTAGTGTGCCTTCTTCAAGAAATTCTGATCCATAGCAGTTCAAGAGTGACTAAGGCAGGAGGGATATTAAAACCAGCCCCATTCAAAAGTGAACTACGAGAGCATTTTGAAAAATACCTGCACAAAACAAGGTATTGCACAAATCCAGTCTCTCACACGGATGTACTAAAAATACTCAAACGTCAGTTTCCAGCACTTATCAAGGAAAAATTGATCACAGTACTTGAGTATGACGTAGAATACTTTTCATCCATTCTGAACTCAACTGACCTGATGTATGAAGGGAGGCAGTCACAACTCCAGAACAATAATGTGAAAAGTGAACCTCCACAAATAGTGATCCACAAAGTAGTAATGGCAGAAGCAACTGACACAATGGGCACCCGTACCATCTGCATAATAATAATCACACAAGGGTTAACTATGGTAAGTAGGGAAACCAAGGACAAAAATGAGGTTTTACAGGAAACCACAGCCCTAACTACAATGGACCAACACATGCTGAACAGAGGGGTTTTGGACAATAGGTTCAAAATGTAACCCCAGCAGGCAATGGCTGACCAGTGGGAGACAGCCAGGCGGCCCTCCTGTCCTCCTCTTGGTAGTTATAACCAGCGGAACAACAATTATGTACCAGGCAGAGGTCAAGACAAAAGAGAATTTAATTCATGGGCATCGCAAGACACAAATTAGTGAAGTCAAGGCCACAAAATGCATATAGTGGAGGTTACCCATAATGAGCAGATTACCCCCCCCCCCCCCTCCCCCAACTAACCAGGAAACCAAAATAGGTTGCAATACATCCCTGTTCACCCATCGAGGAACTGTTCACCCATCGAGGAAGAGGATGGGGACGTACAATTAAATCCTAATTATTTTATGAAGTATGACAAAGAAGTTGATATCAAGGATGACTTATCTGAGGAAAATGTGAACAATCTGGAAGAGAACAGAAGAGAATCTGTCCGGGCCTTAATAAATGCCAGGATAGCTGATTTAGGTATATACATTGCACTGAATGCAGGTGCAATGACAAATGTATCTCACAAGGTTTATTTAATGACTTACAAAAGGGAACACACATGCCAACCTTCCCTGTGAAGAGCTATCGAATCATGACTGCAGTAAGGAGTACATCTAAAGGAGAGAAATTTCAAGCATTAATACTCATTACTATCAAAACGTTTTCTATAAAATGCATTTTTTCTAGTGGTGGAAAAACTCTAAAATTGTCTTACTGGGATGGACTGATACGTTCCGACAGTTCAACAGTACAAGGTACAGATTGACACAGGACAGCGAAAATGTTTCTTTACAATTAACAAACAAAGGTTATCAGTAGATTAATCACAGCTAGTACAACAGAAAACTAACCTTTGCCAAATACAGACATTAGAGTACAATCGTCTTATTCAGATGTATTGTTCTGCGGTACATAAAAAGGTGAACAGCTACAAGGAAGAAGTATGGATCTAGCATTAGTACAAGTGAAGGTAGGTGAATCAGTTTGTTTGCTGGAAGACCAGAAAGAGGAGCTACAGAAATTAATACTTAGGTATGTGCATGAATCTGAAAAGTGTCCCAGGAGTAATTAAAGGTTAAATAAAATGGGTGTTTATCCCCCCCCCCCCCCTCTCCAATACCCTGGCCCAAGAAGAAAGCGGTAAGGCATGAAATTGAGAGGATGATACACTGGCATGTCATGCAACACTCATATTCACTGCATTGTAGTCCTATTTTAGCTGTCGCCAAAGCTGCTGGTAGTGTCAGGCTTATACTCAACGCACGAAATATAAAGGGGATCATTCCTGTTAGGACACATCCCAACAACAACTTAAAAGAACAGTTATTAAAGCTCCATCAAGTGAAATATCTTGCCATAATCCGTTTAAAGGCGCCATACTGGCAGATAGGTCTCCATGAAGACAGTAGGAAGTACACAGCCTTTGTATTGGTCCCAATGAATATTGTGTCATACCTATGAGGTTAAATGTGAGCACAGGTATCCTCATTTCCACATTAGACAAAGTTTTAGATTCAGAACTACTTAATAAAGTCATTGTCTATGTGGATGGCTTGCTAATAGCAATGCCTTCCTGTGAAGAGCAATAGCAAAAAGTACTATACCGAGTTTCTGAATGCGGTGTTATAGCAACCTTAAAGAAGTCTGAATTTCAGAAGGAAAAGGTCATATTCCTCTGACACATAATACCACAAGTTATTTTGCCAGATCCGAGGAAATTAAATGCAATCAGATATTTTCCTCTGTCTCAGCACAAAAAAAAAAAAACACTCAAAGCTTATCTGGACTGTGTCTTTCTTTAGAAAATTTATAAACTTGTTACGGAAGAAAAACTCATGGATATGACCAATCAATGTCAAATTTTCTTTGAAACCATAAAAGAAGTTCTACTCAATGCAAATATATTGCATCACCCAGACTTGTCACAAGAGTTTTGTTTAAGCTCTGATGCATCTTTGTATGGTCTGAGGGGCCATGCCTATTCCAAATCACCAAGACAGGACAATAAACACCCAAGATAATTAGTTCTGCAAGCAGAACTCTTACTGAATGTGAGCGATCATATTCAGTAACAGAGCTTGAAGCTCTCTCTGTAGTAAGGGCTTTTAAGAAATTTAAGTATTATTTGTGGGGAAAACACACCAAAGTTTACTGTGATCACTAAACACCTTATTTTTTTCAATGTGCAAATTGCTGCATACAAGAATGGCCAGAGAGTGTCTTTATCTGCATGAATTCAGTTTCGAGGTAGTGTGTATCAGAGGTAAACAAAATATAACTGCTGATGCCTTGTCAAGGCTACCCCCAAGGTTAAATGAATTTGTAGAAGTCACTGAACAGAATTCTGAAATCCATGTCCTACTTATGCAAGTCAAAACATACCAACCATGTTATGTAAAAATACTCAATAGACTGGAGCAATTACAAGAAGAAGATACACATTGGAAAAAGGTAAGACTCAGACTATGTGAAGGAGATGGTGATAACTTAAACAAATTTTATACTATTTATAAAGGAGTACTGTTTTACCGATGCACACCTAATCATGAACAGTGGTGCATGTGTACCTGGAAAGTTTGTAGATGAATTCATTCTTTACACTCACAACATACGGGGTCATTATGGTGTTTCTAAATGCACCAATAAGATAAACATGTACTGCTATTTCCCCAACATGCGCCGAATTCTCCAAGTAATTCAAAAATGTATTACTTGTCAGAAGACCATACACTCCAACAAATCAAAATTAACTGAACTGCATCCAATAGTTCTCACATACCCTTTAGAATTAGTATCACTGGATGCTGACGGTCCTTTTCCAAAAGGAAAGCGGGTGTTAAGTACGTAATTGCCTTACACGATGTTTATTCTGAGTATGTTAAGTTGTATGCAGTGAGGTCAGTGAATGCCAGTTCTATCATTAGAAGGATTACAGATGACTATCTCCCAAGAGCAGGGAAACCACAGATACTGCTAATTTATAACGCATCATACTTCACACGTAACAGATGGAACGAATTCATGACCACAAATAAAATAAAATACTTATTGGTATCACAATTCCACCCCATAGCAAGCTTTTTTAAGGAATTTAATAAATTTATACTCTGCCACATGCCACACTAACATATAAAATGAATCGAGTTCATCTCGCCATTTCAGCAAATCATTAATAGCTTGTCACATACTTCGACAGATTTTACACCAACTGAATTAATGTTTACAAAACAAAAAAAGACAAGTGAAAAAAACAACTGCCTAAAGTACCCAAGTATGTCATTTGAAAAAAAAAAAAAAAAAAGCTAAGCCTTGATTAGCCTAGGAGAAAAGGCCAAGCACAGGAAAAAGTCTTACAACAAAATATTAGAGTGCAGTGCACAATTCCATATAAAACAAGAAGTATTACTGCAAATGCACACAAAGTCTACCAAACATAGAAAATTTAACTGCAAATGGCAACTGTTATACATTTGCCCATCTGTAATTACACAAGTCCCTCATCCAGGGTCATACACTCTAGCTTACTCTACAAGCGGAAAGCACAAGGGCCTTTATCAACACAAGGAACTAAAGGGCTTTGTATGCTGAATGGGTTTGACAGAAGGTTACACCAACTCTTGAAGTTATTGTGCTTATCTACAGTGAAAATGTTTCACTATAAATGATGAAAAATGTTCACTTAGTTTTAGGATAAGTTTCTACATCTTCATCTATACTCCGCAAGCCACCCAATGGTGTGTAGCGGAGGGCACTTTACGTGCCACTGTCATTACCTCCCTTTCCTGTTCCAGTCGTGTATGGTTCGCGGGAAGAACAACTGTCTGAAAGGCTCCGTGCGCGCTCTAATCTCTCTAATTTTACATTCGTGATCTCCTCGGGAGGTATAAGTAGGGGGAAGCAATATATTCGATACCTCATCCAGAAATGCACCCTCTCGAAACCTGGACAGCAAGCTACACCGCGATGCAGAGCGCCTCTCTTGCAGATTCTGCCACTTGAGTTTGTTAAACATCCCCGTAACGCTATCACGGTTACCAAATAACCCTGTGACGAAACGTGCCGCTCTTCTTTGGAGCTTCTGTATCTGCTCCGTCAACCCAATCTGGTACGGATCCCACACTGATGAGCAATACTCAAGTATAGGTCGAACGAGTGTTTTGTAAGCCACCTCCTTTATTGATGGACTACATTTTCTAAGGACTCTCCCAATGAATCTCAACCTGGTACCTGCCTTACCAACAATTAATTTTATATGATCATTCCACTTCAAATCGTTCCGCATGCATACTCCCAGATATTTTACAGAAGTAACTGCTACCAGTGTTTGTTCCGCTATCATATAATCATACAATAAAGGATCCTTCTTTCTATGTATTCGCAATACATTACATTTGTCTATGTTAAGGGTCAGTTGCCACTCCCTGCACCAAGTGCCTATCCGCTGCAGATCTTCCTGCATTTCGCTACAATTTTCTAATGCTGCAACTTCTCTGTATACTACAGCATCATCCGCGAAAAGCCGCATGGGACTTCCGACACTATCTACTAGGTCACTTATATATATTGTGAAAAGCAATGGTCCCATAACACTCCCCTGTGGCACGCCAGAGGTTACTTTAACGTCTGTAGACGTCTCTCCATTGATAAAAACATGCTGTGTTCTGTTTGCTAAAAACTCTTCAATCCAGCCACACAGCTGGTCTGATATTCCGTAGGCTCTTACTTTGTTTATCAGGCGACAGTGCGGAACTGTATCGAACGCCTTCTGGAAGTCAAGAAAAATAGCATCTACCTGGGAGCCTGTATCTAATATTTTCTGGGTCTCATGAACAAATAAAGCGAGTTGGGTCTCACACGATCGCTGTTTCCGGAATCCATGTTGATTCCTACATAGTAGATTCTGGGTTTCCAAAAACGACATGATATTCGAGCAAAAAACATGTTCTAAAATTCTACAACAGATCGACGTCAGAGATATAGGTCTATAGTTTTGCGCATCTGCTCGACGACCCTTCTTGAAGACTGGGACTACCTGTGCTCTTTTCCAATCATTTGGAACCTTCCGTTCCTCTAGAGACTTGCGGTACACGGCTGTTAGAAGGGGGGCAAGTTCTTTCGCGTACTCTGTGTAAAATCGAATTGGTATCCCGTCAGGTCCAGTGGACTTACCTCTGTTGTTTATATGTGTGCAAATAGAAATAAGGTAAGTCATTAGTTATTTGAGATTTTACTCACTGACAAAAGGATGTTGAGAAATAAGTAATAAGCTGTATTTAATTGCCATAGTATGAAATCAGTACTAAAAAACATACAATTTCCAACAGCAAACTGATAAATGTGGTGGGGAGAAATAAATGATGTAGCATTATGACGAGAGGCAACGCACAACTGCAACGCAGGACAGTGCCTTAAGTGGATGTGCGAAGGCAGAACAAGTCTAAGATGCTTCATAACATGCCAGATGCTCAGCTAATACTAGTATCTGCATGCTGAGTAGAATATACCCAAAAGATTGTGAATATAAATTGATTACTAAAATAAATACTGAGGTTTATGCCATAAGAATAAAACTAATATAAGAAAAGATAACTAAGATATGGAAATATTTATACAGATGGAAAGAAAACGAACCTAAGTTACTACATACAATTTACACACAAAAATCTACATTATAGCTGTATACAATATAAACTAAGCACTACAGTATAGGAAATCTGTACATACCATGAAAGAAATAGAATAATTCTAGGGATATGCTCACACACTGAATGAGCTATGAGAGAGGGTAATGACACTGTGCCTCATCTAGGAAGGTACCTATTACTTTCATGTGGACTCACTGTATGACTATAGAAGAGGCAGAAAAGGTATGTTGAAGCAATAAACATGCTGTTAATATACCTCACACTAAAAATGTTTGAATTCTGAGAATCTGTCAGAAAATATTGAACTAAAAACATCTGCTTAGTGCATGATTTTATATATAAGAGTTATACAGTGGTTGATCTTGGAGCAACAACATACTTAGTTCATAAGTTAATACTAAGTTTTTTTTTTTTTTTTTTTTTTTTTTTTTTACAGGGAACAGTGCAAGGACATGTTCCAGTAATGAGAAGAAAGAATTTAGGTAGCTGGTACCAAAAGAAACAGGCCACACTGCAATGTGATAGTGTGAATGTTATGTGTGAATATAAAGAATTTACAGTATGTAAAATGTTGCAAAATGAAGTCTAGGTCCTGCATTACTTTAAAAAATTGGGGTGGTGGGGGGATCAGAGTGAATTCAAGTAACAGATACAAGTCTTGAAGACACATTTACACATGATCAGAATGTCCTTCGAAACATTTCTTTTGACACAAATATTTACAAGTACAGCAAAGTATATATAAAATAGAGGGAAACATTCCACGTGGGAAAAATATATCTAAAAACAAAGATGATGTGACTTACCAAACGAAAGCGCTGGCAGGTTGATAGACACACAAACAAACACAAACATACACACAAAATTCAAGCTTTCATGAAATCCTCCCCACTCCACCAAGAGTGTCTTTCCGCCGTCCACCTAACCTTCGTAACCTCTTAGTTCATCCCTATGAAATCCCCAAACCACCTTCCCTACCCTCTGGCTCCTACCCTTGTAACCGCCCCCGGTGTAAAACCTGTCCCATGCACCCTCCCACCACCACCTACTCCAGTCCTGTAATCCGGAAGGTGTACACGATCAAAGGCAGAGCCCCGTGTGAAAGCACCCACGTGATTTACCAACTGACCTGCCTACACTGTGAAGCTTTCTATGTGGTAATGACCAGCAACAAACTGTCCATTCGCATGAATGGACACAGGCTGACAGTGTTTGTTGGTAATGAGGATCACCCTGTGGCTAAACATGCCTTGGTGCACGGCCAGCACATCTTGGCACAGTGTTACACCGTCCGGGTTATCTGGATACTTCCCACTAACACCAACCTGTCAGAACTCCGGATATGGAAACTTGCCCTTCAGTATATCCTCTCTTCTCGTTACCCGCCAGGCCTCAACCTCCGCTAATTTCAAGTTGCCGCCGCTCATACCTCACCTGTCATTCAACATCATCTTTGCCTTTGTACTTCCTCCTCGACTGACATCTCTGCCCAAACTCTTTGCCTTTACAAATGTCTGCTTGTACACACACACACACACACACACACACACACACACACACACACACACACACACAAAGATGATGTGACTTACCATACGAAAGTGCTGGCAGGTCGATAGAAACACAAACAAACATATACATACACACAAAATTCTAGCTTTCGCAACCAATGGTTGCTTCGTCAGGAAAGAGGGAAGGAGAGGGAAAGACAAAAGGATGTGGGTTTTAAGGGAGAGGGTAAGGAGTCATTCCAATCCCGGGAGCGAAAAGACTTACCCTAGGAGGAAAAAAGGACAGGTATACACTCGCACACACACACATATCCATCCGCACATACACAGACACAAGCAGACATTTGTAAAGGCAAAGAGTTTGGGCAGAGATGTCACTCAAGGCAGAAGTAAAGAGGCAAAGATGTTGTTGAAAGATAGGTGAGGTATGAGCAGCGGCAACTTAAATTAGCGGAGGTTGAGGCCTGGCGGATAACGAGAAGAGAGGATATACTGAAGGGCAAGTTCCCATCTCCGGAGTTCTGACAGGTTGGTGTTAGTGGGAAGTATCCAGATAACCCAGACGGTGTAACACTGTGCCAAGATGTGCTGGCCGTGCACCAAGGCATGTTTAGCCACAGGGTGATCCTCATTACCAACAAACACTGTCTGCCTGTGTCCATTCATGCGAATGGACAGTTTGTTGCTGGTCATTCCCACGTAGAAAGCTTCACACTGTAGGCAGGTCAGTTGGTAAATCACGTGGGTGCTTTCACACGTGGCTCTGCCTTTGATCGTGTACACCCTCCGGGTTACAGGACTGGAGTAGGTGGTGGTGGGAGGGTGCATTGGACAGGTTTTACACTGGGGGCGGTTACAAGGGTAGGAGCCAGAGGGTAAGGAAGGTGGTTTGGGGATTTCATAGGGATGAACTAAGAGGTTACGAAGGTTAGGTGGACGGCAGAAAGACACTCTTGGTGGAGTGGGGAGAATTTCATGAAGGATGGATCTCATTTCAGTGCAGGATTTGAGGAAGTCGTATCCCTGCTGGAGAGCCACATTCAGAGTCTGATCCAGTCCCGGAAAGTATCCTGTCACAAGTGGGGCACTTTTGTGGTTCTTCTGTGGGAGGTTCTGGGTTTGAGGGGATGAGGAAGTGGCTCTGGTTATTTGCTTCTGTACCAGGTCGGGAGGGTGGTTGTGGGATGTGAAGGCTGTTTTCAGGTTGTTGGTGTAATGGTTCAGGGATTCCGGACTGGAGCAGATTCGTTTGCCACGAAGACCTAGGCTGTAGGGAAGGGGCCGTTTGATGTGGAATGGGTGGCAGCTGTCATAATGGAGGTACTGTTGCTTGTTGGTGGGTTTGATGTGGACAGACATGTGAAGCTGGCCATTGGACAGATGGAGGTCATCGTCAAGGAAAGTGGCATGGGATTTGGAGTAGGACCAGGTGAATCTGATGGAACCAAAGGAGTTGAGGTTGGAGAGGAAATTCTGGAGTTCTTCTTCACTGTGAGTCCAGATCATGAAGATGTCATCAATAAATCTGTACCAAACTTTGGGTTGGCAGGCGTGGGTAACAAAGAAGGCTTCCTCTAAGCGACCCACGAATAGGTTGGCGTACAAGGGGGCCATCCTGGTGCCCATGGCTGTTCCCTTTAATTGTTGGTATGTCTGGCCTTCAAAAGTGAAGAAGTTGTGGGTCAGGATGAAGCTGGCTAAGGTAATGAGGAAAGAGGTTTTAGGTAGGGTGGCAGGTGATCGGCGTGAAAGGAAGTGCTCCATTGCAGCGAGGCCCTGGACGTGCGGAATATTTGTGTATAAGGAAGTGGCATCAATGGTTACAAGGATGGTTTCCGGGGGTAACACATTGGGTAAGGATTCCAGGCGTTCGAGAATGTGGTTGGTGTCTGATGAAGGATGGGAGACTGCATGTAATGGGTTGAAGGTGATGATCTACATAGGCAGAGATACGTTCTGTGGGGGCTTGGTAACCAGCTACAATCGCGCGGCCGGGATGATCGGGTTTGTGGATTTTAGGAAGACGGTAGAAAGTAGGGGTGCAGGGTGCCGGTGGGGTCAGGAGGTTGATGGAGTCAGGTGAAAGGTTTTGTAGGGGGCCTAAGGTTCTGAGGATTCCTTGAAGCTCTGCCTGGACATCAGGAATGGGATTACCTTAGCGAACTTTGTATGTGGTGTTGTCTGAAAGCTGACGCAGTCCCTCAGCCACATACTCCCAACGATCAAGTACCACGGTCGTGGAACCCTTGTCCACCGGAAGAATGACGACGGATCGGTCGGCCTTCAGATCACGGGTAGCTTGGGCTTCAGCAGTGGTGATGTTGGGAGTAGGATTAAGGTTTTAAATATATTTTTCCCCACGTGGAATGTTTCACACACAAACAAACACAAACATACACACAAAATTCTAGCTTTCGCAACAAACAGTTGCTTCGTCAGGAAAGAGGGAAGGAGAGGGAAAGACGAAAGGAAGTGGGTTTTAAGGGAGAGGGTAAGGAGTCATTCCAATCCCGGGAGCGGAAAGACATATATGTGTGTGTGTGTGCGCGAGTGTATAACCGTCCTTTTTTCCCCCTAGGGTAAGTCTTTCCGCTCCCAGGATTGGAATGACTCCTTACCCTCTCCCTTAAAACCCACTTCCTTTCGTCTTTCCCTCTCCTTCCCTCTTTCCTGACAAAGCAACCTTTTGTTGCGAAAGCTAGAATTTTGTGTGTGTATATATCTGTATCCTATAGTGAAATGTATAAATTAAGTACCTGAAGTACAATAGTTACAGGTACTTTTAACAAATGACATTAGTAAACTTGTATGACACAATGATGTTAGAATTTTATCAATAGCGCTGCAAACACTGAGTAAATAGTTTGTTGCAAAACACAAACAAGTGTTTACAGAGAATTTTCTCAATTATTGTGTGATGTGTAAATGATGGATTTCACCAGAAGATGATAAATGCTTTCTTCCATTCCTTATCATAACTCCCAGTACATTCACAGACCACCTCCTTGTAGATTTGAGAGAGGCATGGCTGAGCATAGTTAAGCTTGGTTGTGTTGGAAACACGAGAGTGAAGTTCTCTATTTCTTTCACTAGTAATCCGGAATTACAAACACTTGATTTAAGTGAGAAGATGGTAGTAGCTCATGCATATCATCAGATTGCTTGTATGTACACTTTTTTCAATCCTGACATGCAACATGTTCTGCAAATCATTCATGTAATGTTGTGAGCTAAAAGTTAAAGAAAGTACTAGTCCATCATAAAAGTTGTAAACATAAATGATTTATTAATGATGAGAATTAATATGAAATAACTTGTCACAGAAATGTTGCCTTAATAATTTTGAAGGCAAAAACAATTTTTAAATGTTATTCACTTGTATTTAAATATTATTATGCAAACCAAAAAATAATGTGACAAATTCATGTAGAAACTTGTATATAAGTCAAATGTATTAAAACTCATGTATCAGCTAATATTATGAGGGTGGTTTGAAAAGTTCTCGGAATCACCACAAGAGGTCAGCATTAGCACAACGAGTTGTTTACATGATATTCATTGGACTGTTGCCACGTCAGTGCTCTTGGAACAGAGCTGTGGCGGTGACATGGCTCTGTTGTTGTTCCCTTGTAGTGATTTGCGAAGGTAGACAAAATCGAGATTTGAGCAGTGATTAAGTACTTTGTTAAGAAAAGTATGAAAGCAAAGGACACCCATGCCAATTTCCAAAATACACTGAGGGACTCTGCTTCTTCATATTCAAATGTTGCCAAATGGACAAATGAATTTAAATTTGGTCAGGAGAGCTTAGATCACGATCCGCGCAATGGGGTCGGCCAAGATGTGTCACTACTCCAGAAATCATTGCAAAAGTGTACAAAATGGTCATGGAGGATCGCTGATTGGAAGTGTGTGAAATTGCTCATGCTTTCCAGATGTCATCTGAAAGGGTATATTACATTTTAATTGAAGAATTAGAAATGAAAAAAATATCTGCAAGATGCGTGCCGCGACTCTTGATGCTGGATCAAAAACACATAAGAATGGACATATTGGAACAAAGTTTGGCCCATTTTAGGAGAAACAAACAAGATTTTTTGCACTGGTTTGTGACCACAGATGAAACTTGGGTGAACTGCTATTCGCCAGAGACAAAACAACAGTCAAGGCAGTGGAAACATGCTGATTCTCTACCACCAAAGAAAGCAAAGACAATTGCTTCTGTGGGAAAGGTCATGGCATCAGTGTTCTAGGTTGTTGTTGTTGTGGTCTTCAGTCCTGAGACTGGTTTGATGCAGTTCTCCATGCTACTCTATCCTGTGCAAGCTCCTTCATCTCCCAGTACCTACTGCAACCTACATCCTTCTGAATCTGCTTAGTGTATTCATCTCTTGGACTCCCTCTACGATTTTTACCCTCCACGCTGCCCTCCAATGCTAAATTTGTGATCCCTTGATGCCTCAAAACATGTCCTACCAACCGATCCCTTCTTCTAGTCAAGTTGTGCCACAAACTTCTCTTCTCCCCAATTCTATTCAATACCTCCTCATTAGTTACGTGATCTACCCACCTTATCTTCAGCATTCTTCTGTAGCACCACATTTCGAAAGCTTCTATTCTCTTTTTGTCCAAACTAGTTATCGTCCATGTTTCACTTCCATACATGGCTACACTCCATACAAATACTTTCAGAAACGACTTCCTGACGCTTAAATCTATACTCGATGTTAACAAATTTCTCTTCTTCAGAAACGCTTTCCTTCCCATTGCCAGTCTACATTTTATATTCTCTCTACTTCGACCATCATCAGTTATTTTGCTCCCCAAATAGCTAAACTCCTTTACTACTTTAAGTGTCTCATTTCCTAATCTAATTCCCTCAGCATCACCTGATTTAATTTGACTACATTCCATTATCCTCGTTTTGCTTTTGTTGATGTTCATCTTATATCCTCCTTTCAAGACACTGTCCATTCCGTTTAACTGCTCTTCCAAGTCCTTTGCTGTCTCTGACAGAATTACAATGTCATCGGCGAACCTCAAAGTTTTTACTTCTTCTCCATGAATTTTAATACCTACTCCGAATTTTTCTTTTGTTTCCTTTACTGCTTGCTCAATATACAGATTGAATAACATCGGGGAGAGGCTACAACCCTGTCTCACTCCCTTCCCAACCACTGCTTCCCTTTCATGCCCCTCGACTCTTATAACTGCCATCTGGTTTCTGTACAAATTGTAAATAGCCTTTCGCTCCCTGTATTTTACCCCTGCCACCTTCAGAATTTGAAAGAGAGTGTTCCAGTTAACATTGTCAAAAGCTTTCTCTACGTCTACAAATGCTAGAAACGTAGGTTTGCCTTTTCTTAATCTTTCTTCTAAGATAAGTCGTAAGGTTAGTATTGCCTCACGTGTTCCAACATTTCTACGGAATCCAAACTGATCTTCCCTGAGGTCCACTTCTACCAGTTTTTCCATTCGTCTGTAAAGAATTAACGTTAGTATTTTGCAGCTGTGACTTATTAAACTGATAGTTCGGTAATTTTCACATCTGTCAACACCTGCTTTCTTTGGAATTGGAATTATTATATTCTTCTTGAAGTCTGAGGGTATTTCGCCTGTCTCATACATCTTCCTCACCAGATGGTAGAGTTTTGTCATGAATGGCTCTCCCAAGGCCATCAGTAGTTCTAATCGAATGTTGTCTACTCCCGGGGCCTTGTTTCGACTCAGGTCTTTCAGTGCTCTGTCAAACTCTTCACGCAGTATCTTATCTCCCATTTCGTCTTCATCTACATCCTCTTCCATTTCCATAATAATGTCCTCAAGTACATCGCCCTTGTATAAACCCTCTATATACTCATTCCACCTTTCTGCCTTCCCTTCTTTGCTTAGAACTGGGTTGTCATCTGAGCTCTTGATATTCATACAAGTGGTTCTCTTCTCTCCAAAGGTCTCTTTTATTTTCCTGTAGGCAGTATCTATCTTACCCCTAGTGAGACAAGCCTCTACATCCTTACATTTTTCCTCTAGCCATCCCTGCTTAGCCATTTTGCACTTCCTGTCGATCTCATTTTTGAGACGTTTGTATTCCTTTTTGCCTGCCTCATTTACTGCATTTTTATATTTTCTCCTTTCATCCATTAAATTCAATATTTCTTCTGTTACCCAAGGATTTCTATTAGCCCTCGTCTTTTTACCTACTTGATCGTCTGCTGCCTTCACTACTTCATCCCTCAGAGCTGCCCATTCTTCTTCTACTGTATTTCTTTCCCCCATTCCTGTCAATTGTTCCCTTATGCTCTCCCTGAAACTCTGTACAACCTCTGGTTCTTTCAGTTTATCCAGGTCCCATCTCCTTAAATTCCCACCTTTGTGCAGTTTCTTCAGTTTCAATCTGCAGTTCATAACCAATAGATTGTGGTCAGAATCCACATCTGCCCCTGGAAATGTCTTACAATTTAAAACCTGATTCCTAAACCTCTGTTTTACCATTATATAATCTATCTGATACCTTTTAGTATCTCCAGGATTCTTCCAGGTATACAACCTTCTTTTATGATTCTTGAACCAAGTGTTAGCTATGATTAAGTTATGCTCTGTGCAAAATTCTACAAGGCGGCTTCCTCTTTCATTTCTTCCCCCCAATCCATATTCATCTACTATGTTTCCTTCTCTCCCTTTTCCTACAGACGAATTTCAGTCACCCATGACTGTTAAATTTTCGTCTCCCTTCACTACCTGAATAATTTCTTTTATCTCATCATACATTCCATCTATTTCTTCATCATCTGCAGAGCTAGTTGGCATATAAACTTGTACTACTGTAGTAGGCATGGGCTTTGTGTCTATCTTGGCCACAATAATGCGTTCACTATGCTGTTTGTAGTAGCTAACCCGCACTCCTACTTTTTTTATTCATTATTAAACCTACTCCTGCATTAGGATGTGAAGGGAATTCTGTTTGTAGATTACCTCCCCAATGGGCAAACAATTACTGGAAAGTACTATGCTTATCTCCCGGACAAATTGCAACAAAAGATACATGAAAAAATGCAAGGTTTAGGAAGGAAGAAACTCATCTTCCATCAAGACAATGTGCGCCCACACTCATGCCGTCCCCATGAAAAAATTACATGAACTAAGGCATGAATTGTTGCCACACCCACATTATTCATCTGATATGGCTCCATTAGACTTTCATCTCTTTCCAAAATTGAAAATTTTTCTTGGTGGACAAAGATTCACTTCAAACGAAGAATTGATAGCCGCAGATGACAACTATTTTGCAGGCCTGGAGGAAACTCATTTTCGAGATAGAATCAAAACACTGGAACATTGTTGGACCAAGTGCATAAATCTAGAAGGAAACTACATTGAAAAATAATAAAGTTTCATTGATGTAAGTACTTTTTTTCTATTCCATTCCGAGAACGTTTCAAACCACCCACATAAAATGACATTTACATGTAGTTATAAGGAGCAAATTTATGTCTTGTTTTAAGTTCTTTATGTTAGTCATGTAAAATTTTACACACTCGTAGAGAAGACAGATACGGAAAACTGCATATGAAAAAATGTTTAACATATGTGAAATGAAAAGGGGCTTCAAGAAAAACTATCCACATATCATACATTTAGTGCATGTTGAATGAGGAACACACACTCGTGTGAAATACTAATCAAACTTGTGTTTGCCTACAATGATGAAAATGTTCTAACTGCCCTTTGTAGTGGTGGTGGATGCCAAAGTTTACTAAGGAGGAGAAATTAAAGCAATTTATTTATGGAGCTATTGACGTGATGCCGATGATACAGGATGGCCTTTTGGACATCTTATAGATGATGTGGTCTATATAACCATGGTCAGGATTTCTCCATTGAAACATTGACCTTTTTAAACAAATGCACATCAATGTGCTCTTATCCTACGGAGCTACCCTCTGGACACTATAACAATAGGCAATTCGTTGTTGTCTACAAATGTTTAGGCTGAACTGTTCTCCGTAGTTGCGCCAGTGGTACAGCAAGGCATGAACACAACAAACAATGCTTAAAGTGTGGAGATGTGGCCGCACAGGGTGGTGGTTACATCTCAAGTAATGGAGCAAAAGACTCTTAATTCAAACACGCCCTTTGTTGAGTCATGATCTCTTAGAAACTGAACCATTGAAGTTTTGTACATTTCATGTCAATTAAGTGTAACATAAATAAAGTTGACACATGCAAGGGATAATAAGATGTAAACCTAGCAACAAATAAAGCGATATGATTCCCAACCAGGCCATAAAGTACTTTAAGTGGTACTTCCACATGAAATTTGATTATTTATGTTATGTATGTTTGTAAAATGCACCACTAATGCATACTGTTGGATAATAATCATGGACAACACCAGTATACTATAGGGGGGCAATTGGGGTAGATCTTATTTTGGTTTAGCCATAAAGTATATGTCATTCAACAAGCATCAGAATACTATGCGGAGCAAGATGCAATATAAACTTGCCTGTGCTAAGAAATGATATGAACATATATCTGTACTCTAATGTTTCCTTAAGCCATTATCAAATTTTTCACACTTCAGCTATAGGTCTCTGACCAACTGTGAATCTGGATGGACATACTACATGTATGTCAGACAATAATATATACATTTGTCTAAAAGTTCTGGAAAGGAAGGCAGTTTCTTTCATCTCTAAATTGCTTCATCCTGAAAATGATACCTGGATACACCATAGCCTGCAAACTTAGGAACACAGGGTGACATTATTTACAACTGTATTATACTGCATTCTCTATCACAGAGCTGGATGTTTCTTCTTCTTCTTCTTCTTCAAGAAAGTAGAGGTAAATATCACTCTGTTCAAAGCAGAATTAATACATTAATCAATTTATATTGTTACAGTGGTAATTGAAACAACAGATTATGTAGGTATGAACTTAGATGTATGAATTGCTGCTGGTGAAAGTACCCACCACCCAAACAATTCAAAACAATCCGCATTATTCGCTCCTCCTTATGGTGCCAGTATTAAAATACCAGGATAAAATACAGAATGAAATTAAAGGACACCTGACCTGGCAAAGCATGAACTTAGATATTAAGAAATTGGTAGGTCAATGTCACTAAGATAAGAGTGCTAAGCCTAACACTAGCACCAGAACAGATTTTTTGCTGTCCACCAGGGAACCTCAGCCCATGAATAAGCTTTTTATTGATTATTTGGGAGCCCTACCATGTACTATAACTCTTATATGTACATTTTAGTGATGGTTGATGCTTTTACAAGGCTTGTGTGTTTGGTGCCTAATAAAGGAATGGTGACTGCTGTTAGTCCTCAAGCGTTATTTTTGATAGTTTTGGTCCTCCTAAGGCCTCAGTAAGTGACAATGCTCCCACCTCCAAGTCAAGTGAATTCCAAAATTTTGTTTTAGTAATGGTATTTCTCACATTATTATTGCCCAGTATTACCCTAAGAATTTTGTGGAATGTATTAATAGAAGTCTGAAATCTGCCTTAATAATTTATCATTCTCATTTGCAGAAATGATGGGATACCTCCATGGATTGGCTTATTCTTGCCATGAGGCAAACAAAACGATAACTGCCAAACAAGTGCTCACATCCTCCTTTAATTCACCACTGAGTAACTTGTGGCTGTTAAATGGTCTATTACCCAAGCATATTAATTCTGTGGATATCAGGGCTAAATGGGAAGTAGCGAAAAATCTCTTGCACATCAGAGAGGCTCATAGGTACAATCAAGGGAGATGTGTGAAGAATTACTGTGGGCAAAGTAAAGGGACATAGGGGATCACAGGGAAACTGTTGGCCTGATTTCTCAGGCCATGTAGGGTCATTCAGAGATTGTACCCTTTCAGCTTCTTGCTCTAAGACCTTAAAATGCATAAGAAAAACAGGTCACATTTGGATCAGCCGAAACTAGGTAGTGCCAAACAAGAGGCTGGTGTGAAATGGCTTAAAGAAACTGGGCTACTCACCTCAGCTTTCAGTTTAAGAGGCAGGAAATTAATAAATTTGCATTGATATCCTGTACGCCAGCATTGGTGCCTTGACTTGTGGTGTGAGAAATTTCACTGGCACGAGTTTTGCATGTGCTAGTTTTAGCATGGTGCAACGGCACGCACAGAGGATGTGTTTATCATAGGACATTGCCCAGGATGTCTTCTGGCAGTAGCGAGGGCATCAACATTGCCCATGTTTAGTAATGGTCGATAACTTGGAGAGTCAACAGGTTTCCCAGTTTGGGGTAACCTACGTGATTGGTACCCACATATAAACTCTACAGGTTCTTCATGGCCTTCTATTGCTGGTCTGAAACACTTCCATATTGTAGATCCATGTTCCAATCTGGTCATGAAGGTAATTCAGAGAGGTATACCTCCTGTGAGATCACTGTAACAGTCATTACCAGTATTTGATCGAAGTTAAAGTTGAGCTGCCATTGCCCAAGTTTCATTGTAATGATGCTTAGATGTACTTAAGTGAATGAACATACTACTTGTGTGGGTTAAATTTGACAATGTTTGTGCATAATTGGTTGTCCCATCACATACGTGTCACCAAAGGTTGGTTCTGTGTTTGACGTTTAGAAGTCTGGTGCCAAGCATTAAGGTACAATAGGTTAGATTTATTTAAGATTCAAAATAGAGTGCTAATGATAATTCATGTGCTCCACTCAGCTAGTTTACCCAGGAAATAGCACATCCCTGGGTGAGATCTCACCGCAAACTTCACATTGTTTTGCTAATTTGGTGTATGCTGTTGAGTTGTGGAAAAGACAAAACTGTTAATACTGTTTTTTTTCTGTTTTGGAGCTCTAAAACCTAATTGTTTTATTGTACCTGTTTACATCTGGTGCGGCGGCCTGTTCGGACCTGTGCCAAATCCAAATATGTCTGTACCAGCTTCTGAATGAAGTTTCTTACAATGAGTCCTAGACACACTTCATCGTTTACTGGTCCATGTGTTGGAGCTGTAAATAAGTTGTAGGTTATGATTTAACTCATTTATTGGAATTCTGTCAGTTACTAAGTTTAAGGCACAGAGACTATTTTAAAGGAAAGTTTTCTGGGTGTTTATACTGTCTGTTCTATTTATTGGTTCCTATAAAACAATTTGAGGCTCATAATGTCTATTTACTGGCACTTTTAAATAATTATGTGGTTTTTTATACTGACTGTTTTATTTATTGGTATCTTTAAAACTAATTTTAGGTTTATTTATTGGCACTTTTACATAATTTTTTTGGATATTTGTAGTGTTTGTTTTACTTACTGACTTGATGTTGATAGTATTTAATTTATTTATTGGTGCATTTAAACAATTCAATAGTTCTCTTACAAATGATTAACTTAATAATGAAGTGTGCTCAGGTTGCCAATGTGCTCCCTGCCGTCGTTGGATAAGCAGCTGCAGCAGCAAGTCGTATACTCCTAGCTCACTCATTTGTTACATAGTTTAATTCTTAATTTCTTTGCGTGTTTTTGGTACTTGCATTGTTTAATTCATAAATTTCAGGCGTATTATAGTATTTGACGGTTGTAGCATCGCGTTTTAGTACCTGAATAGTGTAAAATCGCGTAGTCTCCTTCCGCTGCCGAGCAGTGTGTCAGCAGTGTGCAAGTAGCAGCATTACTGCATTTACTAGGCGATCTTGTATTTTAATAACCGTTTAAATCTGTAGATTAGTTCAGACTTTCTTTGCACAACAGTTTTTAGCATGGATAGGGACTGCAACTGCTGTGTTCGGATGCAGGCTGAGTTGGCATCCCTTCGCTCCGAGCTTCAGGCAGTGTTGGCTTCGGTCACACAGCTTGAGGCTGTTGCCAATGGGCACCACTGTGGGGTTCCGGATGGGGGTTTGTCGGGGACGGCCAGCTCGTCCCATGCATCCCCCGATCGGACTACGACTGTGGTTGCCCAGGATACTGCCCGCATTGAGGCTGATCCCTCACCTGTGGTGAGTGGGAGGTCGTCTCAAGGTGTGGCAGGGGGCGAAAGACATTCCGGAGGGCTGAACGGAAGGCCTCTCCAGTTTGTCTGATGAACTGGTTTCAGGCTCTGTCTCAGGCTGATACTGATCTTCGGCCTGACCTGGCTGCTTGTCCTGTTCCAGAGGTTGCCACTCAGTCTAAAAGATCCGGGCGGTCGCAGAGGGTGGGCTTACTGGTAGTTGGGAGCTCCAATGTCAGGCGCGTAATGGGGCCCCTAAGGGATATGGCAGCAAGAGAGGGGAAGAAAACCAATGTGCACTCCGTGTGTATACCAGGGGCAGTCATTCCAGATGTGGAAAGGGTCCTTCCGGATGCCATGAAGGGTACAGGGTGCACCCATCTGCAGGTGGTCGCTCATGTCGGCACCAATGATGTGTGTCGCTATGGATCCGAGGAAATCCTCTCTGGCTTCCGGCGGCTATCTGATTTGGTGAAGACTGCCAGTCTCACTAGTGGGATGAAAGCAGAGCTCACCATCTGCAGCATCGTCGACAGGACTGACTGCGGACCTTTGGTACAGAGCCGAGTGGAGGGTCTGAATCAGAGGCTGAGACGGTTCTGCGACCGTGTGGGCTGCAGATTCCTCGACTTGCGCCATAGGGTGGTGGGGTTTCGGGTTCCGCTGGATAGGTCAGGAGTCCACTACACGCAACAAGCGGCTACACGGGTAGCAGGGGTTGTGTGGCGTGGGCTGGGCGGTTTTTTAGGTTAGATGGCCTTGGGCAAGTACAGAAAGGGCAAGTACAGAAAGGGCAACAGCCTCAATGGGTGCAGGGCAAAGTCAGGACATGCGGGGACCAAGCAGCAATCGGTATTGTAATTGTAAACTGTCGAAGCTGCGTTGGTAAAGTACCGGAATTTCAAGCGCTGATACAAAGCACCGAAGCTGAAATCGTTATAGGTACAGAAAGCTGGTTGAAGCCAGAGATAAATTCTGCTGAAATTTTTACAAAGGTACAGACGGTGTTTAGAAAGGATAGATTGCATGCAACCGGTGGTGGAGTGTTCATCGCTGTTGGTAGTAGTTTATCCTGTAGTGAAATAGAAGTGGATAGTTCCTGTGAATTATTGTGGGTGGAGGTTACACTCAACAACCGAGCTAGGTTAATAATTGGCTCCTTTTACCGACCTCCTGACTCAGCAGCATTAGTGGCAGAACAACTGAGAGAAAATTTGGAATACATTTCACATAAATTTTCTCAGCATGTTATAGTCTTAGGTGGAGATTTCAATTTACCAGATATAGACTGGGACACTCAGATGTTTAGGACGGGTGGTAGGGACAGAGCATCGCGTGACATTATACTGAGTGCACTATCCAAAAATTACCTCGAGCAATTAAACAGAGAAGCGACTCGTGGAGATAACATCTTGGACCTACTGATAACAAACAGAACCGAACTTTTCGACTCTGTATGTACAGAACAGGGAATCAGTGATCATAAGGCCGTTGCAGCATCCCTGAATATGGAAGTTAGTAGGAATATAAAAAAAGGGAGGAAGGTTTATCTGTTTAGCAAGAGTAATAGAAGGCAGATTTCAAACTACCTAACAGATCAAAACGAAAATTTCTGTTCTGACACTGACAATGTTGAGTGTTTATGGAAAAAGTTCAAGGCAATCGTAAAATGCGTTTTAGACAGGTACGTGCCGAGTAAAACTGTGAGGGACGGGAAAAACCCATCGTGGTACAACAACAAAGTTAGGAAACTATTGCGAAAGCAAAGAGAGCTTCACTCTAAGTTTAAATGCAACCAAAACCTCTCAGACAAACAGAAGCTAAACGATGTCAAAGTTAGCGTAAGGAGGGCTATGCGTGAAGCGTTCAGTGAATTCGAAAGTAAAATTCTATGTACCGACTTGACAGAAAATCCTAGGAAGTTCTGGCCTCACGTTAAATCAGCATATCCAGACACTCCGGGATGACGATGGCATTGAAACAGAGGATGACACGCGTAAAGCTGAAATACTAAACACCTTTTTCCAAAGCTGTTTCACAGAGGAAGACCGCACTGCAGTTCCTTCTCTAAATCCTCGCACAAACGAAAAAATGGCTGACATTGAAATAAGTGTCCAAGGAATAGAAAAGCAACTGGAATCACTCAACAGAGGAAAGTCCACTGGACCTGACGGGATACAAATTCGATTCTACACAGAGTACACGAAAGAACTTGCCCCCCTTCTAACAGCCATTTACCGCAAGTCTCTAGAGGAACGGAAGGTTCCAAATGATTGGAAAAGAGCACAGGTAGTCCCAGTCTTCAAGAAGGGTCGTCGAGCAGATGTGCAAAACTATAGACCTATATCTCTGACGTTGATCTCTTGTAGAATTTTAGAACATGTTTTTTGCTCGAGTATCATGTCGTTTTTGGAAACCCAGAATCCACTATGTAGGAATCAACATGGATTCCGGAAACAGTGATCGTGTGAGACCCAACTCGCTTTATTTGTTCATGAGACCCAGAAAATATTAGATACAGGCTCCCAGGTAGATGCTATTTTTCTTGACTTCCGGAAGGCGTTCGATACAGTTCCGCACTGTCGCCTGATGAACAAAGTAAGAGCCTATGGAATATCAGACCAGCTGTGTGGCTGGATTGAAGAGTTTTTAGCAAACAGAACACAGCATGTTTTTATCAATGGAGAGACGTCTACAGACGTTAAAGTAACCTCTGGCGTGCCACAGGGGAGTGTTATGGGACCATTGCTTTTCACAATATATATAAATGACCTAGTAGATAGAGTCGGAAGTTCCATGCGGCTTTTCGCGGATGATGCTGTAGTACACAGAGAAGTTGCAGCATTAGAAAATTGTAGCGAAATGCAGGAAGATCTGCAGCGGATAGGCACTTGGAGCAGGGAGTGGCAACTGACCCTTAACATAGACAAATGTAATGTATTGCGAATACATAGAAAGAAGGATCCTTTATTGTATGATTATATGATAGCGGAACAAACACTGGTAGCAGTTACTTCTGTAAAATATCTGGGAGTATGCGTGCGGAACGATTTGAAGTGGAACGATCATATAAAATTAATTGTTGGTAAGGCGGGTACCAAGTTGAGATTCATTGGGAGAGTCCTTAGAAAATGTAGTCCATCAACAAAGGAAGTGGCTTACAAAACACTCGTTCGACCTATACTTGCTCATCAGTGTGGGATCCGTACCAGATCGGGTTGACGGAGGAGATAGAGAAGATCCAAAGAAGAGCGGCGCGTTTCGTCACAGGGTTATTTGGTAACCGTGATAGCGTTACGGAGATGTTTAACAAACTCAAGTGGCAGACTCTGCAAGAGAGGTGCTCTGCATCGCGGTGTAGCTTGCTCGCCAGGTTTCGAGAGGGTGCGTTTCTGGATGAGGTATCGAATATATTGCTTCCCCCTACTTATACCTGCCGAGGAGATCACGAATGTAAAATTAGAGAGATTAGAGCGCGCACGGAGGCTTTCAGACAGTTGTTCTTCCCGCGAACCATACGCGACTGGAACAGGAAAGGGAGGTAATGACAGTGGCACGTAAAGTGCCCTCCGCCACACACTGTTGGGTGGCTTGCGGAGTATAAATGTAGATGTAGATGTAGATGTAGATGCGCCTTGTGTAATTTGTTGGAGCAAAATAAATTGTAAAAATGTTCTCCCGAGTGTGATCTCTGTAACTTACCACTCTCGTATCCCCGCATCGTTACCATTTCAGACTGAACATAGTCAAGTAAAATATTGGTAAGTATATATGCATGCGAAAATTAAAATACAAAAACCTCAAGAAATCATGTAAATGGTTAGCATGTTGCCACATATTTTGCTCAGAAAGTGTGATATTATAATTGTAAAACTGACTTATTCGCATCACAGAGAGAAGTCAAAATTGTGATCAATGAAATGCAACTAACTGACGATGTCATGTGGGTCTTCACATTACATTTGAGTGTCATTACAGGGGTACAGTGACTTTAGAGTTGTTATTAACATCACTGGTGCATCCAAACATTATATAAAACTATGATATTGAGGCATAGCAATATACATCACTGGTAGGGAATTTGACAGAAAATTACTCATTGCCCTACAGCACATTTTCACACACTGAAAATGACTTGCGACATGTAAATTGACCAGCTCGTCAAGCCAAGTTTCACGCATCTACATACAGAGATCAGATGTTACATACATCGCTACAAATTATTGAAGGCATTTCTGGGCACCCAATTGTTATAAATCCTCGTATAGCTCTTTGTAGTGATAATAGTTAATGAAAATATGATTGGTAGATTTAGGAGAGGGGACCATACAGCGAGGTCATCAGTCCCATGAAAATATGAATGTCAGTTTAATGTCTAAATTAACTTTTGAAGTATGGTATCCAAAATAACTTCCTACCATCCTAAAATGTTTTGTGTAAAAGATAGTAAAGAGCTTTATCTAAATACTTGATCCTTAAATAACTGAGTAGACAGCATCTTGATCAAAAAGACACAAGTCTCAGTTTCATACAGCTACTATTACTTTATCCACTGGTTTACATTATTTTCTTTTTTTGTGTTGTCAGAGACAACAAGGGGGTGAATGCAGCATGTATGTGAAGCATGAATTATTGAAACTGTCAATAACTAAGCATGAGTGAGCTTGGGAATCAAAATGTGCAGCCTTGATGTGAGTCATGTGCATGGGGGAATATGGTAATTGTAAAGCAGCCAGTTTTATGTACTTTAGAAATATGATATTAACTTCAGTGTGAAGATGAGGTTAATTTTATTTTATATGCATTTTTGGAATATGTTAGTCTGTGTTTCCATGTAAACTGAATTTGGAACTATGTTTGATTTAAGTACTGGATTATGCGAATTTAAATGGGAAGCTGACTGGCTACCATGTTATTCAAACAACCAGAGAGAGATTTTTCATGCATTTTGATACTGGAGAGGTATGTCACGATCGAGTCTGTGGTCAGCTGTGCTGATGTAAGGTTATGTAGCCTGGTGCTCTTATCATTTTTGTTACAATGTGCAATAGTTATTTTAACAAAAAAAATTGGATTAATTGGTAAAAGATCTGATCAGTCAGGGATGATGGCTACAGAAATTTTGATTTTTTAAAGAGAAGTGAGACTTTCTTTCAAGGTATAAAATTTGCATGGCATACTAAGTACTCATAGGCACAAACTTTCAGTGTCCTAAACATGATAAACTGCATAGTATCTGTGCCAGTATTCAAAACCATGAAACGCTTTCTGTTTTTACAGACTACTTATTAAGTGACAAGAGTGTAGTTTTCTTAGTAACAGGCCCTGACTTCAAACCTCAACCTGGCTACTGAGGAAGGGAGGGGGGTAGGTAGTGTACTGTAAGTGTGGAGGAACATGAGTACTTTCAATGCTAGCAGAAAAATGAAAGACAATGTGCCACCTCAGTATGGTCGGCTCATTAAATTTAGAGTATTCAAAAATTCTAGAGCTCTATGAAGTGAATCTTCTGTACATATTGCTGTCTTTAATGAATTGCACACCAGTTATTTTGCTATAAATGATTGCAAGAGGATGCCACTGATGACCTCCACTTAATCATTTTTTGGAGTAAGAAGTGCTCTACCCCACAACATTTCCATAGGGTTGTTCTTAATTTGGGTAACATTTGGATAAATTAATGCAGTTGGTCCTGAACTGTAGCCACTAATGTGCAAAACTTGTTGGTATAGGTACCCTGACATGTATTTTTTTGGACAATCACTACTTCCCAGTTTAACTCATGTGGAAATCCACCAGCTGATAACATCTCTCAGATGCAGTCTCACATTTTTATATGTTATTACAGCTTCAGATATTCTTATGCTGGTTAGGAGTTGCGAAGCAGACGTTTTCATTTTGTGTTTAGAGTTGATTCTATCTTTTAAATTATTTACACTACTAGGTAGGTGGTAAAAGGCTGAAAATCTCTCTCCTTTTTGTGCCACACTAAGACTGAAAGAAAGTCATTTCTCCTTCTAGTTTCATACTAATGAACTTTACTGCTGTTCTTAATGTGTGATTGATAGTCAACAACTAATTGCATAAGGGGGCTAACTGTAAGGTGGACTAAATGTATGGTCAGATTATGGTCAGTATGCCCAATTATATAAAGAGATGTCTAAAGAGGCTCAAAAGTGGACATCAAGTGCTTCACATGCTTATCAACACAAAATCAGATATGGATAATGCAGGAGTAGGTCTAACAATGAATAAGAAAATAAGAATTTTTTAATCTCCTATGAGCTTCATAGTGAACACATTATCATTGGCTCAGCCAGCACCCACTACAGTAGCACATATTTATAAACCTATAACTCCACAAATGATGAAGAGGTTGAAAGAAGTATGATGAGGTAAAAGAAATTATTCAGATAGTTAATGTATACAAAAATGTAATTGTGATACAGGACTTTAATTTGATAGCAGAAAAAAGAAGAGAAGGAAATGTAGTAGAACATGAAGTGGGGGAAAGCGCTGTAAGGGAAAGCCATCTGGTAGAATTTTGCACAGAGCACAATTTAATCATTGCTGACACTTGGTTTCAGAATTTCAAGAATGAATTCTAGTCAGTATTGTCAAAAGCTTTCTCTAAATCTGCAAATACTGTAAATGTGGTTTTGTCTTTCTTCAACATATCCTTGAAAATAGGTTATACAGTCAGTATTGTCTTTTATGTTCCTACATTTCTATGGAACTCAAATTGATGCTGCCCAAGTTCAGCTTTTATCAGTTCATCGTTTGTTCCTTGAAAAATACAAGGGCCATTTTTTTCCATCTCTGATAGCTTGCAAAATTATAAACACAGTGAAAATCCAGTGAAGCTTTGTGCAGATGTGTTGTGCTGTGTCTTTAGTGCACCTGTCTACTCCATCACATCGCACTTTCGTTTCTTAGAACACAGAGCACGTAAAAATGCCTAGAAAATAGCATCTCCTGCCAAGTATGAACTGCCTTGAGAGAGATTTCACCTGATTTCATGCAGTCCGCAGAATGTTACTGTCATGCATCTCCTTCTTCATGATAGTTCTTGGCTGCATACTGTAGGTGCAACAAAGGCACTCCTGCAGCATTTTTGACAGCAGTTGTTTGATCGCCCACCACAGAGCCCTCACTTGGCTCTCTCTGATTTTCATCTCATCGCTCACACGGACTGAGAAGAAAGAATTTTGGCACAGACTATGAGCTGCAGACCAGCGTAGGGAATTGGCGGAAGTCACAGGCAGCTGCCTTCTATGACAAGAGAATTGGAAAGTTGGTATCTTGCTGTGACAAATGCGTAAGTCAGCACTGCAACTATGCAGAGAATTAGCTGGAAGGTGTAGCTAAATGTTGAAAATAAAACACTTTTGATTTTCACTGTGGTTTCAATTTCATGACTGATTGTTTTTTTTTTTCCCCAAAAAAAGACATTGTATTTTCAGCATTTGACTAGCTCAACTAATTAAACTGATGATTTGGTGATAGTCACACATGTCAGCATCTGCCCTCTTTGGAATTGGAATTATTTCATTTAAGTCTGAGGGTAATTCGCCTGTCTAATATATCTTCCATACCAGGTAGAATGTTTTTGTCTTGGCTAGCTCTTACAATGATCTCAACAATTCTGACATCTACTCTGGGTTCCTTATTTTGACTTAGTTCTTTCAGTGGCCTCTCAAATTCTTTTCGTATCACCATATCTCTTGTCTTATCTTCATTTATTTCCTCTTCCTGTTCACTTTTCATCTTTCCCTTATTACCTTAGAACCGACTTGCCATCTGAGCTCTTAATATTCATACTGGTGCTTCTGTTTTTTCCAAAGGTCTCTTTAATTTGACTATAATTGGTATCTATCTTTCCCAAAATCATGCATGCTTCTACAACTTTGCATTTCTCCTATAGTCATTCCTGCACTCCCAGTTTGCTATTTATGCCAGTCTCATTATTCGGACATCTGTATTAGCTATTACCTACTTCAGTGCTGCGCTTTTATGTTTTCTTCTTCTTCTTCTTCTTCTTCTTCTTCTTCGGGCAGCAGGCGGGCAATGGCCCAAACCTGCAAAAAGAATAGAATAGGAGGGGTGAGCAGGGGAAAAGCAGATAGTCATGCCCAGGAAACCAGGAGCTGGGACAACTGAATAGAAAAGATAGGGATCCCACCATCAAGCAGAAAACTACTGACAGGGCTAGTGAAAAAGGCACCGATGGCTAAACTAATACCACGATGGTGAACTGGAGCAGCGCAGAAGGGCCAGCATAAACTTGACAACCTTTGTCCAGACAAGACAGAATTAATACTGGGTAAATGTGGAGAAGGGCTGAACCATCTGTAGGCCAAGAGGTGTGAGCAATCCATTTGGGTAAGATTATTTAGTTATCAGCAGAGTTGAAAGCTTTGGAATAAAATCAGTTGATACTTACAACCAAAGGAAGTCTATAAAATCTAAAAACAATATTTCATAGTTTCAATAAAGTCAAATAAATAGCCATTGCTCACCTTCAAAGCAAATTACAGAATGAAGGGGAAGCAAATGAAATACAATATATGTCCACTATTAGTAACTAAATGACTATTATCAGTAACAGCTCTTATTGAACTTCACTGTATCCATTAATTTTTTTCTCCACAGAAAATAATTCTTTAGGCATCAACAATGGAAATTGCAAGTTGGAATATCAACAGTATAAGGAGAAGATAAATTGCTACTTACTGTAAAGATGACATGTTAAGTTGCAGAGAGACAAAACTAAAAAACACATTTGCTTTTGGCCACAGCCTTCGTTCATCAGAAAAGACAAACACACACACACACACACACACACACAGAAACACACAAACACACAAGCAAGCACCCACACATGACGTACATATCTGGTAGTTCAGATCGGAATGTAGAAGTCACATACAACGAAAGCAGCAATCTGGAGGGGGTGGGGGCAGTAGTATAGGTGCGGGGGAAGATCGAGTGCTCTCTGGCAGAGCATGCAGAGGCTGGACTGCCAACAGGCATAACATTGGGAGGCAATGGGGCAGGGCAGAGGGGAGGAGGAGGGGGGGGGGATGAGGCAGCCAAGAAGGAGAGGAGCAGGAAATGGGAAAGATAGATGGGTACACTCGCATAGGGCAGCACACAAAGAGGGTGGGTAAGGATAGTATGTTACCGTAGGTTGACACTGGGATAATTTTGCGAATGGAGAATGCATTGTAAGGATAACTCCCATCTGCACAGTTCAGAAAAGTTGATGGTAGAGGGGATGATCCATATGGCTCAGGCAGTGAAGCAGCCATTGAAATGAAGCATTTTATGTTCAGCTGCATGTTGTGCCACATGGCAGTCTACTTTGCTCTTGGCCACAGACTGGCAATGGCCGTTCATTCTAGAGGACAGCTGGATGGTAGTCATACCAATGTAAAAAGCTGTGTAATGTCTACAGCAGAAGCAGAACTGGTATATGACATGACTGCTTTCACAGGTAGCCTGGCCTCTGATGGGGTAGGATATGCCATTGAAAGGACTGGAATAGGAAGTGTTGGGCAGGTGGATTAGGATATGATTCCTATGGCAAGGGGTTGGGACTGGGAGTAGCATAGGGATGGGCTAGGATGTTGTGGATGTTGGGTGGGTGACTGAACACCCCTTTATGAGGGGTACTAAGGATCGTAGGTAGAATGTCTCTCATATCAGGGTATGACAATCGGTAATCAATGCTCCGGCAAAGGATGTGGTTCAGTTGTCCCAGTCCAGAGCGGTACTGGGTATCCATTACCTCCTCTCTACTCTTGTCTCCCACCCTCTTTGTGTCCGCCCCCTGCCAACGCACCTGCCCATCTTTCCTCTTCCCTCCCCCTCCCATCCCCACCTCCTTGCTCAACAGCCTCCCAACACTGCGCCTGTTGGCCGTCTAGTTCCTGCATACTTTGTGAGACAGTACTCTTTGCTGCCCCCACCACTGATATCCCTTCCCCTTCCACAACCCCTACAGACTGCTGCTTCCATTCAACGTTACAATTACATTCCAGTTCAGACTGAAAGAGATTGCAGTCATGTGTGTGTGTGTGTGACGCGCGCGCGCGCACTTCCTTTTCTGCAAAGGCTGTGGCCAAAACATAATAAGTAAATGTCTTTGTGCCTGTCTGCATCTTAATTTTTTGTGTGTCCCATTCTTAAACTACAAAAATAGGACAACAATCATGATTCAATAAGCAATAATGGTCTCTAAAAACAACACAGAGATGCTGCAGTCTATTAACACGGATCTAATACATATAATACAAATAATTTACATTTAACTTGTGAAGAGTAATTTTATTTCCTTGTTGTGTGAATTGTCTAACATAGCAATCCAAGATCTCTCAGTAAGAGTGACTGCAATGATGTAATATGGATGATATAACCCATTAGTACATTTCAAACATAACTTTTTAGAAGAGACAATGAGGACCCAGCAGATTCAGGAGTGCAGCCATAACATCTTTGGAAGTACCATAATTTTTTGCATTATTCAAATTAGTCCATATCACTCTCTAAATTTTTTGTTCTTAATGTGTTTTTATGGTCTTCTACGCAGATGTGTTCATCACACATGACTGATAGTATACAGAGTAAGAATTTCATATTTTTAGTTTTTAAGTTAAATGTGGATTGTAATACAAACATCATGTGTCTGATGTAGCTTAATCAAGTGGTGAAGTCACAAGATGATGGTGGCATACATGAGTGAATGTCCCTATTAGCTAAACATGCATGATAGATCAATTTCTCTGTGTAATCTGTACACAGAAGAATCTGCTTTTTTATGTTAAAATGATGCAACAATCACTGCATTATAAGCGTTAATGCATATTTAACTAAACTGTGAATTTGCTATAAAAGCCTGAGGAAAAAATAATGTCACTCTATCTCACTTGTTACTCTGCTACAGTTAGTGCATACTACTTGTATTTCACTAGTGGATTCCACTCCAAAAAAATAATGTATAATATGCTGCAAAAGTAAATGAGATAAGTATTGATATTATTGGCATAGTAAGTATTGCTATTAGTTTAGCTGATGGTATTAATTAATGAGGAAGCTTAGAGATGTAATTGTGACGGTTTATTGCTATGGTTAGTTTTGGTGCCTGTAAACAATCTATGATATATTTTAATGAGATTGTGAGAAAAGTTTGATTTAGTGAAAGCTAATAGCATACAGTTTGTAATGGTGGTTCATAGACTGAGTGAAACTATGTTTGTTTATTTATTTTTCAGAGAGATATGATTATCCATTTGCACAGTATCACAAAAAATTATGAACTGGTCTGACAAAAATTATTACTTCATTTTAATTTTAATTCCTTTGTTTTACATGTCAACTTCCAGACTGTCACTTCCAATAATCAACATATTCATTCACAGAATAGTCCATTTGCTTAAAATTTTGTTTAAAGGCATTAGTATTTTGTATTTGGGTAATAACATTTTCAGTACAACTGTATAAACACATATCCACATATATAATAGAGGGAAACATTCCACGTGGGAAAAATATATCTAAAAACAAAGATTCTGTAACTTACCAAACGAAACCGTTAGTACATATATGTCTGCTCAAGGCAAGTCTTTCCACTCCCGGGATTGGAATGACTCCTTACCCTCTCCCTTAAAACCCATATCCTTTCGTCTTTCCCTCTCCCTCCCTCTTTCCTGATGAAGCAACTGTGGGTTGCGAAAGCTTGAAATTTGTGTGTGTGTTTTTTGTCTCTATCAACGTACCAACGATTTCGTTTGGTAAGTTACAGAATCTCTGTTTTTAGACATATCCATATATATTATAACTTCTCTCATAATCAATACTCCGGTGTGTATTACTCTATTTCAGAATGTTCCTTGTCTCCTACTGATGTACCTTTTCATTTATTTTTTTTAACTGACAAATATTTTTAATAGCAGATGCTACAATTCATGTTGTTGTTGTGGTCTTCAGTCCTGAGACTGGTTTGATGCAGCTCTCCATGCTACTCTATGCTGTGCAAGCTTCTTCTTCTCCCAGTACCTACTGCAACTACATCCTTCCGAATCTGTTTAGCGTATTCATCTCTTGGTCTCCCTCTACGATTTTTACCCTCCAAGCTGCCCTCCAATACTAAACTGGTGATTCCTTGATGCCTCAGAATATGCCCACCAGCCAATCCCTTCTTCTAGTCAAGTTGTGCCACAAATTTCTCTTCTCCCCAATTCTGTTCAATACCTCCTCATTAGTTATGTGATCTACCCATCTAATCTTCAGCATTCTTCTGTAGCATCACATTTCGAAAGCTTCTATTCTCTTCTTGTCCAAACTAGTTATCGTCCACGTTTCACTTCCATACATGGCTGCACTCCATACAAATACTTACTGAAACGACTTCCTGGCACTTAAATCTATACTCGATGTTAACAAATTTCTCTTCTTCAGAAACGCTTTCCTTGCCATTGCCAGTCTACATTTTATATCCTCTCTACTTCGATCATCATCAGTTATTTTGCTCCCCAAATAGCAAAACTCATTTACTACTTTAAGCGTCTCATTTCCTAATCCAATTCCCTCAGCATCACCCGACTTAATTTGACTACATTCCATTTATGTATGGACAAGTTCCATTTATTTTACATGATGAGTGCAGTGCAAAAGTTAAAATTTTGTGAAGTATCCGCAAATTGTCAGGATATAGGTTTTAACTAATATCAGAGTGGCCAGCTCTTTCCCATGGATAATTACTTCACCTTTTGACATTTTACATTAACATGCTCAAAGGATAAGTTTTTATTAGTTTTATAGCTCATTCATGTCTAGGGATAGTGTGTTTCACTGGTAATCAAGGACCCAGATTCAAACCGAGCCACTGTCTGAACGAAAATCATCGACAGCGGTGGCCAAATACTTCAAGAATAAGAGGCCAACCTTGCTTTGCTGTTGACCTTATCAAAAGAGGGCGGAACAGCAGACAGAAGTTCAGGGAATTCTCTTACACTTGGGATGGGAAACTGCTGCTAAAAGCTGGCATGAGGATGCAGATGGCAATGGAATCTGCTGGATTAAAGAAACATAAGATGTACCCACATTACATATGGCCTGTAACTGAAAAACTGACATGATGCTCTCTGCACAGGCTTAAGATTCTGAATAAGTCCCCCATTCGAATCTCAGGGAGGGGACTGACAGGGAGGAGTTGTCCAAGAAAAAAAAAGTTGAATAACAACAAAACGATAACATTCTATGATTCGAGGTGTAGAATGCACGAAGTTTTGCAAGAAAAACCTCAAAAGGGAAGTGCTAAGGATTAATTTAGAAATAGTGGTGGTCACTGAAGTAAAATGGAAACAACACAAGGATTTCTGGTCAAGTGAATGTAGCGTAATATAAACAGCGGCAGAAAATTTTATAACGGGAGTAGCATGCATTATGAATAAGAAGATAGGGCAAAAAGAGAGTTACTGTGAACAGTTCAGTGATAGGGTTGCTCTCATCAGAATCAACAGCAAACCAACACTGACGACAATAGTTCAGCTATACATGCCAATGTTTCAAACAGAAGATGAAGAGACACAGAAAGTATATGAGGATATTGGACAGGTAATTCAGTATGTAAAAGGGGAAGAAAATTTAATAATAATGGAGGATTAGAGCATTGTCGTAAGGGAAGGAGTACAAGAAAGGGCTACAGGAGAATATGGCTCTGGCAGTAGTAATGAGAGAGCAGAAAGAGACGAGCAAGGTAGCACAGTGGCTAGCACACTGGACTCACTTTCGGGAAGATGATGGCTCAATCCAGTGTCCAGCCTTCCTGATTTAGGTTTTCCATGATTTCCCTAAATCGCTCCTGGCAAATGCTGGGATGGGTCCTTTGAAAGGGCACAGACGACTTCCTTCCCTATCCTTTCCTAATCCGATGAGACCTATGACCTCACTGTCTGGTCTCCTCCCCCAAAACAACCCCCAACCGAGTAGAGTAATTGAGTTCTGCAACAAATTTCAGTTAGTAATAATGAATACTCTGTTCAAGAATCACAACAGGATGAAGTAGACTTGGAAAGATTACAGCTGGACTTCATCATCATCATCATCATCATCATCAGAGATTCTGAAATAAGATATTGGGTTGTAAGGCATACCCAGGAGCAGATGCAGATTCAGTTCATAATTTAATAATGGTGAAGAGCAGGCTGAAGTTTAAGAGAATCATATAGAGGAATCAGTGCAAAAGGGAATGGGATACTGAAATACTGAGATGCATTTGAAGATCACTGAAGATATGGATATTGCTATTAGGAATATGAGATTGGGAGGTCAGCTGGAAAAGACTGGGCATCTCTAAAAAAGAGCAGTCACAGATGTTGGCAAGAAAAACACATGTACAAGGAAGGTAATTGCTAAGAAACTTTGGGTAACAGAAGAAATTGATTAATCAACGAAAGAAAGATACACTTAAAGGTCAGGGGAAGACAGGAATACAGCAACATAAATCACTTAGGAATGAAATAAAGCCAATGTGAAGTAACTACAGGAAAAAAGTGAGGAAATTGATGAACAAATGAACATTGGAAGGAATGATTCAACATACAAAAAACCCAAAACAATCTTTGGTGAAATTAAATGAAACAGTGGCAACATTAGAGTGCAATGGGAATTCCACAATTAAACATAGAGGAGAGAGCAGAAGCCTCTATGAGGGGGACAAACTGTCTGATGATTTGGTAGAAGAAGATGTTAAGAGTCGATATGGAAGAAACAGGGCTCCAATGTTAGACTCAGAATTTAAAAGGGCTTTGCAAGACTTGAGATCAAATATGGCAGAAGACAGATAACATTCCATTGGAATTCCTACGATCATTTGTGGTAGTGGCAAGCAAACGACAACTCAAGTTAATATGCAGAATCCATGAGACTGGTAGCGTACTGTCAAGACTTTCCGAAAAATATCATCCACACAATTCGAAGATAGCAAGGGCAGATAAGTACGAGAACTATCACACATCCAGCTTAACGGCTCATGCATTCAAGTTGTTGTCAAGAATAATATACAGAAAAATGAAAAAGAAAATTGTGGATCTGTTACATGATGATCATTTTGTTGGAAAGGTAAAGTCCAAAGAGGCAGTCTTGACATTGCACTATGCGGCAGGGCGGGGTCAGGTGTCTGCATTCTCTCTTTCATTTACCAAAAGTCCATCTACCTCAATACGCTTCTTTCCGGTGTCCCTTCACTCTGTAGTGGCAGATATGTGTTAGGCAGTGTAAAGCAATGTTGATGAAACCACTACCTAATACCTACCACACAGAGGCTGCGTAACTCTTGAGTTGAAAGTCAGTTCCTGAAAGTCCATTTTTAAAAAGTTGGGCATTCGGAGGATGCAGTCTACTTGCAGAAAGCATTTAAAATTAGATTGAATCCACTTTTTATTCATATGAAAACATGTGAAATGACTAAAAAGTCCGTATTTACTATGGTAATACTCTACCATTCAATGTTCACTGTCTGTACAACATAGTTTCACTTGAAAAGCAGCCAGAATTTTTGCAAGTTTGACCTGACTAATCTTCACGTTCTAAGTCACAGACCCACAACTAATCGTGAGTTTAACATTCGGTCATTTCAGTGGTCTTCTTAGTAAGAAGTGCTTGCCAAAGTATTCCATATAGAGCACGAAACATGCCATGCGGAATTGTTACTACATCCAGAAAGTTCACACGCTCATAACTTTCAAACTATTTAATTTGGAAATACCAAACTTTCATTAAAATATTCATAACTCCAGTCGCTTCAGTCATGAGATATTCGAACTGCAATTAACTCACTATTTCTTATTTATCCAGAGTATTTTTACAGATCTATGTAACATGGTGTTATCTGTAGGCCGGTTAGCAAGTGACTATCTCGAACTATTCTACTCACTGCCCACCCCACTATATTCGCAAGGGAACAGCTTAATTCTGATTGGCCTTTGGAACTAATCGAACAATCAGAATGGTCCTTCCAGAACATTCTCACGGCAAAACTTGCCTTATCCAATCAATAATGTGATAGTAATTAATGTAATTAAAACTTCAATTTCTAGTATGATGTTTGATAAAAATTCTCAAAGTATGAATTATTCTCCAAATTGATAAATAAATTTACTCCGTCTCTAACTTTCATTCTGGCTGCTTTTATACAAAAGCTAGCTCACACCGCCATATGTCATCTGAATCATGGTTGCACTATAACTTTCCCCCAGTCTATTTGTACAAGGTTTTATGAAAAATTACATATTAAGTTTTAATGTATGTTCCACACACACTCCCTGAATCATTCTTAAACACTCAGACAACAAAATATAATCAAATAATAATTTTGAAAGATTTTTGTATTATGTAATGCACAGTGACTAAAGTGTTAAAAAAAGAAAATTCTAATTAATTGATTTTTGTGCACTGGTAACTATGTAATGGCTTCAAAAGATAATGCAAGTCAATCTGTATTTGTTCCTAACTTGATTTTTAAAAACCAGCATTGGTTTTAGGATTTTTAGGTAATTTTATTTACCCCCAGGACTAAAATAAACAAAAATCTGAAATTTAGACAGCATCATTCCGTTAATAACAGAAGGCTGCGTACCAAATTTGAACAAAATTGGATAATAACTAATATGGATTATTTAGATTCATAGAGAGTATGAATCTTCATATTGACTGACCGTTATGCTATGCAGTTCTCACGGCAGGCAGCATCAGTTGCGCTGTGAGTAAAGCGACACACACACACACACACACACACACACACACACACACACAAACCATAGCCATCCTGCAGCCACCATACCAAACGGCTGCATGCCTTACTGTAACGAATGTCTTCTCATAATAACTTGCTATGTTACATATGGAAACAAGGCTGAAGAGAAATAAAGTCACATTCATAGGATATGTTGTCCCGGAAAAAGCATTTAACAATGTACAATGTTGCAAGACGTTAAAAATTCTGAGAAAAATAGGAGTAAGCTATAGGAATATATCAAAGAAGCAATGATGGAAATAAAAGAAAGGCTCAAGAGTGGGATTAAAATTCAGGGTAAAAAGATATAAATGATAAGATTTGCTGATGAAATTATTATCCTTAGTGAGGGTGAAAACAAATTACATGACCTGCTGAATGGAATGAAGCATCCAATGAGTACAGAATATGGATTGAGAGTAAAGTAAAGAAAGACAAAAGTAATACAAAGTAGCAGAAATGAGAAAAGCAAGAAACTTAAAATCAAAATTGATGATCACAAGTTGGCCGGTGTGGCCAAGTGGTTCTAGGCACTACAGTTTGGAACCGCACGACTGCTACGGTCGCAGGTTTGAATCCTGTCTCGGGCATGGATGTGTGTGATGTCCTTAGGTTAGTTAGGTTTAAGAAGTTCTAAGTTCTAGGGGACTGATGACCTCAGATGTTGAGTCCCATAGTGCTCAGAGCCATTTTTGATGATCACAAAGTAAATGAACTTAGGAAATTCTGCTATCTTTGGAAGCAAAATAACTCAAAACAGACGCAGCAAGGAGGAAATATCAGCAGACTAGCACAAGCAAACAGGTCATTCCTGGCCAAAAGAAGTCTACTAGTAAGAAACATAGGTCTTAATTTGAAGAAATGATTTCCGAGGGGTATGTTTGGAGCATAGTATTGTATAGTAGTGAACCATGGACTGTGGGGAAAACCAGAAAAGAAGAGACTCAAAGCATTTGAGATGTGATGCTACAGAAAAAATGTTGAAAATTGAGTGGACTGGTAAAGTAAGGAATGAGGAGGTTCTCCACAGAATCAGTGAAGACAGAAAAATATGGAAAATACTTACAAGAATAAAGGACAGGATGGTAGACATGTGTTAATACATCAGGGAATAACTTACATGGTACTAGACATAAAAACTATAGAGGAAGACAGATTGTGATACATCTAGTAAATAATTGAGGATGTATGGTACAAGTGTTACTCTGAGATGAAAGTTTGACACAGGAGACAAATTAGGTGGCGTGCTGCATCAAACCAGTCATATAAGACTAATGGCTAAGAAAAAATGATGGTACACGTCTTATGCCCGGGTTATAAACATGATTCGACTCAGAGAATAGTGCTAGTACAACATAGGAGCTAAAGAGGATTGTGTTTAATGTTCCATTGACACTTTAGATCATTATAAACTGAGCACAAGCTTGGACTAGGGAAATAAAGTAAGAAAATCAACTGTGCCCTTACAAAGGAACTATCCTGGTATATGCCTTAAGAAATTTGCAGAAATCATAGAAAATCTGAATCTGGATGGCCAAATGGTCATTTGAACCGCCATCACCCTGTTTGACAACCAACAGGACAAAGTGTGGTATAAAGATGGACCAATATCTGAAATAACAGTTTTTTTGTGGTTACAGAAAGATCTTAGGAAGGACATAAGAACGTATGCAAATTTTTTTTGCTCTCAGACAATTTTTTTTTATACCAAATCTTAAATGTAGTGACACTCTGATAACCGGGCTCTGCAAGAATCTCAACATAAAATGATACTCATCTACATAAATGTCTATACATCATGTGTTTATGAAGCTTTTGATTTGGATTTTTTTTAAGTTAAGAGAAGCACATACTTAACAGAAATGTAATTATTTAAGCAGTTAAGTTACAAAGAACAACATAAAAAAATTTAAAATGCGTCACTTTCCAATTTCCAGAAAAAGGACAGATACCTTGAAAAATCCATATATCACATTTCTCCAACCTGATGGGAACTTATAATTAGTCTTAAATAATTCCCAAGACAGTGCACATTATAGTAAAATAAAATTATTAATGGGTTTTCTGCAAATGGACACAAATAAATCTGAAATCACAATACCTTGTGCTGTGCTAAAAAAAATCTATGTAAGATCATCCATACCTGACACCCATTGTTTCAGATTTTCACAAAACTTTTTCTACTTGTTACTTTCTGCATAGAAATACTCAATGCAAAATTTCTCCACATACTTCATGCAGTTTGAGGGTGAAAAAATTGAAATTTTTTTACAAATGTAAATGCTGCAACTGAAGTTTGTCATTTGTATTACATTACTTCAAACAGAAATAGTAATAACAAAAATAATAATAATAATAGAAAGTATCTAATTTTCAACACATCACTGTCATATTTCCCCAGGTGTCACAGGAGTGTATCTTTATTGAAAAAGCTTTAATAACTATTTGTGACTTACAGGAATATAGAAAATCAACTTAAGATGATGTGGTACAAACTATGATTTTTGAATACATAAAACATTTTCTGACAGCTGATACAATAATTATTTTTATCGAAACAAAAAAAGAAGAAGAAGAAACACCCGTCATTTTTATAAATATTGGATGTTCATTTAACATACATCATATTCATTGTTCAGAATATCATTCAAATCAGATTACATAAACTGACAACCTATATTAAGGCTCCCTCATGAAAGTATAGAGCGAAAAGTTATAAATTTAATTAAAACATTTTCATTACATGGATTAACTATATTTAGGATGTCAAATTAGAATCTTTAAACAACAATTATTCTAGCCACACTAATGTTAATTTAAAATTTACACGTTCAGCAGTGCAGATCGCTGAAACTATCAATGAAACTTCTTAAGAACATCTTTGTTTTTAATGTGCTGTGACAAAATATGTTCTGTTAACTTCATATCTTTTTCACGAAGGTAATACATTCTGCCTAATGATGTTGATTTAGGTTCACCAACAGCACACAAAATGTTTTCCAAAGGCACAAAACAAGACTCTTCCTTCTCAGGTCATAGAATGACACAGCTGGTCCAGGTGGGTGGAGAAAAAGCAGTTCAACATCTCCTTCTCCAACACAGGCATTACTGACGAATGCAAAGTACCACCTGTCACCATATACAGCTGCTACAAAAGATTTTTGTTGAGGAAGATTGCACGTCCATTTTCAGGCACTTTCACTGAATGAAAAAAAATCAAGGAAGGCTTTTCAGAAGAAGTTACTCTTCTAATCTCTAAAGAATAACAAGAAAGTGGTTTGTAATGATGAAAATTCTTGGTACCAGGTACTGGGCATCTTGTCGAAAATCTCTTCTAGAGGTTCACACATAGGAAATCTACATTGAATTTCTCTTTAAAACAAAAACTGTCAATATTAGCCTTGCAGAAATCGTAAATACCAGGTGCAGTGGTTATTTGCGTATCATCCCCTAGTTGAAGACTAGCTTTTCTCAGTATGCATTTTATAGTTCCTACCAAACCATCACACACAGATTTACCATGACTAGTAGCGAAACAGGAATGCTCAGCATCTATAGAAAAATCACTTTTTCTATTCTTATATTGAGCAGCACAGCCATCAATGAAACAGTGTACTTTCGTCACTTGTGGGTAATGCTCTGCCAGCCACTTAACCATTTTTTTCTGGACACCTTTTACAAATCCTGCATCATGCTCCATATCACCACTTATAAAGCAGTAGTTCACTATTGCCAATTTACTTTCTTCATTTATCACATAAACACACATGGGATGGGTTGTACAGCTGCTTCTTGCCCAGTGGTAACTGGGAATTTCATTCTGAATTACAAAACTGTGGTTTTCTGAAAAGTCCATTAACAGAATTGCTTTTTCCGGGGTTATGCTTTCTTTCAATTTTTTCAATGATTTTGACTGACATTTAGATATAAATGTGTGTGGCTTATGTGCCTGTAATATTGTTGCCAACAAGTCTATGTATTCATCAACAGATGCAGACTGCTTTACCAATTCTGCCTGATGATCTGTGTTTATTCAATGGCTGATTAAGTTTCATCACCAGCACCTGTGTAAGCTAATTTCTGTTTTACTAATTCTGACAGTTTGTCGTCACTGAGACAACTATCACAGTGATTAATCATGCAGTCATAGTTTTCAGGTTCACTTACAAGAAATTTTGCATGTTCTTTGTATGTTTCTTCAATGTGTTACACACACACACACACACACACACACACACACACTCTCTCTCTCTCTCTCTCTCTCTCTCTCTCTCTCTCTCTCTCTCTCTGAACAAATGCTGGCAACACCAGCTAAGATACACCACTTCGGTCTTGGCGAACAAAATTTAGAAAGACCAATGTTAATATTTGGATTTTCCCATTTAAAACAGGAGTACAGTTCTCTTAAGTTGCAAAGGATGATTCTTTTTTGCAGATACACTTTCTTCTGAATGCTACCTTTGGCTTTTGCTCCTGGTAACTTTCAAGTATATTATCATTTTAGTAGAAATTAGTGACAATCTTTACCACTTCATCAGCAATAAGGCCCCCTTTTTGGTTTAGGAATTGATAAAATACCCATTTTTGTTTTCAGTTTCCTTGCTTGTTGAACCACATACTCACTAACATTGAATTCTGACTTTATGTTTTCTTTTGACCAAGAGGGTGGAGCTACTGTTAAAATTTGAATTTTTTTAAGGTACTCTTACACTAGCCACTTTTTCTTTCATTAACAATATCATAGCATCAAAATCTTTGGCTTTCTTAGTAATTTATCATCAAATTTGTGTTCTTTAGGGTCAGAATCTTCAATACTACAATTTAATGCCCAGCACACTTTTCTTTCCAAACCATGCTTCACCTTTTCTAGCTTCTTTTTGCCATATGAAGCCTTGCTGTGATTTGGAATGGAGTGAAGTTTTAAGGGAGACCACCAAATCATGTAAAGTTTTATTTGCATCCTCAATACTCTGACTTTTTAGTACTGATCAATTAATGTTGCCTCCAGGTCTTCTGCATCTTTTTCATTTCTATCACCGATGTCAGTTTTCTGTTCACAAATCTTATGACATATTGCACACATTTTTGGCCTGGTTTTACATAGATTCTTTTAGCACTTATGTTTTAGACAAAAACAAGCAAACTGACCTCAAAAAATTTTTAACTGTTTGCCTGTATTTTTTGAAAGGATCACAACAAACTATTTGATGACTTCCAAAAACTTTTAGATAATAGTATCTGTGATGTTCACATACAGTAGCACTTTCCTGATCTTGTGGAAAGCTTACACTGGATCGCAGCAATGGCATTTTGTTGGTCTTCACTCAGCTCTTCTGTTTTTTTAAGCATTTTTACTAAGGTATAGGTTGTCAAATGACATGGTGTTTTTAGCACTTTTCCAACAGTACATGAATTCACATATTCCACTGCAATTAACTGAGCACTAATTCATTTAAAACATACTTTTGTAAATGGAACGATAGGGTCGCACCACAAACAGATATGACCTAACTCACAGAAAGACAAAGAGCAACTGAGGCTAAATAGACTAATTGTTGCATGCCAGCTATTCTCAACAATAAATTTCATCAATTGTTGCATTGTTTTCATGTCTATATGGGTTTCAAACAAACTACTGCTGTCTAAAAACACTTTTTTATCACTGTGAGCAGGTGATCGGCTGAACACACAAACCATATATATTATAGTCTTTAAAAAACTACTGAATTAGTCAAATAAAAGGAAATAAATTTTCGAACTTAAAGTTAACTTGCCTGCTTAGAATGAGTTGTACTTCAGTATGCTAATTTGATACCTTTGCATCTGAAGCAGAGACACAGTGAAAGGATCAACTTACTTAAAACATAGCAGAAAGTATTTTTTTACGGCGTAAAGTCAAGTGACAGCAGGCCAGTCAGGAACGATAGAGGAGAGATAGCTGTGAGAAGACAACAGCCAATTGCATACTGACCGTTCCCTCTTCACGACAACAATGCGACAGCTGCAGCCCCTATGTGAGGAGGACATAAGTGCCATGCCTGAATGGTTGCAGCTCAACACAGACTTGTGATAGTTTATACTAAAGAAGATTCTTTATTTCATATGTTGCCCCTTGCTTGTGACACATCTGTGTAACACAGAGTTAAGTATGATGATTTGTAAGAAGGTGTAGTGACAACCTGTTAACCAGTCACCACATACTCTTTGTTTTCTCTAGTGGGTTTTTGTATTTTTCTGGCTCCTTAATTCCTACTTGTCTTTTCTTTGCAGGGGTGTGTTTACATGTATTAACAGTGTCTCTTGCAGTGTTTTTACTAATCAGTATTTTCAGGTGGGCATTAGTGAAATTTTCTTTGCTGGAGTACTTATTGTTTGCATTGTCTGTTTATTGAATTTGCCTCTTCCAACATGAGCAACCCAACTCTCCGACCCACTACTCAGACACCTCAGCTGCAAGCGATAGATGCAATGCAGCTAACACAGATGTTTCAGCTGCAGACCCAGCAGATCGCCACACTACTAAACATAGTACAGCAGCTCCTGACGAAGCAAGCCACAAATGCTGCATGCCTAACAGAAGAACCAGCAATACCTGTAGTTCTGAGTGCCATAAGGTCTTTTCGCCAGTTTAATGAAAAAGACAAGGATTGGCTCAAGTTGTTGCAACAGCATGGCACCCACATAATTGTCACAAAGTATCAGGTACTGTGAAACTACATTACTTATTGTCCATGTTAGGTAGTGCCGTCTTTCGTCTCATTCAGAAATTTTTCCCTAATGCCACTCTGAGTGGACTTTCCTATGATCAGGTTGTAGTTTCACTAACTAACTATTATGACTAACAAGTGAATTTGGAGGCAGCTAAGTATCAATTCTTTTGTTGCAAACAAAGGTCAGAACAAACTTATCACGTGTGGGTAACAGATTTGCAGTGTATGATGATGAAATGCAAATTCATATGTGCTTGTGGTGCTTTATATTCAGATGAAATGTTGTGCAATGCACTCATATCCAATGTAACTGATGTCAGATTCAGAGAACAGATTTTGAAACAGTCAGATTTATCATTTCGACACTTAGTGCAAATACCAGATCAGTATAATCCAGGTGCATGTCAGCCGATAAATTGAGCAGCCACCAATTTGTTGGGCTTAGTCACCCCTTGCTCGTGACCGCCCCATTAGGCAGCAACAGCCCACTTGCACCATGCCGCGTAAACAGCGCTCTGCACAGGCGAACAGAAATAAGTCATGCCCTCAGTGCTATTCATGGCACAAATATCAACACTGCCTGTCCAGACTAGCACAGTGTCAAACTTGTGGCAAGAAAGGTCAGAACAAACATAAGAATCCTGCCCATTCACAAAAATCTATTTCACAAGACCCACATAATCAATGCAGTGTATTCAAAGCCTGCTGCAGTGCAGGCATTAGCAAAACTAGCAAGCAAACGGTTTCTTCAGGGTTATGACAGTCCAACAAACTTTTTGTTCATTTGCATATTAGTGGAAAATGTGTGAAATTTCAGTTGGACGTGGTTGCCTCAGTTACACTGCTGAATCATAACACTTATGAAGTGTTAGGCTCCCCATGCCTGTCTAAGACTAGCATGCACCTGATGGCTTATAATGAACAAGACATTGCAAGATAGTGGTGCTATAGTAGTGCAAGCTAGTCATTGGAAAAGTTCACTGGCTTTGCTCCCCAAACCTTCAGGTCGCATTCACCTCTGTGCTGACTTTAAGTCTACAGTCAACCAACAAACTGTAATTCATACTTATCCATTGCCACATCCAGAGGATCTCCTGGACAGATTAGGCACTGGTCACTTCTTTTCAAAAATTGATTTGTGCAACGCATATCTTCAAATACCACTAGATGAAGCATCTCAAAACAAGTGTGTTGTGAGCACTCATTTGGGCCTGTTTAAATATCTGCATTTGCTTCTGGCAGTGCTTCTGCACCCACCATTTTCCAGCAGTATGTGGAACAGCTGACTGCTCAAGTACCAAACTGCTCCAATTATTTGGACAATATTGTCATAGCAGGTTGTACACGTGAAGAACACATTGCAAATTTGCGTGCTTTGTTTTCATGTGTTATCTGATGCACGACTGGACAAGTGTGATTTTTTAAAGCCTGAGTTGCAGTATCTTGGTCATATCATAAACAGTCAAGGTGTACATCCTGTGCAGTCACATTTGTTAGCCATCCGTGACCTGCCAGTTCCTAGCAGTGTCACATAATTGCGGTCAGTCATAAGGAAAACGAACTATTATATTTGGTTTATACCATATGCTGCACAAATCGCAGCTCCATTGCATCCCTTGAGTCACAAGAACATTCCCTTTGTTTTGCTCAGCGATTGATGCTTGGTTCACTTTGATACTGAAAAACCATTTGTGTTGCAGGTTGATGCTTCTTCTTAAACAATAAGTGCAGTGCTTTCGCACAGATTTGGTGATAAATACAAGCCTAATGCTTTCACATCAAAAGTGTTGTCCAAAGCACAGTGTAACTATTTACAAACAGAGAAAGAGGCACTGGCTATTGTGTATGGTGTCACGAAATTCCAGCAACATTTGTATGGCAGAAAATTTTACTTAGTATTGGATCACAAGGCAATGCAGTCCTTGTTTCATTCGTTGAAGCTGGTTCATGTACAAACTGCCGAAAAATTGTTAACGATGGGCTTTGTTATTATCTCAAGGTCAATACAAGATTGTTTATCACCCGAAAGCTCAACATGGTAAAGCAAACGCACTTTTACATCTTCCAATTGGCCCTGATACAGACTTTGATGCTTCTGCTGCATCTTGTTGCCATACCGATGCTCAGGATTCTGTTTTGCTTCAAATCTTTCCTCTGAACTTCAGGAAAATTGCACAGGCCTTGGAAGCTGATCCAGATTTGAACATTTTGCTAAAATACATTTGCACATCTTGGCCTCACGTGTTGCACTGCATAATAACTCTGTAGTGGGCCGATACTTTACATGTCGGCATAGCCTCACTATACGCCAAGGTGTGATTCTTGTTCAAATTGACAGTGGACAGTCACGTGTTGATCCCCAAAGCTTTGCAAAAGGAAGTGTTGCAGTTACTTCACCAATTACACCGGGGGATTGTTCGTGCGAAACAGTTAGTGCATCGACACTGTAATTGGCAGGGTACAGACACCCAAATAGAACAGGTGACATCACAGTGTCACGCATTTGTGAAAAATCAGTCCAGTCTGCCACAAAAATGCTCTGCTTGGCCCACGCCACAGTAGCCGAGTCTTCTATATCTTATGGGTCTCAGGAGGTGTACACATACCCTTCTGAGCATTTTCCGGGGGACATTTCCACCAGAGCGTAGGCGTATGGCGGGGTACGACTGGAAGACAGACGTCCCCTGCAGCCACAGCTTCCAGCCCACCAGAGCATCCACGCTCCTGCCTCCCCCACCATTGATGTGATCCCTATACGATGATGGTCCGTTGCTTTGGGGGATGGGGGCTTGTACATATCTGTGTGACACAAAGTTAAGTATTTTATCTTTTCATTTTATAATAAAACTCATTAACACGATTTGTTTGAATTGTCTGTCTAGCAATCCAAGAAATCAGGTTTCCTAGACACCTCAAATATTGGACGACTAGGCTGGATTTAACAATTTTAATTTCAGATGTATGTGTCAATTAGCAGAACACCCATTGAAAATTTTATTTTATCGGAAAGCTTACAATCTAGGGGATTATTTAAGACCAAAATCAGGTTCCCAGCAGGTTGGAGGAATGTGATATACAGATTTTTCCACATCCCCACAATTTTCCTGAAATCAAAAATTGACACACATTAATATCATAAAATTTTCTTTGTAATTTTACTGCTTCAATAACTGGATATCCATTAACTATATGCCTTACATAACTTCTGAAAAAAAAAAAAAAAAAAAAAAAAATGCAAATCAAAAGCTTCACAAACAGCTGAGTTATGAGTATTAATAAAGATAAGTACCATTTTGCATTGACATTCTTGCACAGCCCAGTTATCAGAGTATCACTACATTTAAAATTTGATGTAAAATAAAGTTGTAGTCTGAGACCAAAAAGATTTTGCAGAAGTTCCTACGTTACAAGTATAAGCAAGTGAGCAGAGTTACATGAAAATCTGAGACAGAGGGTTACAAATCCTTGAATTATTGTGTGTTTTGACATGGAATGACCCCTCTCGCATTCACTGGGAAGTGTAGCAGCTTCAGTTCTGCGACACCTCAATGTACTCTGACTCAATATAAATATTTGCTTACATTTATTCAGCAACTATTCCAGTTTACTTATCCCTTTGGGTTCCAAATTTTTTTATTTAAACATACAGAGTTGAAAAAGTATATCTACAGATATCTATACTGCACCTGAGTGAACAAAAAGACTGCAAATCACTGTCTTATAATTTTTTTATGAACACAAGTATTTAGATTACTAATCCAAGGACAGACTTCTTTCAGGACCTGTACTTTGATTAAAATTACCTTGTGATTGATAGATTGCAATGGTAGGGGATAGTGCTGACACAGCACAGCCAGCCATGCTTCACAAGGTGCTGCATGTACCAACAAAAAAAGCAACAGTGAGAGCATGTGGCACTCGAGAAAGAACTACGATTGGATGGCAGCTGGCCCTTACCACATGACTCACTGTAACATCAATCACAATGTAATTTTAATCAGGGTGTACTTCTGTGGAGGGGAGGCACAGAGACTGACCACAGATATATATTTTTCAGTTAATCACAATATACAATTCTGTAATAAAATAGAAAGCAAGTTTAATCAAGTATTCAAATAAACATTTCTACAATGAATAAATACTGGAGTGTACATCATTCAAAACTGTGTAGTACTTGACTAAATTACACATGAAATTAGGCATCACACTTAACATGGCTACAAGAAACCAGAGTAATACAACAGAATTCTGAACACATCATTCATGACATAATTCTGCTAGCACACAGAAGGTATACCAAAGAAATAAAGAGGACAAAAAGCTTAGGGCATCTCACTTTGTTTTTCATATCCATATTTTTATATACACTCTCTCAACCATAGGCACCCAACAAAATTTTGAATTATGAATGAAATAAAAAATCTGTATAAAGAACCCCAATACACAAAATCTGAATATAATCAGCCACAAAGAAGTGTCACCAGGAAGTACATACAAAAACTATTCGGAGAAAGAGAAGGCACTTTTATCCCTTATTTTACGCCTAAAGTAAATACATTTCTCCAAAAATAACACACTATGCACTGGAACAAAACACAGTGTTCTCTATATCACAAAAGATTTAGAACAGTATAAAAGTAATGAGCGCAACTTCTGATCTAATATACATATTTCATCTCCATCAGTTGCTTCTACTTCATTCCATAAAACACTTTTCCTACAAATTTGATGGACACATGCTTAAAGTAAGTTTATATAGCTCAACCTTTACTGAGAAAACACACACACACACACACACACACACACACACACACACACACGCACACACACACACAGGGAGAGAGAGAGAGAGAGAGAGAGAGAGAGAGAGAGAGAGAGAGAGAGAGAGAGGGGGGGGGGGGGGGGTTGGGGGGAACACATACAATTGAAATATTTAAACATATGACAAACATTAATAATTTCTTTATCATCTACACTCTAACCTCTTATGTATGATTATATACAATAAGGCAAATATTACACTGTAAAAGGTCTTTGACAAATCCTTTACAAAATCTAAGCCCACATTATAACTTTCATAAAACATAGACAAATGTACCCCAGTACGCTGTCAAAGTTTTCATGAAAAGGCTTTTACAAAAACTATTTGACATAATCTAATAATAGGAAGTCAAGGATGGAATAACAGCAATATGGAAAGGACTTATTACTACTCATCACAACAGAGGAGGTACTGAGTTGTAGACAGGCACAATGAAGACAACTGCTAAAATATTACAGCTTTCTAAGTTCTTCTGTCATACAAAACACACACACATTCGCACAAGCACAACTCGTACACACATGGGCACTGTCTCAGAATGATGGAGCCTGTGACTGCTTCTCACAGAGACTGCTGCTCTGACAAATGCAGTCGCATTCAGGCACCAGCACCCTGAGACAGTAGTCACTTGAGTGAGAGTTGTACTTGGGTGAATGTGTGAATATTTGATTAAGATCCATAGCAGAGTAACACAGGCCTACCTGCAATTGACATAGTTTTCTTCCTTTTAGAATTCTTTTCTTGAAGTTGCTTATTCTCTATGTACTTAATCTGAGTTGGTGGTTTAGTGTATCACTCCACCCATTTTTCTCCCTTAAAATACCCATTGTATCCTCTTGCCAAACTAGTAACTTTGTTAAAATCTAGCAGAACCTAAATTTTACATAAGCATCTACAACCTAAACAACTGTCAAGAGTGGAAAAGAAACTCATACGTCATGCAATACCATGTATTCTATGGGGAATTTCAATTACATGTATCCTTAGCTGTCAGTTATTGTGCTGTTACAACGAATGGTTTGGTGCAAGATGGAATCAATGATTTGCAACATAAAGAAAGGATGCACATTGTAGCTGGCAATAAAAGGGATGAAGTAATCAACAACTAATATCATAAATCTTATCCATTACATGTATGTATATAAAACTGGTATCCCACAACGAAGAATGAAAGCTCCTTAAAAAGAAGATAAATGTAATGCTTTCAGAACAATTTCGTTTGTCCAAAGAAAAAAAAGAGTGCAAGAAGAGGAAGAGAAATGCAAAGACTTTTAAGCAATGCAGTATAAAATCAGCCACACTCTTTGCTCAAATGGGATGTAACAGAAAGTGATGGTCCACAGATAATTAAGAAATATTAAAATAATCAAATGAAAGTATTTCCATTGTAGAGCATTGAAATATGTAACTGACAATATGTGATCACATGTAAATCATTGTGATTATAAAAGCTGTGGAAATCATTGAATGTAATTTGAAGAATGATGGTCATTAAATCTTCTCATCAGAAATGAGTAATCCGTGGAGTGTGAACTTTACTTCACATGAGCATTAGGGGTCTCAACAACCATGACTCACTCTATGACACAGTTTACACAACGCAGAAGAAAAAACTGATGGTTTAAGTTCAATAGTTCGCTGGTATTATTGCCATTTAGAAATGGAGCACTACCTTGGGAGGCAGAAGGATGAAGGCAGAAAACAGCTACATGAATTACAATTCTATTAATCCAGTGCCTTAATTTCTGCAGCTTACTATGCAGTCCTTCTCAGTTGGTAGAAGAGGCAGGGTAGATTCCATGATGTACTATGAGGATTATAAAAGTTACTTGAGTTACTGTGAGAACAGAGTAAAAACACTGACTGATATGTACATCATGATATACAGGGGGCAGGGGGAGGACTTAATCAGAGCACTAGCAATGTTTTGTCTTGCATGGAAATTGCATGTCATGACTTCTGTGTAGCTTCTTGATAAACTGTACAAAGCACTTTCAGTGTCCTTTAAAAAGCAACATTTGGGTTTCACACTGCTTTTTTTTTTACGAGATCCAAAACGCATATGCATAATGGATTGCTGAGAGTGATAACTTTGAAATGCTAACAAGAATGACAATGCATACGACTGATGGAAGTACAGAAGTCACAAGTGCACCAAGTATCAAGACAAGTGATCTGAACACACTTTATGAAAAAGAGCATTTTGTGCCACTCATAGCATTACTAAATTGTTAGAAAAGTAATTGTGGGTTCAAACTGTAATAAACATCAACAGATAAGAGAAGTGTTATTGGTACAACACAGTGCATTTAACCAAAGCCAGCATCTATAAAAAGCAGAAACTGTTACGAAAATGCAACAACATTCCAGACTACAACACCTTAATGCTGAGACTATTGCTTAAACAGAGGTTGGTCAAACTTTCAGCTGTCAAGTGGAAGCTGCACTCCCAATTCTTAAAATAACAGAAAACAGTTTAACAGTCATATCTATTTGTGGGAAGCTCTGAGAGAACCAAATAGCGAAAACTAAAGCAACACAACTCTACACACAACAGAATTATGCCAAACATAAATTTTTAACAGATACACACTGATTTTTAATAAAACTTCTTTCTCATTAAATTTTCTCTATACATGCCAGTTTTCCCAACCTTGTAGGTTACCCAAAATTATTACTAGCGATACTGAACCAACATATTACACACATCAACCTCTAACAATTTCTGACAATGGTTCTAGTTCTTGTCCTTTGCAGGCAATGCAACCTGCAACAGTACAGCCTATTTTCACACAGATCATGTGAAGACGAAGAGATACCTCGAGGTATTCAAGAGGAAGTTCTCTTACTTTTAAAGACAAGGTTAAGTTAGGTTAAGGAGGAAGTAGGAAATTATTCACTACTTTCACCAGTTCACTGAAAATGAGCCAGTTGACTGTGTTCAATTCATACATAAAGAAAGTTAACAATAAATCAACATTTGGTTAACCTTTAACTACTTATGCAATTCTCTCTCTCTCTCTCTCTCTCTCTCTCTCTCTCTCTCTCTCTTTCTCTCACTCACTCACTCTATTTGGATCCAATTTATACGAGACAAATAAGCAGCTTAATGTTTCAGTTTTCATCAGTGTGCATATCTAAAAAGCAAGTCAACTCAACATACAAATATATGCATGTGTCATGTATCACACACTACAGTGTGTTACCTATGAGGAAAAATTTAGTACTATAATGTTCGCGAGAAAGTTACTTTCCCAAGTTAACGTGCTTTGGGGTATCCAGCACTCACTTGTCAAGCAGCACCTGTATCAAATGGATATTTAAAAAAGCCAGCAGTCTTACTCTCCACAAATATATACCCAAACTGCTTGATTTCACGGTGACTGCTAGTTAACAACACACTCTAAATACTTATTACATAGTAAGTACTATAACATGGAAGCATATACATTGCAAATATAAAACGTTTCTCTAAAAAATATGTTCCACACTTTCATTCCCTCACAATATCTCTCAATAATGAAAAGTAATTCTTGTAAGGCTGAGGTTAACATCTTCTATTCTGACACTTTTGATGTCGCCTATTCTGACACTTTTGATGTCGCTGTCCAATCTCTTCTCCATAAAAATCTACTTTACTGTCGTAACATACAGTAAAGTAGTATTTTTTTCATTTAAAAATATATATTTACTTCCCAACCTTGAATGATTATTGCATCATTCATGGAAGAAAAACTTGCAAGGAGAATATAATATAAAATATAGCCTATCAAAATATAAAAATATGCTCTAATCTCTCAAACAACCATTACAAATCTTTGTCTACTGCTGTTTCACATGTGCCTGTAACAGTGTTATACAGAAGTGCCACTAATTTGAGAAAACTGGATTTACACAGTGCACTTAAGAATAAAAATACTTGATATTTGTAAAAGTGACAGCTGAGTAATTTAAAAAATAGTTCATATCTTACATTTCATCATTCATATATAAAAATATGGTCAATTCTTTTGTCATAATTTTCTTTTACAAGAAAATTTATTCCCTATTAGTGCTCCTAGTTGTCACTTGGCTCTCAGTATCAGTCACGGCAATGAGTATTCTCAAAATGTAATTGAAATTCATGAAAATAGGATTTACTATTTTATTCTGAAAGAAGAAACATAATGAATTTCATGGTCCCTCAAGATAATCTACAGCAGTCTCATTACAAATATGCGTGTTCTCTGCAACTGTGCAGGCCTGAGAAATAGCAACATCTCTTGATTACATCTGAATGACAGAAATTTTTGATCATGCCAGAGAGATATTCCCTTGCACCATGCAGAAACTAATTAGTTACTCGAATTATTTTACATAATGGAGGAAACAGAAGACAAGGCTATTTATAATTAATAAATCTCACACAATGGAATGCAGTTTTCAACTGAATGGTGTAAATGTGAATGATTTGAGTATAAGAAAGAGAGGATAAATCCACTAGTAAATGCAACTATCAACTGTTATGCAAGTCTGGGAAAAACAACTAGCACTAGTTGTGAAAGCTTAACTCAAACTTTACTGCTAAATCCTTTATGATCCAGTAGAAAGCAAACAGAAATGTTCTTACAATGAACCCCTACACTCGTGTTAACAATATCTTTGACTTCAAACTCTGGATGTAGTCTCTACTGAAGAAGGATGAAAAAGAAGAGCAGCCAATCAAAGGCACCAAATGCAATCAAAATATACCTCTCAAATGACTGAAATGAATTCAGTGTCTCCTATTTGAATAGAAAATATGTCAGTGACAGAGGAACTCACACACACACACACACACACACACACACACACACACACACACACACACATTTTTTATGACTTGGCGAGACGAAGTACATGCAAGATGACTTCATCAACAGTCTGATTGTTGAGCAAAGTCTTGACAGCAGAGTCATCTATAACAACAGTGAACAGCAGTTTGGCATTTTCACGCAGTCTATCTGGGTACAACAGTTCCTCTGAGGTAACAGGCTGATGGCCACATCGACGAATTACTGCTTCCAGCAACTGGTCCACTTGCGTTTCCGGCCATCCAAAAGCCTTTAGAGTGGCTTCATCAACCAGTAGCGCCAGGAGCTCACGGACTGAGTCAGCGAGAGCAGCTTCACTGAGTGATGGTATGCTACCAGGACCACCAGAACCTCCATCACTCTCACTACCATTCACGCCCACACCAGTCCCACCAGTGCCTTGAGCTGCTGCTGCAGCCAGAAGCTGCTGTTGCAGTTTTTTCTTTTCTGTTTCAGCCAATATCTCCTCCAGCATGTCTCTATGCTTGGTGCGCATATGACGAAGTAAGCAATCTTGTCGAATGAATGCTCTTCCACATTCATCACAAGAACGTGGTGGTTCCTGTTGGAAGGATTGAATATTTTAATTTAATGTGATTTCTAGTTACTTTTCTCTCTTCCTTTGTAACTATTCTACAATGATTATTACTTATGTTTTCCACAAATGGGCTACTGACATTTTCACATTTGAAAAGTGCTGATAAGGTAAAACACATGCAACAAACTCAACAATGGAATAGATTTCTCTATTCAAGAATGGAATACGTTTCTTTCAGTGCCCAAAATATTATTTACCAATTTTTTTTTGTTAAAACTCAAGAATAAAGAAGAATATATGTTAAGTATCTACTGCACTCCATCTGCATATTGCTATAGCTTTCGTATTCTGTGTAGTTAATGTGCATTTTAAAAGATTATTATCAACCAGCCTTGTATAAAGAATTCTCACAACTAATTTCTGGTCACATTATGATATCCAGATCAAATCAAACACATACAAAATAAATGATGAAGTACATCATGACAACTCAGAAGAAATGTAACCTTCACATCATGGAATTTACTTACAAAAAAGTTGAGCAGTTTATTTTGCCTGTTTTAGAGGCTATTTTAACAATAACAAAACAAATGCTCCACAGCCCTTTGTCTTCTTGTTTTCTGAGATTATTAAACCACCTAAAATGCAGTACTTAAATCACAAGAATTTGCTGTAAAGGTAATTTTTATCCATGGAGCTCAGCCACTGAAAGTAAATATTCTCAGGAACACTTTCTAATCACAAAATAACATTCAAATTTATTTAATTAAATTCAAACTATTAACAGTACTGTGTAACCCAAAGAACTAATCAGTTATATATATTTCATAGCTGCATATCTTATTTTAAGGTGGGAGGTAGGCAACACCAGATCGCTTCTTCTACAATCTACCAGAAAACAATAAACCAATTCTGGAAATTTACCATCCCTTGCTGTTTTTTATTTGCCATTTCCTGTTTCCAAACATGCTGCTTCAATTATTTTTCATTTGCTCCATATTGTATTTAGTGCTGATGGAGGATTGTTTCAGTTTTCATGCAATATTGACATGCTTAATGTGTGAATTTTTTACCACTTCCTGAATAATGATCCACTTTTCTTCACTTGTGAACTGTCTCCTGAATAATGATCCACTTTTCTTCACTTGTGAACTGTCTCACTATCTTTTTGTCCATAGCAATTGATACACCATTCAACACAAAACAATTAATGTACTGTGAGTCAGTCAAATGCTAAACAAGAAAAAAGAACACCAGTGACTCAGTTACACGCTAATAAATATTTGGTTTACTGTTTGCCGCTACTATTTCAATCCTGCTTCCGATCGGTACTTACCGGAAGTCGCAGGAGCTGCTGCCAACCTATGCAAATTACTCCCTTATGTCATTTCTACCATAGCAAATGATGTGTATGATGTACAAAGTTGACAGCACTGAACAATGCTGTCTCCTCACACATTTACTCCCCCCGTAGCAGCAAACATCCTCCTCTCGTCACTTCCAGAACTCTCGGTGGTAAAAGTTGCAATGGCCAAACAGTACAGATCCTGCCACATTCAAATGCACTAACTGGGAATGGAGAATATATAAACAAGTTGCTTTCACATGAGTTTAATGCAACTGGGACTGAGACTTCCAAAAATAGATGTACTATGTGGGAATACACAGTAATGAGGAACGTACTACTGGGTTTCCACTGTACCTCAAGAGTTCTTAAAATTTGTTTTGAATAACATAACTAACTTGATGTAGCCATAAATAATCACTTTCCAAGCCAATTTATCGAATACCTACATCGATTACTGTGGTCAAACTGTATTAGTAAATTTTGTTCTGAAACTACTATACAGAAACTGATTAAATGTAATACCTTTGTATGCGTCAGAAGATGTATCTTCAATGAAGATTTCATTGCGAAGTTCTTCTGACAAATTGGACATTTGTGTGCTGTAAAAATGAAAAGAATTAATACTGAAAATAAAATAAAAAGAAAGTCTATTGTAAAATACTACATAATGGATTTTACTTACCTTTTACACCTGAGTGAAGAATCGTGTGACGAGCCAAATCTTCCTTTCGAACAAATGTTTTTGGACATTGCTCACATTCAAAAGGTTTTGCACCTTCATGAACATATTTCACATGCATAAGAAGACGAGATCTGCGATTGAATGCCTTGCTGCAGTGAACACATGTAAAGCCATTTTCACCTATACAATCATCATCACAAGTGAAAAACAATACTTTTACATTAATGGAACAGACAAAATATAAGTCCTCTGTTTATTTTAAGAACAAGCTATACTGAAAATGGTTTGTCAAATTTCAAAGAAATTATTTAATCCCTTGGTATTTTCATATTTACGTATTTTGTACTAGTGCTCCCATACAAAACTTGAAATGAAAATTGATATTCAGCTTTCAGTTGCAATGTGCTGGGAGTAATGGTTGAGAAACTTGAGAAGATGGGAGTAACTAAAGTACTGGAAAGTGAGTTTCAGTGCATGACTTAACCACCAAATTGAACACACAGCATTTCCAATGGCAAAAACACAAAACATATTCTGTTAAGTATGTGAATGAGTGGAGTAATCAATAAGTGTGAAAAAACAAATGATGCTAATAAATCATATTAGCAATTCTTTGTGTGTCTTCCAGCAACTAAGAGAACAATTGCTTTAAGAGATATTTATCCACTACATAAAAACACTAAGAAAGTGAAGTTGAACAGGAGATAAAATCATAAGCTGTGGCATGGTCACAGTGATTAAAAAAAGTGTAGAATAAATTTCTTTATTTCTGTCTATGATCTCAAACTTGTTAGTCCTCAGACTACTGGTTTCGGACAGCAATGACCATCTTCAAATCTGCAGCAAAACATGGGAAAAACACAAATACAAGCAGTGGATTGCCTACAGTTTAAAACAATAAAATAGACCACAATGAAAAGTATTACTGAAATACACATGAAAATTATTAGCTTTATGACGAGGATACCTTTTTTAAAAACATGTCCTAATATAATGGAGCCATAGTTGCATCGCCAACATAGGGCGCTGACTACTTACTAAAGTATGTTTCGATTCATTTAGCCTCTTTCCCTATTTCTTTTAAAAGTATGTTTCGATTCATTTAGCCTCTTTCCCTATTTATTTTATCATTTTTATATTATTCTGTGAACTCTGTGAGCTTGTTCTTATGTATGCCATTATATTTTTATCTAACATTTGCCACAAGGGCACATCAGAATTACTGTCACTTAACTATTTCCCTTTTAACAATCTAACTTTGGTCATGTTTTTAATTTATAGCATTTTATTCCTGTAATGACTTACACACCTGATAACCGCACTACAGATTTTACCAATTTTATTCTTCTTTTTATTCCATATTGTACAAATATATGATTGAAGAATATGTGAACGCCTACAGTAGGACATCTAAAGAGCTTACCACACAATCATTTTGTGGCTATTGTGCAGCAGTTCGTAATAATAGTAGTGCTGTTAACAAGATGACCCTAGTACATACAATATTTTATATACGAGGTCTGTCTAAAAAGTATTCGACCTTTGATTTTCCCACGCAAAATAGAGATGACAGCACGCCGCCACTGCACACAGTACAGGAAGAGACCTTTATGCGCATGCGTGAATTTTGTCCCCGCCTTACAGCAGGTCAGTCGCTGCCTGTCGGTCACTGAGTGAGGTGCTACACAATGTGTTCGTCAGATTACCGACTCTCTCAAGATGACTGAACGTGTTGAGCAAAGATACTGCATCAAATTTTGTCAAAAACTTGGTGATTTTCAAAGTGAAATAATTTGTGAGATTCAGCAGGTATTTGGAGAAGTTGCAATGGGTGTAACACAAATCAAGGAGTGGTTCAACCGATTCAAAAATGGCCGCACATCAGCGGAGAGTGACCAGCGTTCTGGCAGGTCCCAAACTGCTCGGAGTGCAGCTGTTGTTGAGAGAGTGCAAAATATGGTGATGGCAGACCATCGTTTGGCCATGCAGGAGATTGCCCAAGAGGTTGGAGTGAGTAAAGATTCTGCACATGCAATTTTGCATGATGATTTGAACATGCACTGAGTGGCTGTGAAATTCGTCCCCAAGCTGTTTCCACCAGAACAAAAAGACCTCTGTTTTGACGTTGCACAGAAGCTTCTGCACACCACCAACACTGATCCTGGGTTTCTGTACACCGTGATAACCCGAGATGAATCATGGGTGTATTGGTACGACTCAGAAACAAAAAGACTGTCGTCGCAATGGAAGCATCCCGAGTCTCCAAGGCCGAAGAAAGTCTGGCAGGTGCAAAGCAAAATCAAGGTGATGCTGACGGTCTCCTTTGATGTCTGTGGAATTGTGCATCATGAATACGCACCGGAAGGACAAACAGTGATGAAGGAGTACTATGAGAAGTTCTCCGGCGACTCAGTGACGCAGTTCAGCGCAAAAGACCAGACATGTGGACAGCAAAAAACTGGCAACATCATCACAACAACGCTCTCGCACATTCATTCCGCTCGATCCAAAATTTCTTGGCCAAACGTGGAATTACAGCCATTCGCCAATGTCCCTACTCTCCAGACGTGGCTCCTTGCAACTTCTGATTGTTTCCAAAATTGAACACACCACTGGAAGGATCCCGTTTTGTGAGTAGAGAAGAGATGATGTGGAACACCACGACGGAGCTGAACACCATTCCAAAAGACAACTTCCAGTCCACTAGTTGTATTTGTGTTTTTCTCATGTTTTGCTGCAGGTCTGAAGATCGTCATTGCTGACCGAAACTTTTAGTGTGAGAGACTAACAAGTTTGTGATCATAGACAGAAATAAAGAAATTTATTCTACAGAAGATAATATTTCTGTTCCTGAAATTGCACCAAAAATGTACAAATAAAATCTGCATTTTGGCTGAAGTAAATGCATGTGTATGTTATTGGAGAGTTACCAGTACTGTAATTGGGTAACATACTATATACCAGGTGGGGGGTAGATCCATTAGTATAAAAAAAAGTGAAATGCAGAATCAGGATATTAGTTCCACGTCTGTATTTTATAGGATTAGTAACAAAACAGGACATTTATATTTTAATCATAAAAAAATACAACAATTAAGTTATTGAAGAGTACTTCTAACAACAATTATGTGATGTGACCTTACAACATAACAACATTGGATTCAACTGTTAAAGAATTTTCTTGGAAAGGGGAGAAGGCAGGGTGGGCAATCTGAACACAAACTAAAAATTACACTTTTTTTCATAATACCATAATTAAAATAACACTTTAACTATCACTACGGAAGTTGATAAAACAACAAATGTGAATAAAGGCAGTAACTCGCCTGCAGACATCAATGGATGGTGCACTGGGCACATATATAAGCTCCAAAAAAATTGAGGGAGGGAGGGAGGAGGAGGAGAGGAACACATGAGTATTTGCTCCTTTCTGGTATGATTTTCTGATCTTTGCGTGTCTCTCTGAGCCACTCATTATCCATCTGCAGGTACTGGATGGGTGCCTATCTTTCATTAATTTAGAAATAAATAGTATCTTGCTCAGGTTAGGTATAGATGTACCAACTGATAGTGACACGTGAAAATCTATACCAGACCAGGACTCAAACCTGGCTTTCTCACTTATTGCAAGCAGCACCTTAACCATTTTGGCTTTCCTAATAGGTGGTACATCTATGTCTAACACAGCTGACATCAAGGTATTCGCATTCAGCAAACTTATTCGGAATTAATTTTAGACAGCTGTCAATTGTTACTAATGTGTGTTCATCTAGGCATGCAAATAAATAACTTTTGTTTGTTGTTTCCACCTAAAAGTTCTATTAATGTAACAAAACCTGATAGAAGAAGTACAATGGTACTAATATGTGTAGATAACTAAAATAAAAAACATCATTTTCTTTAGGAAAGCATAATTTTTTGAGCCACTAGGCTAATTTGAGACAGGTAAAATGATGTTAAATTTCAAATTTAATCATACAGTACTCTGTAAAACCTTCTGGCAGCGTTTAATAATGGTTTTTATGATTAAAATGATTAATAATACAATGAATTTGTAAAAGTTACACTTTCTGTCATTTGTGTGTTATACAGGGTGTTACAAAAAGGTACTGCCAAACTTTCAGGAAACATTCCTCACACACAAAGAAAGAAAATATGTTATGTGGACATGTGTCCAGAAACGCTTACTTTCCATGTTAGAGTTCATTTTATTACTTCTCTTCAAATCACATTAATCATGGAATGGAAACACACAGCAACAGAACGTACCAGCGTGACTTCACACACTTTGTTACAGGAAATGTTCAAAACGTCCTCCGTTAGCTAGGATACATGCATCCACCCTCTGTCACATGGAATCCCTGATGCGCTGATGCAGCCCTGGAAAATGGCGTATTGTATCACAGCCGTCCACAATACGAGCACGAAGAGTCTCTACATTTGGTACCGGGCTTGCGTAGACAAGAGCTTTCAAATGCCCCCATAAATGAAAGTCAAGAGGGTTGAGGTCAGGAGAGCGTGGAGGCCATGGAATTGGTCCGCCTCTATCAATCCATTGGTCACCGAATCTGTTGTTGAGAAGCGTACAAACACTTCGACTGAAATGTGCAGGAGCTCCATCGTGCATGAACCACATGTTGTGTCGTACTTGTAAAGGCACATGTTCTAGCAGCACAGGTGGAGTATCCCGTATGAAATCATGATAACGTGCTCCATAGAGCATAGGTGGAAGAACATGGGGCCCAATCAAGACATCACCAACAATGCCTGCCCAAACGTTCACAGAAAATCTGTGTTGATGACGTGATTGCACAACTGCGTGCGGATTCTCGTCAGCCCACACATGTTGATTGTGAAAATTTACAATTTGGTCACTTTGGAATGAAGCCTCATCCGTAAAGAGAACATTTGCACTGAAATGAGGATTGACACATTGTTGGATGAAGCATTCGCAGAAGTGTACCCGTGGAGGCCAATCAGCTGCTGATAGTGCCTGCACATGCTGTACATGGTTCGGAAACAACTGGTTCTCCCGTAGCACTCTCCGTACAGTGACGTGGTCAACGTTACCTTGTACAGCAGCAACGTCTCTGACGCTGACATTAGGGTTATCGTCAACTGCACGAAGAATTGCCTCGTCCATTGCAGGTGTCCTCGTCGTTTTAGGTCTTCCCCAGTCGCGAGTCATAGGCTGGAATGTTCCGTGCTCCCTAAGACGCCGATCAATTGCTTCGAACGTCGTCTTGTCGGGACACCTTCGTTCTGGAAATCTGTCTCCATACAAACGTACCGCGCCACGGCTATTGCCCCGTGCTAATCCATACATCAAATGGGCATCTGCCAACTCTGCATTTGTAAACATTGCACTGAGTGCAAAACCACATTCGTGATGAACACTAACCTGTAGATGCTACGTACTGATGTGCTTGATGCTAGTACTGTAGAGCAATGAGTTACATGTCAACACAAGCACCGAAGTCAACATTACCTTCCTTCAGTTGGGCCAACTGGCGGTGAATCAAGGAAGTACAGTACATACTGACGAAACTAAAATGAGCTCTAACATGGAAATTAAGTGTTTCCGAAAACATGTCCACATAACATCTTTTCTTTATTTGTGTGTGAGGAGTGTTTCCTGAAAGTTTGGCCGTACCTTTTTGTAACACCCTGTATACTTAGAAAAAAAGTAAATAAAATAACTTCGATTTTACACTACAAATACATTTGATTCATTTCGCTGCCTATAAAAGAACAGGTTAACCAGGTAACAAGTGAGATACCAGTTCTTAAACTACCGAAGCAAGTGATTATGACCACAATTTGTAGAACACATAAGTAACAAACAGCAACATGACAATGATGACCTGGTAATTAAAAAACTGTGAACATTAAATATAAATTCATCATTATGATGTACTGAGGTATCTAATCAGATGAACAAATACCTTGTGATTATTTGATGAAATGGAGGTTATAATACAATTTTGCACTGACACAACTATTGGAAGAACCTAATAAATCACAAAATAGGAGTAAAATACATGAAGTACAGTAAGAAGAATATTTAGAAATAAAATGCAACATCTGCAAGACATTTACCCGACCATTAGGTGAAGTTTTGTGGCAAAGTCATCATTTGAAAAATACAGGCCTGTCTTGCATTCACAGATTATACTATTGTTTCTGAGATCAACATTTTTATGTTGTGTAATAAATTAATATAACATTTAGGAATGGAGCTATGGCACTTGAGGTCAGTGCAAATTTAATCTGAAGAATTGAGAAGTTTTGGTGGTGGACCATGACACCAGTTGGTCCAGGCACTGGGACAAATGAGAGGAAGGGAATGATGAGTGGGCAATATGATACTATACGTTTCTATAAGAGACAAATTAATGCCAACAAAAATATGTTTCCACAGAGCAATTGAAACGCAGCACAGCAAATGAAACATGAGATTCAATAAAGACCAGAAAACTGCTACTACTGTACAGCTCTGCTGATTTTCAAAGTAGGCTACTGTGTTGATCCAAAGTGGTAATAGTTTCGCAGATTTAGCCGTAGGGAGCCGAGAGGACAACATATTGTCTCCATTCAGTTTGTTTATATTATCAGCACTGTAAAACCTGTAAATTATAACAACTGATAATGGATATAAATACAGCCAGGACTCTTGTTAAGAAAAGTAGATCTACAAGTTTGTGGTTCACAATAGATACCCACAGACAATATGACATGAATTTTAAGTTAATGATGATTCACGAAGCAGAGGCCACAAGCAACTGTACAGCAGTAAGAAAATTTGGAGTCACAGAAGTGAAAGTTCATAGGTGGAATTAGATATAGAATTAATCTATTTCCATACTCTACAAAACACTGTGAAGTGCATGACAGAAGGTACTTCCCATTGTACCAGTTCCCATTCCATTCACATAGGAGTGCAGGAAGAATTGCCTTTTAAATGCCTCTGTCTTAATTTAATCTGATCCTCATAACCCCTACAGGAGTGACATATTCCTAGTCATCTGGTTCTTGAAACTTTGTAAGTAGGCTTTCCCTTAAGTGTCAGCTGGTACAATTTCTTCAGCATCTTAGTGACACACTTCCATATGTCACACAAGCATATAACAACCATATGTGCTGCCCTTCTCTGTATATGTTCCACATCCCCTATTAGTCCTATCTGATACATGTCCTTCAAAATTGAGCAATGTTCTAGGGTGAGTTACATGTGTGGTCAGTAAACAACCTTCTTCGTAGACTGATCGCTTTTTCCTAGTATTCTATTAATGGATCAAAGTCTGCCACCTATGTCATCTATGATTGAGACTATGTGACTGTTCATTTTCGTATCTCTACAACGTATCAAACCTAGTATTTCTACAAGTTGACTGATTCCAGCTGTGGCTTGTTTATACTGTAGCCACAGGATACAACTTATGTTTTGTAAAGTTGTAAAGTGCACAGTTTTACATTTTTGAGCATTAAAACTAAGTTGCCAATCTTTGCATGACTTTGACATCTTATGAAGACCTCAATGAATATTTGTGTAGCTAATCCATTAAATTTTGGGCATACAGTAAATACTACTACTTCAGACGATATTTTGGCTGAGTACCATCTGGCCATCCTCAGAGTGACTCTTAACTCCAGCAAAACTGATGCTGGCATATCTGCTAAATTCACCTACAGCAAATTTATGGAACATTCATGACTTGTTGCCCGAGAAAATGTATACCAAGATGGTTAAAAACAACTGGTCTAGGGCACTGACAAATTTGGCTTGCACACCAGAGAGAAGTTAGGAGATACAGCCAGGGAATTGGTAATTTGGTTTTGTGCCCAGAGTAAAGCTATGGAAAAGATTTCAGAAAAATTGTTGGCATGTTTCATGTGGCCTTATAAAAATTGTGGAGATCCTTATACCATTCACTTTTTGGGTACAAAGCATGGTCAAATGCAAGGTAACAAGGGTCCATTGGAGTCAAATCAATGATGGAAAAATGTCAGGTCCACAAGAAGCCCATACTGACACCCTCTCCCAGGTATTGGTTTACGATCAAGAGGTTGAGGTGTGCACCAGCCCATATCAATGAGTTACAAGTGCAGCCAGACACACTGTTACTTCATTGTTGGGAGACAGCAGCATCCTGATAGTGAGGCATGTGAAGAGACGGAGAAGGAAATTTACTGCTCGAAATGCCTGCGTAAGTCTTGTCTTGCTCAGTACACAACCTGATGGATAGCACCTGGGTGCTGGAGTAGCCAGCTACACAATGAATGGCTGATACCCAGTGTTTACACCCCCATGTGGGATGGAGTATGGTGTACCATGAGGAGGGTACCATGTGGGGGCTATGGCTGTGTCATGGGTTTGTCTATATACTTTTCCTTGAAAGAAGAAGTAGTTGTGTATTAGAATAAAGTTAGGCGTATGAGGAATGAGTGTGTATTCAAAGTCTGAAGGACACAGAGATGTAGTGTTCAATAGCAGTAAGATCATGTGCAGGAAGGATGTCAGTATATAGGGAAGTGGCACCAACAGTGACAAATAATGATCCACAAGGTAAAGCAGTGGGGATGAAGGAGAGTTGGTGAAGTAAGTGGTTGGCACCCTCCTATACCAACCTGTTTATGGGTCATCTTGAGGAAACCTCCCTAGTCCTCCAAAACCCCAAATCCCGGTCGGTTTCAGGTTCACTGATGATATCTTCCTGATCTGGATTCAGGGCCATGACACCCTGCCCTTATTCCTTCACAACCTCCGTACCACCTTCTCACCCATCTGCTCCAGCTTATCTTCCACAGTCCAGTGTACCAGCTCTCTAGACATTGACCACCTCCTATCTGATGGCTCTATCCCCACCTCTGCACATATTAAACACACCAGCCATCAAACAGTACCTGCAGTTCGACAGCTGCTATCCATTTCACAAAAAAACATCCTATTCAGCAGTCACCCTGGTACAGTGTCATTGCCCAGTATGCCGAAAGTTTCACAAAAGCCTTCACAGATAGTCACTATCTCCCAGACCTAGCCCACCAACAGACTTCCCATGCCACATCCCCACACACCCCCAATCCTCCCATTGCCCCAAAGAACCACCTACAAAGGAGGCCCCCTTCTTCATCCAATACCATCCCTGGCTGGAACAACAACCACATCCTTTGTCAGGGCTTTCATTATCCATCGCCATACCCTGCAGCGAGGCATATCCTACTCAAGATTCTTCCCACCCCTCCTAAAGTGGTGCTCCGTCACTCACCCAACCACCACAACATCCTAATGCATCCCTACGCCACCCCCAATCCCAATCCCTCGGATCATAGATCATATCCCTGTGTAAGCCCCATATGCAAGACCTGCCCATCTACCCCCACAGTACTTCCTATTCCAGTCCTTTCACAAGCTTATCCTACCCCATCACAGGCAAGGTCACAAGTGAAAGTAACCATGTCATATACAGCTCTGCTGCAATCATTCCACAGCTTTTTATACGGGTGTGGGTACCAACCAGCTGTCCACTAGGACAAATGGTCACTGTCAAACTGTTGCCAAGATCAAAGTGACCTACCCTGTGGCACAAAATGCAGCTAAACAAAACATGCTTGATTTTAATTATGACTGCTTCACAGACCAGGCCATCTGGGTCCTCCTCTCCACCACCAGCTTTTCTGAACTGAGCGCATGGGAGTTATGCTTATAACACATTCTCCACTCCCAAAACTATCCCAGCCTCAACTTACGGTAACCTACCATCCCCAAACCTTCCATCCAACAGTTTTCACTCCCTCTCTCCTGTCATCTCCACCCAAATCACATCCCCTCATCCTCACTGTGCACCACTCTCTGCCAATGTACCCACCATTCTTTTCCCCTTCTATGTTCTTCTTCTTTTCTCTCTCCCCATGTCCCACCTCCCCTCTCGCCCCATAGCTTCCCGAAGCTGCACCTGGCAGCATTGCCCTGTCACCATATAGTTCCTGTATGCTCCACCAGGCAGCTCTGACTTCTCTCCTCCCATCCATACCCTACTATCTCTTGCCCCACCCAGCACCCTCCCCGTTCCGGATTGCTGCCCCATTCGATGTGACAGAGTATCATTCTGGCCAGAGCAGACGGAGGCAGCAGTCAAGAGGGCATATGGAGGCAGCAGTCATGTGGGCTTGTGGTGTGCATTTTCCTTTCTGAAGAATGCTTTGGCTGAAAGCTTCAATGTATATTGGTCTTTTCATTGTGCTGTCTGCAACTCAATGTCTTATCTTTTCGGTGAGGAGCTATCTATCCTTTTCATAATATTGTTAACGACCCAAATCCCCATTCCGGTGCACATAGCTTTATTTCAGTGTATGTTTATTCGTAGCTAATGTAAATTCTGTCCTAATACATGTTGTTGAACACATATGTAATTCTGTCAAAATTATCGACAAAGATAACCTTATAGTTTAAGTCAAGAATTGATAGATTAAGAAGTTGACACATTTATCATTGCTTGGTTGCCATCTCTGGGATCATTTGCGTACTAGAAAATGGGCTTATAACTCAAACCCTAGGTCGTACAATAATAATAATACAGTTTGTGAAAAAAAGGCAAAAAAGAGTTTTGTTTCCTTGATACAATACACAATATTTCACGAAGAATGCTCACTTGAATCACTTACAATGATTATTATTAAAAATGGTGATACCATACATAACTGGCTTACGTACTAAGCAAATAAGGAAACGCAGGTTAAAATTTGTGTAAATCTTTGTTTTTTTTAACTTCTCCTTGCTTTATCAAAATGCAGACAACAAATGGCTTAAGTGAAGAACAGGCAAAATGCTAACTTTAACAGACAGAAATTTTATACAAATAGAATAGTGATTAGGCAGACTATGTTAAAAATTTCTCAAGGAGACACATAAAAAATGGGGATTATGTTATATTCAGTTTTGGACAAAACAGAAAAATTTTGAACATACAAACCATGCTTTCACAACTGTTATTTAGGTCCTAGGAGAACGTATCCAGAATTGAGAGACAAAATTGTAGGCACAGAAACATGCCTTACAGAACAGACTAATACCCACATACAGTATAACCCCGCTTTTACGCTCGCGGAAATAACATTTTCCCACCATTTACGGCATTTTTTTATGGTTCCCATCATATTTCCTATGTCCACAATGTAAATTTGTACCCGAATTTGTATCAAAATATTTATAATTTTCCTGCGATTTATGCATTAAAACAAGTGTTCGTGGAGAAAAAAAATGACGCTGGCATGATGTTGGCCATCCAGTAGTGTTTATATATAGTATGTGGTTAAGTTTCTTTGCACCAGAGCACTATACTCAGCGGATTTGAACCAGTAAACTTTTAACAGTTGCAATGATTCGTGCCATATCTCCTGCCACTGCCAGGCTCTACTTGGCATCATGGCTGATGGAAGTAACTAGGTTCATTCGAATAAATATATTATGACCAACCATAACAACCGTTTCCAAACTGTCTCTACTGCGTAAACGCATTTTCGTGACTTTTGTGATCATTGTGTCACCTTGGTCGAATCATATTTGTCACGTTTCGGCGTTTGACCACTTGTAGCGCTAGCTGACACCATCATTCACTTTTTGCTCAAATGGGTTTACTTTTTAGCATATACACAGCACTGGTTATGCAAGTTCTTCATGCTGAGCAAAATGTGTTTTGAAAATTCATTCTCACTGTCAAGTGCAGTATTTAAGTGTGTGTAGTCTCTTGAAAAGTGTGAAAGCAGGGTTTCACTGTATCTAAAATCACCAATGAGGGAGATTTTTCTCTCTATCTATCAAGGATCATACATATTAGAACTCTTTAATGTAATGTTCTTAGTGCACATTTTGTGTTAATTTTTCGTAAAAATCCAACCTTTCGGCAATATACACCATTGTCTTCTACGGGAAAACAAGTATCAAACAAGTAATGGGGTCACACTGACGTAAATGACGCAGTCATGCCCATTGAGACACAACATTACATTGGTGCCAATTATGATACATTGCCTGCAATGAATTTGTTTCCATCACAACATATAATGCAGGACCTACTCCTATGAAGTCTCTTGGCATCGTCGCCCACTTCCATGCATAGCTGAGTGTGTGAAACATACCTCTATCAAAAGCTGTTGACTAACATTCAAATTTCCAAAACCTATTTGATGAATGGGCTACAATCAGCTTTTGCTCAAACAAGATCTAGTGATTATTCATAAAGCTGTGTTCAGCAACAAGAGTTATTTTTTTTCCTAGATTCCGTGATTTCTTTGGCAGTCAATTGCTTATAAATTAGAACCAACAATTCTGAGGTCATTGCTCCATGAAAATTTTCTCCAAGTCCTGGAAGTTTTATGTAATAGATAAATTAAATTTCTTATAACTGCACTACAAGATATCAAGATCAGGAAATAACTGCTATAATCAATTCCTTACTGTAATTTTTACAGTAATTATTAAACTCATTCATGACTGTAACTTGTACTCCACTTGCCAAATAATTTTGAGTTTATTAAAAACATGCTTTGCATGATCAACAACTTCATGCCTGTGGGCAGGAAAAAGCCAGTAAGAGGGTAGTGGACAGGGATGGCAAAGCTATACATCCACTGCTGAGGAGCACACAGGTGAACAATGTGAGCCATGTGCCACTGAACTTCTTGTAACATTGAGCGTATCACAATACCATCTTGTTACTCCAACAGTCCATCAATGTTTTAAGTTATACATTTCACATTGTTATTTAAACCTTTTGACAAATATGAGACATTTTCTTTTTCTTTCATATATATCTTTTAACAGCTGTACACAATGTTATCATATTGTATTGGAATACTGAATGCTTATTATCTTGTGACACCAGAGTGCTACCGAGCAATGGCAGTACTCTCGATATGCCTTTAATTACATCTTCTTACACTTTAAGCACGTAAATCCTTGTTGATACAAACTTGGACTCCTGCAAGAAGATATGTAACTTGCTTTCATTATGGTATTTCATGTGTTGTTATACACAATTTACATTTTCTGATAATTGTTTTAAATTGTAACTGTAATTTCAGTGGGAGCTATGTCAATGCAGTTTTGTAAGTATTGCACATTGACTGAAGATACTATGAAATGACATTGGTCATAGCCTAAAAATTATCACACAACTGTGACTTTATAGTGTGCTATAAAATACTGGTCATGAAATCATGAGCCTTATTAATTTGTTGGCATCTTTTGTGACTGTCATACTAATTATTTCTAACATCAACAAAACAATACTTACTCTAAAGTTCAATTTAAAGCTCTAAGTTCATGAACAAATTGTGTAAAACTCTTCATTTTTAAAAATACCTGTATGATGGAAGATGTGAGCTCGAAGCTGAGAAGACTGTATAAAACTCTTGCCACAAAACTGACAGATATGAGGCCTGATACCTGTGTGCGTACGTATGTGACGATTTAATGTTTCCCGTGCTGCAAATTTGGCATAGCACTGCAAAAAAAGAAAATAGTTTATCTGCTGCACATGTGCAAACATACACACTGGTTTTGTGCCATCAAAACAATACAATGGTGTAACACAAAAATTTTAATGTTATTTTGTAGAAGATAGCAGTTGCAACACTGCTGCAGAAATACTAAAACACCTGTTTCTGTTACAGATAGTATGTATAACTCAAGGTGCAGATTGCTTTCGTATCATTCTGGATGCTATTACCTGACAGTAAACTATGTAAGGAAATGAATTCACTTTAATGCCACCAAAGTCATGTGCGTGTACTATGATAAATGGTTTATACTAGCATACTTCCTGGTGTTCTCCACCACTAACATTTGAGTTATTCAGTGAACCTCCTGGACACATTAACTGCCAAGAGATATTCATCTCTGGAAGTCTTTGTTTCGGTTTGACTCTAGAAGAATCAAAAGTTATTATTTTCTGTGATTTATTTGTACTCAAACTTGTAATGCTGAAGAAGCAGCTACGTAACAACTGATTTTATCACCACCAATTACTACACTACTTCAACTTCAAAGAATATTGTCTGTTTAGTGAGAGGTATAGGTGCGCGTCTTTCAGATTCCTGACATGCTTGTTGCATGGGATTACTGTAAATGTAGTATTTCTGTTTTATATCAACATCTGACATGTTTATTTACTGCCTCACTTTTCTTCACAGATGAGAACTTTTTTTTTATCTGTCTCTCTTGGCTGTATTACCATACATTAAGGGCACAAAAATATTAGTACTTCACGTAGTAATTTCCTGCTTCTTCCTTTCCAAACAGTCTGCATTTTAAACCACTGTTACTTCTTTGCAGGTAGATCTGTTCTGATGCAAGGTAGTCAGTAACTATGCTTGTATGTCACAAATGCATGCAATAGGGCCATCTGGTGGGTAGCCTACACTAGGTGTGCCTGCCCACTAGAATGGTTTTTAAAAGTTAATTTGTAGTTCCTTTCGCAGAAACAGAGTGTTACAAAAATGATAACTAGTTACAAACATTTTATAAACATTTTCAGTATGTCACATCTGGCAGCTCTCAAATATTGGAAAAAAGACTAACACCAAAGCTGCCATTTACTTCCTGGATGCCTAGTTCTGGGACTTGCCAATTTACAGACTGGTAAATAAACAGCAGCTTTGTTGTTAACATGTCTTTTCTTCAATAGTTACAAACAAGCACTAAGCAGCACAGTGCCTGGGGCTGTTGAACACTAGTCAGGCCAGCCAGAAGCCACCTCAAGATGGGTGTCACATAGTGTTCAGGCATGCTTCTGTACATACCAAAATGTCACACAGTTAGAACTTCAAATCCTATCCTAGATCACTAGGATTAGCTACACAAATTTTCAAAATGCAACTTATCAGCTTATCCACATTTAGTGGAAAATCGTGGATTTCAAATCCATTGCCACTGGTTGTGAACATGAATACAACCATTTTCATTGTTCTGCTCCACTTTTCCACATTGTCAAAAATATTTAAATTATGTGATTCAACCAATGGTAATGATCACACTGTTTCATTCACGTGTACTTGTACACTCTCCCCTATGTCACTCGCTGACATGTTTCTTCTTAACTTATATTCATGGAATTAAAATACATGCCAAGGAAAGCAAATTACAATAAAATAAAAAAATTAAATTATTTATTCAATAGAAAGAGCGTCACAAATTGAGCAAATCTAAACACATTGGTCCACCTCCGGCCCTTATGCATGCAGTTATTCAGCTTGTCACTGATTTACAGAGTTGTCGGACATCCTCCTGACAGATATCAAGCCAAATTCTGTCCAACGTGTGCGTTAGAGCATCCAAGATGGTTGGATGGCCTTGCCCATAATCAAAATCCCAAATGGTTGGACAGCCCTATCCACAATTGGGGAGACTTCCAACAACCTTGCCGACATAGAATACAGTTGACAGCACTTCTGCTGCTGTGAAGGTGCTATGGATGACACCAAAGGGGTCCTGAAAATGAAATGGCACCCCAGACCATCACTCCTGGTTGTCAAGCTGCATGGCGAGTGACAGTCAGGTTGGCATCCCACCACTGTCACGGGTGTCTCCAGACACGTGTTTGCTGGTCATCAGGGCTCAATTCAAAGGAGGACTTGTCATTGAAGACAATTCTACTTCAGCCAATGGGAGTGCAGGCTGAATGTGTCCAACACCACTGCAAATGTGCTTGTTGGTGTACAGAGTTCAACAGGAGTCATAGCAAGGGATGTCACGAGCTCAATCCCCTTTCTGTGAGCCACCTATCAATGGTCCCCCGTGGTCACTGAAGCCCCAGTTGCCCATCAGATCAATAGTAATGATGATGAATACGGCATTTTGAGTGTGTCTCTGATGACTGCTCAGTTCCTACATTCTATTGTCTCTCTTCAGGGTGTGTTCGGCCATGGTTCACCTACGAGGTGCGACAATAAAGTAATGAGACTGATTTTCTTTGCAAGATGTGGCAAGTCTGCAGGCTTGCGTAGGCACAATATCTTTGACCTTGGTCTATAAGCTGCTTCTAGTCCAAGCAGCACATCGATGCAACTGCTCTGTCATGAGTTGTGCTGTAATAAGTTGACATATGTTTGTGTCTCTTGTCACGGAAATGGAACCGCATAATATTGCACAACAGTAGGCCATTTCTTTTTGTGCTAAATTTGGTGAACACGCGATGACAACTTACGGTAAGCTTCAGAAGGCTTTTGGAGAGGAGACAAAACACCAAAGTTCGCAATGGTGCTCAAAGGGAGTACCCAGACCAAAGAAAGCTCGTATGTCAAAGTCAAAAGTGAAATGCATGCTTGTGTGCTTCTTTGATTCCAAGGGAATTGTTCATAAGGAGTGGGTGCCTCCTGGACAAACAGTTAACCAATATTACTACAAAGAAATTTTAGAAAGGCTTCGTAAAAAAGAGTTCTTTGTGTACACGCTAGCATTGCTGATAACTGGATTCTGCACCACGATAATGCGCCATCCCATACTGCTCTGTCAGTACAGCAATTTTTTAACCTCAAAACAGATTTCAGTATTACCACAGCCACCTTATTCACCAGATATCGCTCCGTGTGACTTTTTCTATTTCCAAGAGTCAAAACAGCCGTCAAGGGACACCATTTTTCAACAACGCAAGATGTCCAAAAAGCTGTGACGAGGGTCTTGGAGGATATTACAGAAGATGAGTTCCAGAAATGTTTCCATCAATTGGCAGAAGTGCTGGAAAAAGTGTGTGCAATCAGAAGGGTACTACTTTGAAGGAAACAACACGAAACATGACTAAAACGGTAAGCAACATTTTTTTTCACATCAGTCTCATTACTTTATTGTCACACCTCATATTCCTGGCAAAGTCATTGTGACATCACTCCTATTTAAATATCGAACAATTCGCTGATTATTTCAACTAGCTTCTTTGAGCCCAAATACACGTCCTCTCTCAAACACTGACAACTGTGTATATTGTTCACACGCTGGTCTACAGAGCATAGTTCCCGTCCAACTGAGTGCACAGAATGAAATTCACAAAGACTTTATGACCTGATATTGACATGTCCCCTGTTTGCTATCCTTGCCAGCTGCAGCTTCACAGATTCATCCATCAGCTGCCAATGTTTAAGACTTTGCATTTTCCTTCGATACATGTATGAATAATGTTTTGTGACCAATTTGAATAACTCCTTCATGGTGCATTGTGTATATTGCAACCCAACATCATGACAGGCAAAAGTGACAAGATGGCCACCATCCAGAATATACCATTAATAAGTGCTAGGGCAGCAAGGAGTGAAGTTATTTATTATTTATCACTGTGCAGTATATGAAAGGGCAGAAATTATAACAATTTTAAAAATCACCACCACCCAAAAGTTTATTTAGTGTCAAATTTGTATATGTATTCTACAAACATGCTTTGGCACAATTAGGGAGGTGGTGTAGCTGTAGAACATACTGTGAATAGAGATCTTTATTATGTACTATTAATGAAAGCTCTCTTTTTTATTAGAAGAAAGATTATATTATTTGTTTAAAAGGAACTAATCATGGGTATCTACAAGTATCAATTGTAAATATAGTACTAACATTAATATGTACAGTCTGGGCAGTTAGGCATAAGACAAAAAGAGCATATGATAGTTATAATTTACTTTTTTTCTGGATTATTTCAATTTTTTACTTCAAAAATTTTACGTATTTAAATATTCCACTAGACAAAATGTGTGGTATGATCACCTATGCTCGTCAGACCATTTCAGAAATTTTACTAATAGGCTACAGCTGATGGTAGAACAAGCTGGCTTCAGAGAAGCAGTTGTGAAAAATTCCTTTACCTTAACTGACTAAATTACTTTTTTTAAAGTTAAGTTCTAATGTATTTCATAAAACAAAAAATGTTTGTTTCTCTTTTCCTCACAAAAGTTGGAGTCCCCTTCATCCTGGAGTACAAGTAGTCTGCAGCTGCTTTCTAATCTTCCCGACTTAGCCCCCTTCCCTCTCTGAGGAAGGAGATTATTGTTTTCAGTTTTACATGTACTTTAATTTCACGTCCTGAAAATGCACTTGTCAGTCATTCTGTGTCTCTGTAAATCACCTTGTGTTTGAAACTTGTATGTTATTCCTCCAACAGTTCATAGTACATCTAAAACGTTGTGAGACTGATTTTATCCCTGGCATATAAGCAACGTCCGCACCGTAACTGTGGTGGCACCTTGAACTACTGACTGTAAACAACAGACACGCATTCAACCAGATGTTTCTGAGCAGGCGCTATTAAGAAGTGGACATGCAACATCAGCTTGCCAACATTGTTGTGCCACAAATTGCAATGAAAGCAACATCTCTAAATCAAGTGTTCAAGATACTCCTCCAGAATGTTTTGGAGAAAAGTGTCTGCAAAGTTTGTCTCACACATCTGAACTTCCAAACAAAAACGCATGGACACGTGTCGGAAATTGACTGATATGCAAAACGCAACAATTCTTTTCTGGAAAAAATCATCACGGGTGATGTAACATAGTGTTATCTATATGAACCTACTACAAAAAGGCAAAGCACAGAAATTCACATGAAGGGTCAACGTTTTCATGACATAACCAACATTCAAACCAATGTGAAGCACCAGTTGAATAACATCACAAAGAAGGACTTTTTGATGGTCACTTGTTTGTATGAACTTTCTGTGCATTGTATTCAAGTCGGGGGTGGAGATATGTAGGATACCTGAAGCATTAAAAGAACTATCTTAACATTTCTCTATTTTTTATTAATTCAATTTCAAAATTTTTTGGACTCATGGGGTATCTCTTCAGCAAATAGCTGCTGCATGGTTTCAGTACTCCAAAAGTTTGATAACCTCTGTCACATTACACAGTCATTTCTTGGTGGTGATATATACTTTCTGTATACTGGTCTAGCCTTGGTGTTGCAGATGCTTTTTCCACTCTTCTGTTAATAACAACACTTTACTATCAAGTTTTTTCTAATATATTTCCAGCTCCAGCACAGATACACCTAATTTCAAACTAGCATTTTAGTTTTTTTTCATTTTCACTTACCTCCTTGCATTCATAAGGCCGCTCGCCTGTGTGCATCCGGCGATGTTTCTTCATTGCACCACTTGAAGGAAATCTCTTTGGGCAGAGATCACACGCATATGGCCTCTCACCTTAAAAGAAAAGAATCCTTTTCAAAATTCACAACTTCTACATGATAATCTACTGTTTCCAGATGTGAAAAGTCACAATTTTCCTAGCAAAAAATTAAAAGTTATTTCTGGTTTTTAACTGTAAGGATTACCTGGCGAAAGGATTCAGCCAGCTGTTAGATTTGTCCACCAGCATACCCAATTCCAGAAATCCAACATGATATCCAGTCTCTCCTCAAATCCTCAAGCCCATCCCAGAACCTCTCTGGAGTCTATACATCTCCTCATCCCTACCACTTTCCACACTCCTATGTTCTATATGCTTCCTAATTCCATAAACCCGACTACCCAGGACACCCCATTGTGTCCAGTTACTGTGCCAACACTGAGAGAATCTCTGCTCTTATAGACCAACACCTTCAGCCTATTACCCACAATCTACGCACTATATAAAAGACACTAACCATTTCCTCCACTGACTCTCCACAGTACCTGTTTCCTTACCACACGGTGCCCTGCTTGTCACTATTGGTGTCCCCTCCCTTTACACTAACATCCCTTAATGCCCATGGCCTTGCTCTGCTACTGAACACTACATTTCCCAATGCCCAATGGATTTCAAAACTACAACCTCCTACCTGGTCACCAAGACCAACTATATCCTCACCCACAATTACTTCACCTTTAAAGGCATCATCTATAAACAAATCCTTGGTACAGCAATGGGCACCTGTATGGCACCACCCTATGCCAATGTATTCATGCACCATTGAGGAATTCTTCCTAACCACCCAGAATCTCAAATCCCTCACCTCCTTCAGATTTATTGATGACATCTTCACGGTCTGGACCAAGGGTGAAAACAACCAATCCACATTCCTCCACAACTCAACATAATCTCCCCCATTTGCTTCACCTGAACCCCTTCAAATCAACAAGACACCTTCCTTGGTGTTGATCTCCAACTCAAAGATGGCTACATTAGTACCTCCGTCCATATCAAATCTACAAACAACCAGCAATATCTCCACTTCAACAGCTGCCATCCATTCCATACCAAGGAGTCCCTTCCATGCAGCCTAGCTATCCATGCCCTTTGCATCTGTAGTGACGAGCAATCCATCTGAAAACATACCAAGTGTCTCACTGAGGCCTTCACAGACTCAAATTACCCTCCAAACCTTGTACAAAAACAGACCTGCTGTGCCTTATCTCTCCAGTCATCACCCACCACCTCCCAAAGTCCCACCATCCAGCTATTAAGGAGCATTCCCTCACCACTCAGTACCACCCAGAAGTGGAGCAATAGAATCACATTCTACACCAGGGTTTTGACTATCTGTTGGTGTGCCCTGAAATGAGGAACTTCTTACGCACTATTCTATGCATCCCTCCCACAGTGATGTTTAACGGCCCACCGAACGCTCAAAACATCCTCGTCTATCCCTACTCCACTCCTGCTCCGAACCCCTTGCCACATGGCTCATATCCCTGTAATAGACCTACATGCAAGACTTGTCCTCGCACATGTGTGTGTGGGTCTTTTTTTTTTTTTTTTTGTCAATTCTAGAAGAAAACCTTTCAGGCCGAAAGCTCACATATTTATCAGTTTTTTGTTGTGCCTGTCTGTGACTCAACACCTCCACTATATGGCGAGTACCAATCTATCCTTTTCATAATATTGTCTTTATTGTATTTTCTGCTTTTTAACATTGATGTTTATAGAATTTTTACTAACCAGCACCCAAGAAATGTTGTTAGAGCAACACCTCTAATCCTCAAGTGGGCGTGCCTATGTATAAAGTGCGCCAATCACAAAAAAGTTGTTTCGTACCATTCCATTGCTGTTTTACAATTGTGAGCCTTTACCTGTTCCTTCATTACAGTTTCAGCTAACACAGTGAGAAGTTGCGATATGTCCATGTGATCAGCAGTAACATAAAATAAATAGCGAGCTATGTGAGGAAAAAATTACAAGCTGTGCAAGAAAATGACCCCACTTCCAAGGTGGCAGCACACTCCCACAGTGATAGTCAGTTATCTACGAGATTATTAGTAAGCAGTTGACAGCGATCTGACAACTGTGTCCACCTGCTTAGCTGGGTGGTAACATGCTTGCCTCCCATGCAGGTGGGCCTGTGTTCGATCATTTCATTATTTGTGATTCTTGAGTTTCTCCCAGCGTATTTGATAATCAAAATATCCACGGGTGTGCTGCCGGTCTATAGTGTCCAACGGGCACAATATTTCGGCGATCATAAATGTCGCCATCATCAGGTGAACTGACGGACTGAGCTCCTGTGAACGTGCCGGCACGGAGATCCGTACGCTAAGGCTGCTCAGAGGGAACTGGGTTCGGTCGCGGCGGCGGCCGATTTAAATACCCTCCGCCTGCGGCGCGCTCCCTCCGCCGTCCGCGCCACGGTCGCGCGGTGGAACAGATTGCGACGGCGTCTGAGATGACGTCGGTGTGATGGGTCTGTCCGCCGTGGTCGTCACAACTATACATTTGCTCAATTTACTCTTGATTAACCCGATCGCTGGTTCCCAAGCCTTGCTAAGATTATAGCCACAGTCACAGTTTATGAGGTCGTCATTGGTGTGAATTTCGATGGCCTCTCTAACAACGCTGTCCCAGTGTCTCGACGTCTGTACCAGAATCCTCGTGCGGTCATACTCCATGGCGTGATTTTCCGACAAACAATGTTCAGTGACCGCCGACTTGCTCGGATACATCAGTCGAGTGTGCCTCTGGTGTTCACGGCATCGATCCTCGACGGTACACATCGTCTGACCAATATACGACTTGCCACATTGACACGGAATGTGGTACACGCCAGCCTTCCTCAAACCGAGGTCATCTTTGGTGCTCCCCACCAGTGCACGAGTTTTATTTGGAGGACAAAACACAGTTGCGACCCGGTGTTTCTTCAGAATGGGGGCAATTTTCCCCGAGAGTGCGGCTGTGTATGGAATAAATGCAGTGCCTACCTCCTCCCTCGTGACTTCATCCATCTCGACAGGTTGTGCTGCAGTGGTTGGGCGGAGAGCATGTTGAATCTGCCACTCTGAGTACCCATTTTTTCGAAATACAGTTCTCAGATGTTCCAATTTCTGGAGTAGACACTCTGCGCCAGAGATAGTGCGCGCCCTATGTACTAGAGTTTTAAGTACCCCATTCCTCTGTGAAGGGTGGTGGCAGCTGTCTGCGTGCAAATACAGATCAGTGTGCCATAGTCTTCCGATACACCCCATGACCTAGGGTGCCGTTAGCCCTTCTCTTGACCAAGACATCAAGGAAAGGTAATTTACCCTCAGTTTCAGTCTCCATAGTGAATTTGATGTTGGGGTGTATGGAGTTTAGATGTGTAAGGAAGTCAAGGAGTCTATCCATACCATGTGGCCAGATGACGAACGTGTCATCCACGTAACGGAACCAGTGATCGGGTTAATCAAGAGTAAATCGAGCAAACGTATAGTTGTGACGACCACGGCGGACAGAGCCATCACACCGACGTCATCTCAGACGCCGTCGCAATCTGTTCCACCGTGGCGCGGGGCGCGGACGGCGGAGGGAGCGCGCCGCGGGCGGAGGGTATTTAAATCGGCCGCCGCCGCGACCGAACCCAGTTCCCTCTGAGCAGCCATAGTGTACGGATCTCCGTGCCGGCACGTTCACAGGAGCTCAGTCCGTCAGTTCACCTGATGATGGCGACATGTATGATAGCCGAAATATTGTGCCCGTTGGACACTATAGACCGGCAGCATACCCGTGGATATTTTGGGTTTCATTATTTTTTTGATGCAGCTGTACTGCTTAATGCTTCAAGTGAGTCATTAGTGTGCAGTAACACTTGCAAAGCGCTACAGAATAATATAATGAATGTTTATTTGATTTATTGTTTAATTAAACAGTAATTTAGCTCATACGATGTAAGTTTATTTTATCATTGTGTAATAAAACTAGGACTAAACTATGATTCTGCTCATCCGTGTTTCTCTTGGTAACATAACAACAGTGTTTCTCTTGGTAACATAACAACAGCTATTCATTACATGTGTACCAGATATGTCTCTTGCCCACTCGTGTTATCAAAAACGTCGTGCTCGCTCGAGGATTAAACTGACAACACAAATTATAAAGGACTGTATCTTGAATTCAATGACAACATTAATACTCTATGTTAGAAGAGCCACAGAAAGCAAAACACATCTTGCTGGACAAGAGAATTATCCTCATAAAACTCTGGCAGCTATTTACCACTGACTATGGTAATACAAATAGTAAGAAAAATATATGTTATGCTTATATATTTTTCTTTCATCAGGGGATATAGGAATAACTAAAAAAACAAACAAAACATTACAGGAAGCCCTTTTAAAAAATAATTTTATTCTTCAAAATGCTTACCATTTTCCTGAATATTTTGATTCAAGGATGTAAATTTCAGTTAACACTAATGTTAACTAACGAAGTCCCGTGCAAGTGTTACAGCACACTAATGAACCACTTGCAGCATTAAACAATGCAATTCCTTCAAAAAAATAATGAAATGATCATATGGCATTGTTGGCAGGGAGGCCCCATCAGGGGAAGTTCGGTCACCGAGTGCAAGTCTTATTTCAGTCGATGCCACACTGGGCGACTTGCGTGCCGGTGGTGAGGATGAAATGATGATGAGGACAACACAACACCCAGTCCACAAGCGGAGAAAATCTACTGACATAACAATATACTTTCATTGCTGAAATTAAGAATATGAGTGGGCTAGCACTAGTTTCAATTGGTTTACTATTATTATTCATATCATCATCATCATCATCATTATTGTGTGACTGGACCTTATTGGATCACACAAAGGTATTATGGTTCAGTCTTCGGAGTTTCCAAGCAGCTCTCATTTCTTTTTCCTGTGGGTTTTTTTTTTTTTCCTTTCTCGAGTCCTCTTTGTCCCTGATTTACATGAGCCTATACTAAATCATTTTTGAGTTGCGGGATCCAGGGTATGGCTTTGAGTTGTTCTATGTACATCCTCCACCTGTACATCTTCCATCCACAAATTAATTTAATGTTTTCATATTATGGTTCAGACTATTGCCAGACCAATGGCTATGAAGTCTAACAGAACATTAAAATGATAATTTAATGTATTCATATCATTGTTCAGACTATTTGCAGACAATGGCTATATACTCTAAAGAACAATAAAATGATAATCAGTCATAAATAGTGTCAGAGTTGTATGAGATTCAGCCTTTTCTTGTTGGAACTTGGTGGAGATGCCAATAAAATTTCAATCTCCTTTTTCTTATGTCTGTATCTAGTTTTTGTTGTTTTGGACTCCAAGTATATCTTATTTAGAATTTTGTTCTTCTTTTAGGATATCTTCCAGATCACCTTCTCTGTAAAGTGCACGTGTTTTGCTAGCATACAACACTTCAGGCTTGATAACTCTAAATAGTGCCCAATTTTTCTATGTATGGACATATATTTCTTTGTTTGAGAGTTCACCATAAGATCCTGTTTTTTTTTACATCAATTTTTTGTGCCATTTTCATTCCCTTATAGGTTCACATATTTCTCTTAAGTACTAGAAGTACAGAACTCTCTCTCGGTTTGTCCATATTTTGTGATTAGTTCTTGAACAGGATGTTTTGAGCAGATGTACCTGGTTTTTTGGAAGGATATTTAGAGATCAACTCTTTCAGCACATTCCCTGAGGCTTTCTGTACGTTTAATTGCTGTCATTGCATTATCTGCTAGTGTTGCCACATCAACTGGTACTGGCTGCTCCTGTCTATTAATGTCTCTTGATTTCTTCCACATCCTAGAAGGCTTTCCTTCAGAATGAAGATTTACAGAAAACAGTTTGTGAATTAATGAATGAAAAGTGTACGTACAGACACATATGACATGGAAAATTTGTTCTAAATGTACCAAATGCAATATAAAAGTATTATCAAGGTGAGGGCAGGCAGCAATGAAACGCACATGATCTATGAAGTAATATGCAAAGTTTGTCTAGCTATTGACATTGGCATGACAATTACGAGTATTTCACTCAAAACAGTTGAGAAAGAAACTGCCTACAGCAACAATGTCCAACACCCTGTTCCCAACCTTGCTCTGTCATTTTGTTTTCATCTTTTAGACATTTTGTTTTCATCTTTGAGCTTCACATTTCTGTTAGTGTTATATGGGAGCTCTGAAACTTAACTCTCATATTTCAGCTCCGTGTTACTTCCAGGTGCACTTGCCTTAAGCGATGCAGAGAAATTGCCAGAGATCTGAACCCCAATCTTCCTGTATGTAATGTTAATAACTGAGCCAGCTTGCTTGGTTTCCTTGTGCAGTGCAGACTGAATCATTGTGTTTCTATTTCTTATGTTATTTCTTTGAGTACCAATCCACCTCCAATAATCAATATTTCTAGCTTGTACAATGCTTTGTATAACCATGCTTCATTATAGTGTTCTACATCTGTTTTGCATTTCCAGATAATGATTTTTGTTATATCTATTCCATATCATATTATTGATTGTTTATAATTTAGATGTTATGTCTTCACCCGGTGTAATTCTCTGGGTTGGATGACTTCTCCTGCATATTTTAATCGTAGATTAGTATGAGCTGCTAATGGGGGCCATCAACACAATGTGGGGCTCTCATTTGGCCCTCTGCCTGCAATGTTTAAGTGTTGATGTTTATACAGCTGCTAGTAAGAAAGCTGCAAAGAAAGCTTGGATCAAAATTATCTACACAGCTGCTCAGTGATCATATTGGCATCAAAACTGAAGATGACAGAGAGAGAGAGAGAGAAAGCCAAATATTGAATTCAGTTTTCCGAAATTGGTTCACTGAACATAATAATAAAATGGTTTCTGTTTTAACTCACTGCACAGCACTGAAATGGTATGCCTGTGGTAAACAGTAATTTTTTTTAGGTTGTGATAGTATAGGCTAATTTGAATAAAACATTCCATATATACCATGTTTTCACTATTTATTGGTTACAGAGACCAGCTGTTAAAATTCAACCCAAACAAATACTCTGAAAAGGTGTTAAGAAAATGCAAATGATTGTGTTAATCATAAATTGCACCTCCAATGTCAATGGACTTGGAAATTCTCTTGATACCACCACGTCTACTGTAGCTCTGCTAAGGTGATTCTGGGGTTACTTATGGGGGCAGCCCTAGTCATGATCTGCATTATCATTTCATCTCTTGCGTGTACTTTTTATTTGTAGAGTTCAGCTTTCAACCACTCCCCCAGGAAAAAAAGAAAGAAAGAAAGAAAGGAGTAATATCCAGGCAGCTGGGTGGCCAACAAACATCATTCTGTGGATCCATCTTCCAAGGTATTTTAGATTTATAAATATTTCACCTGATGACTAGAATGTGCAAGGGCCCAACATGCTGGAAGAACATACATCCTCATAGCCAAAAGAGCCTCTTCCAATATTGCTGGAAGCTGATTTATAAGATATTATAGATATTAGGGGCCGGTAAGATTATTCAATAACATAACACCTCCAATCAACCAATTGTCCATCACACTGCCCTACAACAATATAATGAAAAAGATAGATCGCTACTCACCATACATATAAGATGTAGAGTCACAGACATGCACAACAAAGAGACTGCTATACATATAAGGTTGTGGCCAAAATATCATTTTCCGAAATAGAAAACGCACACCTATATATATATTCACACAAGCACAAGTAACACACAAATGATCACAGTCTCCAGTGGCCAGAGACAGTGGTCATTTGTGTGTGAGTTGTCCTTTCGTGTGTGTGTGTGTGTGTGTGTGTGTGTGTGTGTGTGGGGGGGGGGGGGGGGGGGGGGGGGGGGGAATTGTGTATTCTATTTCGGAAGATGGCCTTTTGGCCAGAATCTTAAAGGTACAGCAGTCTTTTCGTTGTGCACGTCTGCTGCTCAGTATCATCTCTATACAATGAGTAGCAATGTATCGTTTTCAGAAAATTGTTATTCCATCACATTTACAGTGAAGCATTCTTGAAAATATTATGTTTCTGAAAAGTTATGTGAGTATTCATCAGATCACCTATGTAAGTTATGAGTGATAATGATATCATCACAAGTGAATGTGGGTCTAGCAGTAACCAGTGGTAAGGGGACTGCTTGATGACTGGCAATTACCCAACGAAAAAATTCCAACTGTCTACCTTCAACTCCTTTTGAAAGATCCTCTGTAAACGATAAGTGCAGAGACCACGAACACCCACTGTTTGTGATAATCTTGCATGTGAACATCGATACAGGTAGAAATTTTGCATGTGGTTGTTGACGGACTATGTTCTGCGAACTGAAGAAAGTTATCTCCTTTACCCATACTCCATTCATTGGCACATAGATATGAAATATGACTGCTGAACTCTGCAACAGTCTTACACAGTTCGGTGAAAACGTGAGTCAACACTTTCAAATCTGGTACTCAGCAGTCAGGAAATCATCTAGCATATTACCTACAAGCAGCAGCAGTGTTTATTACAAAACCTGTGAACAAATACCGTATCATCATCCTCAGCATTATAAATACGTGTAGTATTCATAAACAATACGGCAGAGTTGGCAAACAAATCAGAACCACAGTTGAAAAACTCAAATGTGTAATCTCAACCACAACACCACAATTTTAACTTAATAATAAAAATGACAATCAATAAGTAAATGCGTAGCAAGTGAAGTACCAACATGTGAAACAAAAACGTATCCCTGTAAACAATAAAAATTGTTTTATTTGAATTGGTATATACCACCACCCTCTAAAATATTCAGTAGCCCTCCTCAAATACCCTGCATATAATTTTTCGTTTTTCCTCTTTTGTCTTATTACCAAATCATCTGATAAATAAATAAATCATAGAGCAGTAGATATGAACGTCAATACTGATCCCACATTCCTTGGCTTCCAGAAGATATAGACGTAGTTTCACATTGTGGCCTAGTGAACAAAACAACAGCTTATGAAACACTGGATCAGCTTTGTGACTGAATTCAGGATTTCCTCACAGACATCAAAATGTTGTTCTTAATGGAGTAACATCTTCATATATAACAGTAATTTCAGGAGTACCATAAAGGAGTGTATTAAGTGTGTTACTGCACATGAAATACATAAATGAGCCTCTGAAAGCTTAAGAACACTGTTCACAGGTAATACTGTTGTATATAGGAAAGTTTCAATGTAAGAAAATTGCAGCCAAACATAATGTTTACCCATTAGTCTAGTAAACATTTACATAATGTGTGAATAGTAAGTAAATATAGGTTCCGTTTCCAAAACAATAACCAAATTAACTGTAAATTAAACAACATTCTGCCACCTTCTTGTAATTTTACAGATGACTATCAGTAGTGTTAATGCAAACATGATTTAATCTTTAAATACAAGTGAGGGATTATCAATGTACATGCACAGACATTCACTGTAAATCAAATGAAATCTGACAAAAGAGACAAGTTAATTGTCAAAACTGAAAATCATAATGGTCCCATAAAGCATGGTGTTTCTGATGAGAGGTATTTATCAAAAATGTATTACAGATTCATAAATTTTTAAGAATCACACATGTCTGATACAGCATTTTTGTAATACACAAGTAGGTCCTTTAGTTATATTTTAGATATTATAATATTAACCAATGGTTAGAAATTATTTTATTGTCTACACAGTTAACACATCTGGTTGGAATATTTCTTCAAATATTCTTATCCCATATAGAAAAGAAGACATTGAAGTTATGGGCAAAATCTTAATAGAAATTTGAACACACAAATTTCAAATTACTTTGCTAACCTGTATGGGTCCTCAAATGAACCTGCAAGAGTGTAGCACCCTGGAACTCTCGGTGACAATGTTCACAAGTGTAAGTCTTCTTGCGTATCACCTGACCTGCATGAGCACGTAGATGCTGCCTCAAATTATCTTTGCGGCTGAACATTCGCCCACACACCTGAGTAATAGACATAAAAATTGTAAAGAAACTTATAACATGATATGATGAATAAATACAAAGTTTAGGTCAACTACAATTACCTGACATGGAAAATTAGTCCTTGACTTCCCGTCACAGCCTGTTTGTGAAACGTGTCTCTCTAAATGATATTTTCTACTAAATGTTTTCTGACACCGTGTACATGAGTAGGGTTTCAGACCTGTCAAACAAAAGAAATAAATATAATGTTTTCTCTTCATGACATACATATTTCTGATAAAGATTCTGCATTAACTGGCGTTACAAGTCAAATCAAAATAGTAGCTGTAAACATTCAGTAAACTATGAAATTGTGGCCAGTGAATGTCGCTGCTATCATTTATAAGTTTTTCTTTTACATGTGAATCTGAATTACTTTCCCAGATATGATTTACAGTAACAACACCAAACAGCTGTCCCTAATTCTTTGTCTGGATCATTCCATGTCAACTGATTAAAGTAAAAACCAGTTTCCAAAAATGGTTCAGCAAATGAACCATCAGAAATGACCAAAAACTGATTTGGTATGCACACTCCAGTCACATTAATGTGGCCACCTGTCAAATGCCCGAATAAACACCTTTTTCAATGCAGACCTCTGCAAGATGTGCAGGAAGTGTGTCAATGAGATTCTGTAAGGTACAGAAATGGATGTGGAGGCATGCCAACTGTAGTGCCATGGCAGGCTGCACCAGGTTTCTCAGTTGAGGATCCATGGCATGAACAGCTCAATCGATGTGGGCACAAAGATTCTCAATTTGATTTGAATCCAGCGAGTTTGGTAGCCAAGGGAGTATGGTAAACTCAAGTGCTCTTTAAACCAAGCACACATGCTGCGAGATGTGACACATTGCACTGTCCTGCTGGTAGATGCCATTGTGCCAAGCGAAAACACACACATGTAGTAATGTACATGGTCCCCAAGGAAACATGCGTACTTGTGCTGATCCATTATGCCTTCCAGAATCACGAGATCACCCAGGGAATATCACAGAAACATCCCCCAGACCATAAAACTCCCTCCTCCAGTCTGGAACCTTCCGACAACTGTGAAAGTGTTTGTACCATCTGTCTGGTGGAGCATAAAACGTGATCCATTTGAAAAGGCCACCTGTCGCCACTCAGTGGATGTTCAGTTGCGGTATTGGCGTGCAAATTGCAGCCTTGGCCACCGATGAAAAGCACTCAGCATGGGTGCATGAACCAAGTGCCTGCTGTGTAGGCTCACACACAGCAACATACACTGAATGGTCATTGAGGAGAAACCGTTTGTAGCCCCTTGGTGCACCTGGGCAGTTAGCTGCTCAACAGCTGCCTGTACACATCTCTGCAGCTGTCATTCACCGCTGTCATCTATGGTCTGTGGTGCACCAAAGTTGCCTCGGCACCAGTTCTGGATAGTGCTATTTTGCCATCCATGGTATACTATAACCTTGGCAGCATGGGAACAGTTTACAGACTTAACTGTTTCAGAAATGCTTCCAAACCTTGGCCCAAAAGCCAATGTGCTAGAACATCACATAAATTGCTTCATTTCTGCATTACAACAATGACTGCCCTGATTACCGCATCCCCCACAATATACTTTATACACCTATAACTTTTAGTGCTGCCACATACCATCATCTACATCTACATCTACATCTACATGATTACTCTGCAATTCAGATTTAAGTGCTTGGCAGAGGGTTCATCGAACCACAATCATACTATCTCTCTACCATTCCACTCCCGAACAGTGTGCGGGAAAAACGAACACCTAAACCTTACTGTTTGAGCTCTGATTTCTCTTATTTGATTTTGATGATCATTCCTATCTATGTAGGTTGGGCTCAACAAAATATTTTCGCATTCGGGAGAGAAAGTTGGTGACTGAAATTTCGTAAATAGACCTCGCCGTGACGAAAAATGTCTTTGCTTTAATGACTTCCATCCCAACTCGCGTATCATATTTGCCACATTCTCTCCCCTACTACGTGATAATACAAAACGAGCTGCCCTTTTTTGCACCCTTTCGAAGTCCTCCATCAATCCCACCTGTTAAGGATCCCACACCGCGCAGCAATATCCTAACAGAGGACAAACGAGTGTAGTGTAAGTTGTCTCGTTAATGGACTTGTTGCATCTTCTAAGTGTCCTGCCAATGAAACACAACCTTTGGCTTGCCTTCCCCACAATATTATCTATGTGGTCTTTCCAACTGAACTTGTTCGTAATTTTTAACACCCAGGTACTTAGTTGAATTGACGGCCTTGAGAATTGTACTATTTATCGAGTAATCGAATTCCAATGGATTTCTTTTGGAACTCATGTGGATCACCTCACACTTTTCATTATTTAGCATCAACTGCCATCTGCCACACCATACAGCAATCTTTTCTAAATCACTTTGCAACTGATACTGGTCTTCAGATGACCTAACTAGACGGTAAATTACAGCATCATCTGCGAACAACCTAAGAGAACTACTCAGATTGTCACCCAGGTCATTTATATAGATCAGAAACAGCAGAGTTCCCAGGAGACTTCCCTGGGGAACACCTGATATCAATTCAGTTTTACTCGATTTGCCGTCTATTACTACAAACTGCAACCTTCCTGACAGGAAATCACGAATCCAGTTGCACAACTGAGACGATACCCCATAGGCCTGCAGCTTGATTAGAAGTCGCAGTGAGGAACGGTGTCAAAAGCTTTCCAGAAATCTAGAAATACGGAATCAACTTGAGATCCCCTGTCGATAGCGGCCATTACTTTGTGCGAATAAAGAGCTAGCTGCGTTGCACAAGAACGATGTTTTCTGAAACCATGCTGATTACGTATCAATAGATCGTTCCCTTCGAGGTGATTCATAATGTTTGAATACAGTATATGCTCCAAAACGCTACTGCAAACCGACGTCAATGATATAGGTCTGTAGTTCAATGGATTACTCCTACTACCCTTCTTAAACACTGGTGCAACCTGCGCAATTTTCCAATCTGTAGGTACAGATGTATCGGTGAGCGAGCGGTTGTATATGATTGCTAAGTAGGGAGCTATTGTATCAGCGTAATCTGAAAGGAACCTAATCAGTATACAATCTGGACCTGAAGACTTGCCTGTATCAAGCGATTTGAGTTGCTTCGCAACCCCTAAGGTATCTACTTCTAAGAAACTCATGCTAGCAGCTGCTCGTGTTTCAAATTCTGGAATATTACATTCATCTTCCCTGGTGAAGGAATTTCGGAAAACCGCGTTCAATAACTCCGCTTTAGCGGCACAGTCATTGGTAACAGTACCATCGGCACTGCACAGGGAAAGTATTGACTGCATCTTGCCGCTTGTGTACTTTACATACGACCAGAATTTCTTCGTATTTTCTACCAAATTTCGAGACAATGTTTCGTTGTGGAACCTATTAAAGGCATCTCGCATTGAAGTCCATGCCAAATTTCGCGCGCCTGTAAATTTTAGCCAATCTTCGGGATTTCGCGTTCTTCTGAACTTCGCATGCTTTTTCCGTTGCCTCTGCAACAGCGTTCGGACCTGTTTTGCATAGCATGGGGGGATCAGTTCCATCTCTTACCAATTTATGAGGTATGAATCTCTCAATTGCTGTTGCTACTACATCTTTGAATTTGAGCCACATCTCGTCTACATTTGCATAGTCAGTTCGGAAGGAATGGAGATTGTCTCTTAGGAAGGCTTCTAGTGACACTTTATCCACTTTTTTAAATAAAATTATTTTGAGTTTGTTTCTGGTGGATTTGGAAGAAATGGTATTGAGTCTAGCTACAACGACCTTGTGATCACTAATCCCTGTATCAGTCATGATGCTCTCTATTAGCTCTGGATTGTTTGTGGCTAAGAGGTCAAGTGTGTTTTCACAACCATTTACAATTCGCGTGGGTTCATGGACTAACTGCTAGAAAAAAATTTTCAGAGAAAGCATTTAGGACAATCTCGGAAGATGTTTTCTGCCTACCACCGATTTTGAACAAGTATTTTTGCCAACATATCGAGGGAAGGTTGAAGTCCCCACCAACTATAACCGTATGAGTGGGGTATTTATTTGTTACGAGACTCAAATTTTCTCTGAACTGTTCAGCAACTATATCATCGGAGTCTGGGGGTCAGTAGAAGGAGCCAATTATTAACTTAGTTCGGCTGTTAAGTATAACCTCCACCCATACCAATTCACACGGAGTATCTACTTCGACTTCACTACAAGAGAAACCACTACTGACAGACACAAACACTCCACCACCAATTCTGCCTAATCTATCTTTCCTGAACACCGTCTGAGACTTCATAAAAATTTCTGCAGAACTTATTTCAGGCTTTAGCCAGCTTTCTGTACCTATAATGATTTCAGCTTCTGTGCTTTCTATTAATGCTTGAAGCTCAGGGACTTTCCCAGCACAACTACAACAATTTACAACTACAATTCTGACTTTTCCTTGATCCAAGCACGTCCTGTATTTGCCACGCACCCTTTGATATAGCAGCCCGCCCCGTACTTTCCCGAGGCCTTCTAACCTAAAAAACTGCCCAGTCCACACCACACAGCCTCCGCTACCCGTGTAGCCGCCAGCTGAGTGTAGTGAACTCCTGACCTAATCTGTGAGTGTTTACTACACTTCGACATTGAACATAGGTGGTGATCACATTAATGTTACTGAACCGTATACTAAGTACATTCTTATGTTTTGAGTATACTGAAATAATCAAAAAACTGCCAAGATTCACTAAATATCCAAGTATATAAAGAAAGAGAAGCTATATAAGAACTGAATAAGAAGTTGTTTAATTATATTGTGCGAGGGTTGAATGAAAAGTAATGCCTCCACTTTCATTAATTGGGTTTGGATGGTAATATTTTGATTTATCAAACACAGAAATAATCCTTAGACTGTGATCTTTAATTACCAATATTCACATTTCCACATGGTCACCAGTCAATTGGATACATTTCTGCCAACGACAAACAAGTTTTCTGAAGCCGTCATGGAAGAAGTCAACATACTGTTTCCTCAACCACAGTCTCACAGTTCTCTCAACATCTTCATCAGATGCATAATGATGTCCCCACTGATAGTCTTTCATTATTGGGAACAGATGGAAGTCAGACGGTGCTAAATCTGGACTGAATGGATTATGCCATGCGGTGGTGAGATTCAGTCTCTCAAGTTCTGCTGTGGTGGCACATGAAGTGTGTGGTTTGGCACTGTCATGCCACAGGAAAACATTTCCCTTTTCTTTTCGGACCCTTGGTAGCCGTCGTTTCAGAGTTCGCAGCATTGTGATGTAATGCTCTGAATTTACTGTTGTTCACAATCAAGGAAATCAACATGGATAACGCTATCTGCATCCCAGAACACTGTAGCCGTGATCTTTCCAGTTGAGGGCTGTGTCTTGAATTTCTTTTTCTGGGGCAAGTCTTTGTGTTGAAATTCCATAGACTGACATTCTGTCTCCGGGTCGTAATGGTGTGCCCCCGTTTTGTCTCCTGTCACAATTGAATGGAGAAAAGCGTCACCTTCATTCTCATAAAGCGAGAGGAGTTCCTTGCAAATTTCGAGTCTGTGTGCTTTCATTTCAGGAGTCAGCATCTGGGGTACCCAGCATGCACAGATCTTTCAAAAGCCAAGCAAAGCAATAATGTGACCCACATGTTCTTGTGGAATGCCGATTGTGCTTCTGATTTCTCTCTGAGTGATACAATGATCATGCTGAATCTATCTGTCAACATTTAGCTTGTGAAACACGGGTGGTTGCTGTCGCAGGACATCCGACTCTTTGTTTGTCCCGTAGGTCAGAAGTTCCCTCCTCAACATCTTTACAGTTACTTGCCCAATGACACACAACACTCACATCAACTCAATGACTACAAACTGCTGTCATTCTCTGATAAATCTCTTGTGGGGTGACACCTTCTGCTGTCAAGAAGTCAGTGACTGCATGTTGCTTAAATTGCACTGACCGACCGTCCAAGCAGGGTTCCATACTTTACATGATAACAACACAACCGTTCAATGCTAAGGCTTCCTGCCAACTGGAGTTGTAGAGAAGAGGCTACAAAACAATACAGTACCTGCCGCATACCAATGCTGCCAACTGTTGAAGAGTTACGAAGGTGGAGGCATTACTTTTCAGTCAACCCTTGTATATGATTTATGTAGCACATTTAGCATGTAAAGCTGTAAGATTAATTGCTCTAAATCTGTCTATTCGGTTACTTTAAAATCCATATTTTTCACTAAAAATATACAAAAATTATGATCTTTTTTAATTTTAATATTCAGCTTCATTTACAGTCATGTTTATTGTTTATAGTACTGGTAAGATGGACAACTAGATTTACAGCCCATTTCGGCTTCCAACACACACACACACACACACACACACACACACACACACACACTGTTTTCCTGACCTCTTGACCTCTTTATTTTGACAGACTCCTAAATTACGCGAATCCAGAAACTTCGTATATGGACCACAATATTGGTCTCGCCATATTTCCTTTCACGGCTAAATTTGATGTGGTGCTCAGTGACAGCCAATTTGATTTGTTGTTTTAGATGGGTATGTCGCTGATGTTCCTTACATCTTTCCTCGCCTATCCTGATAGACAGTACACCTCTATCGAAACATGGCATCCAGTGTCTTTTTGTTCCCTTCAACTACGATAAAAATTATTCTTTGTAAACTTAAAGATGATTCAGGTCTCTGAAAGCTTGGTGTGTATCACATTCCATGTGTTGTACTTTGTTTTGTTTTAGGGTGCAAAACCAATTAGGGTCACACGCTCCCATGTCAAAACTGTAGAACACGAAGACAAAGAGAGGAGTTAAAAATGACAACACGTTAATCGCAATCAACAGAGGAGGAGACAGCTATAAACATGGACGTGGAGAAAGGTCTATAAAATACGCCATAGAGAAATGGAGGTCCTGAACTAAAAATTAAATGGGCTTCTCCATATTGCTACGACGGTTAAAAAGTAAAACGTGGTCAAAAGCCCGCAAACGGTTGATAACTCAGAAGGCAAACACAAATAACAATGTAAGTGGTTAAAAAAAAGGGCATTCCATCAGGAAATGGCTGACCATCTAAGGCTGAGCACAATGAGCACAAAGTGGTGGGGGAGCACCACTTAACAAATGGCGGTGGCAAAAAAGACAGTGCCCAATATGCAACCTATCTAAAACTAGAGAAGAGGTCTTCCAAGCCGCTGGGAGAGGCTTAGTAACCCAGAGCTTGTTCCCATAAAGGGACGACCGGTGGTGATGCCAAAGCGACACCACCTGTTGACATATGGCAACACAGAGATCATTAGAGGGAATGTAAGAACTAGCGGGCTGAAGTACGAGGACTGCAGCCTTGGCGGCAGTGTCAATGGCCTCATTTCCTGTCAGACCGACATGATCAGGAACCCACATAAACATCACAGTGGCCCCATTAAGAGTGAGCAAATGACAACTTTCCTGGACCCGTTGCACTAAGGGATGGATGGTGTACAGCTCACAGAGGCTTTGAAGGGCACTGAGAGAACAGTAGATGACCCTATTGAAGAGCATGTGTTGCCAGATGTACTCTGTGGCCTGATACAGGGTGAAGAGCTATACTGTGAACACTGAGCAGTGTTCTGGAAGCCAATACTGAAAAACGTCAGTGCCAATGAGAAAAGCATATGAGACACCACGGTCGTGCATATCTGCTGAGGAGAAAGTCACTGCGGTAGTGTAAAAGATGCCAGTGGCCAAATGGATGCCATGATGGTGAGTAGTATTGAGACAGTGTAAGAGGGATGCACATGCAGATGCATGAACGAACCACCAATAGTCTAGTTTCGAAAGGACAAAGGACCGGTACAAATGCAGGAGGGTAGATTGATCTGCTCCCCAGGAAGTACCACTGAGGGGACAGGACACTGAGGGACCACATACAGCAGGCTGCTTGGTAAGAGATGTGGGAGGACCAGGAAAGTTTCCTATCGAGCATAAGCCGCAGGAATTTCATAGTGTCAATGAACAGAAGAGCTACAGGCCCAAAAGGTAAAGATGATGGAAGAAACCAACCGCGCAGCCAGAAATTCATACAAACAGTTTTTTTACAAAAGCCATTGTCAATACTCCATAAGTAAAGACAATTGAGACATTGCTGAAGACACCACTCAATGAGACAAGTCCATGCAGAACTGCAATAAATGGCAAAACCATGAACAAAAAGGGAGCCGGAGATGCCCGGCAGGAGACAGGCCATCACAGGGTTAATGGCCATAGCAAAGACGACAAAGCTCTGGACAGAATCCTGAGAAACACCATTTTCCTGGATAAAGGTGTCAGACAAGGCAGAATCCACATGTACCTTGAAAACTCGGTCTTTTACACCTCAAGGAAATGAAACATGCGGCCTCAGAAGCACCATGTGTAGATATTACAGAGGGTACCAGTCCTTCAGCAGATGTCGCAGGCTTTCTCCAAATCGAAGAACATAGCAACAGTCTGGGATTTCCACAGAAAACCATCCATGACGTGGCTGGACAATGACAATATGGTCAACTGCAGAACAGCACGCTCAAAAACCACACTCTGCAGTGGTGACTCGAGCCACCATACCAGCCAGGCATGATTCATGGTGAGAGAAATGGGGCAGTAGCTAAGAGGAGGGCGTTTGTCCTTACGGGGCTTAGGTATGAGTATGGGTATGACACTGGCTTCACGCCAGCACCTGTGAAACATGCCCTCTGCACAGATGCCATTGTACGCATGAAGTAGAAAGTGCTTGTCCACAAGAGAAAGGTCCTGCAACATCAGAATGTAAACATCGTCGGCCCCTGGGGCGGAGGATCAGGATGAAGTGAGGGCATGATCTAACTCCCTCATAGTAAAGGTGGCATTGTAGCACTCACGATTCTGAGAAGAGAAGGATATCGCCCCAGTCTCCTCCGCTCGTTTTCGGTGGAGGAAGGCAAGGTGATAGAGGGAGGAGCTCGAAATCTCCGCAAAATGGTGACCCAAGGCGTTGGAGATAGCAATTAGGTCCACTATGAAATCATCAGATACCGTCAGACCGGAAATTCAGGAATGGATCTTATCCCAGAGAGCTACCGGAGGTTGGTCCACACGACGGAAGAGGGAGTGGAACAGTTAAAAGAACTACCGAATGAAACCCAGCTAGCTTTTTTGCTATTCCAAAGAACGCGACGGTACTCTGCACGCAACTGTTTATAATGAATGCAGTTTGCCATCATGGGACGAAGGTTAAACATTCGAGGGAGCACATCTCTGCACACAAATTGTGTCACAGCATGCCTCAATCCACAAAGGGGACTGGAACATGGCATGGTAAAGAGGAAGTGCGAGTAATGGAACATTCTGCGGCGGTAAAGATGATAATGTTTGTAAGATATTCTACCTGCTCATCACAACTGGAGAAATCTTGTTCATCGAAGGTCGCCAGGGACGAGCAAAACCTCCAGTAGGCCTTAATAAGCTGCCATCTGGGTGTGCAGGTATGTGGGGTAGGAGTCAGCAAACGGATAGCACACTGGAAATGGTTGATCGAGTGTGGATCAGAGAGAACAGATCACTGAAGACAGTGGGCAAGCTGGGCATTGCAGAAGGATAGGTCAAAATGGGAATAGATGTGCATGGAGTCTGAGAGGAACATGGATGCTCCTGTGTTAATGCAGAGGAGGTTAAGTTCAATGATAAGATCAGTGAAGAGGGCACCTCTTGGACAGGTTCCAGGAAAACCCCAAATGGGATAGTGTGCATTAAAGTCAATGGGCAGCAGAAAGAGGTAGCTGCCCAATAAGCTGGAGGAAGTCTGCCCTGGTAACATCAAATTACGGAGGAATGTAAACAGTACAAAGGGAAAAGGTCAAGTGAGGAAGGAAAACGCAAAATGCAACAGCTTGAAGGCGGGTAGTCTGGGAGATGGGTTGACTATGAATGTCATCCTGTGTGAGCAGCATGACTCCCCATGAGATGGAATGCCATCCTTGGGGTGAAGGTCAAAATGCATCAGGAAACAATTCAAGAGCTCAAAGCAGTCATGAGAATGCAATTTTATTTCCTGAGAGCAGAGAACAGTCAGACGCTGCGATTCTAAGACCAGTCATAAATCCTCTTTGTTTGATCAAAACCCACAAACATTCCACTGAAAGAGAGTCATAATGAGGAACGGGGAGTGGGAAAAAAATGGAAGGGGTGTCACCTCGGCGGCTGCCAAGTGCCAGCCTACAAAGACTCACTACTACAGGGCACAGAGGCTGGAGGCTCCTGCTACATCAGATCTACAGAGGCATCGGCATTCTCCTTCTGTCGATCTGCAGAGTGCATGGCAGAAAAATGGATGGCGATGCGCACCAGCAACATGGAGGACCATTAGGAGAGAGTATCAAGTAGCGACACCGTCAAAAAGGATCTCCGAGTTGGCAAAGGAGAAGACCATTTGCCTTTGTTTGATTTCCCGAATTCTTTCCGGTTGGCTGAGGAAGACTCAGATGTTTGTTGGCTGGAGGGATGTAGGTAGTCTTTGCAGGAGTATTCCTTCTGTCCTTTCTGGCCTGCCGATTGTGTAGCAGGTGACTTTGTCCCGGGAGGCAAATGTTTGATGGCTTGTTGCAAAGCTGGAGGGGGACACAGCAATGCTACCATGACACTGGGCGATTTCACAAACACAGTGCTGAATTTGATGTCACATGTCCACGTGGCCATGTCCTTCATGAAGCGATATGTAGCAAGAACAGTACCGTAAGTGCCACATTGTAGAACGCACTATTTACGACTAGCCAGTAACTTGCGAGCAGCCGGGTAAGGCACTTTTTCCTTTACCCGGATCTCCTGGATGGTCCGCTCATCGAGATACATGGGACAATCTTGAGAGAAGGCAGCATGGTCGCTATTGCAATCGATACAGCGGGGAGAAGGAGACGGACAATCACCCTCTTGCGCACCCCTACTGCGGGTTACACATTTGGTCAGGCGTCGACAAGACATCTGGTTGTGGTTTAAATGGTGGCACTGGTAGCAGCACATTGGGTTCAGAATGTACGGTTGATCTGTGATAACTTCATAGCCTATTTTGATCTTGGATGGAAGCACCACTCTACCAAAGATGACAAAAAGAGGGCATGTGGGCACTAAGGATGCATCTCCCTTTTTCATCACCCAATGGATGGCAAAGACGCCCTAATCTGGGAGGTACATTTCAATTTGACAATCAGACCATCAAGCAGCCAAGTGTAAAAAAAAAAAAAAAAAAAAAAAAAAAAAAAAACCACGGGAAGAATTCAGGGTTCTGTGGGCCTCAACACAAACAGGATAGCCATGGAGAAGCAAAGTGGCAAACAGTTGTTGTGCTTGAGAATCGGAAGTAGTCTCCAAAAGCAAATTTCCATTGCGTAAGTGAGAGCAGGATTTCACAGGACCGGCTATTGCATCAATACCTTCCTGAATAAGAAATGGATTTACCATTGCAAAGGACTGACAGCCTTCAGTACGAGAAACCACAAGGAACCGTGGTGCAGCTGAGAGGGTCTTTGAATCAGGATCTTCATTCCGTTTTATGTTGGGTAGATGTGGACTGCGAAGATGACGATTGGCTCATTGCGAGAAAATATCTCATGATGCCAGCATCTCCGATGGTGCACTCCTCCCAACAAGGAGTCCCCCATCAGAGAGGCTCACCCATCTTAAGTGATTGTTCACACCTCAGGTCACACCTCCTGAACACCTGACAGATGGACCAATCGACAATTTGGAAAGGCAGCAGCTCAGGGACCCTATTCTGTATCTATCTGCTATTTTGCCGAAGCGAGTGCACCGAACAGTCTTGTTTTCAAAGGAGAGCCCCACATTATTCTGTAAGCATTTCAGATGCGATGTCGAATGGTCCTAAAGAACCAAAATGCTGTTGTCAGTTCTCCTCGTGCCAACCAACCAAAAGCAATATGCTTCAGATCCACGCATGCGCACTGCAGCGTCACAGCGGCATGAAAACAAAGCAGCTAGCAGCCGATGCAGGCACGCTATTCTTCACAGTAGTGAAAAAGTGTAGTTAGAGTATGTAATACTGTTCAAATTTCGCTGACCATGTGCTTCCATGAATACATTATAGTGATAGAATACTGATTGTGTTCTGGAAACTATCATAAATGTCACATTATGTCATTTTATTCTCATTCACATCGACATTTTGTTTTGGATGTAACGTTTTGGAATGTGCTTCACAAATAAGAGAAGTGAAACATGTATGGCAAGAAACGAACTGCCTTCTGTTAGTTGCATAGACGGAACACATCTCCACGAACTCAAAAAATTGTTTAAGAGAGTGTCAAAGAATAAAAAGATGCATAGAATGTGGTTGTAACTTGCTCCTAGAGATCCAAATGATAAAGCAGCCTACTTGTCTATACGATACATCAACAATTTGGTTCATAAAAACAAAATTTAAAAAATCGACTTTTCAAGAGCATGTGGCGAGTGCAGCTATAGAAGTTCATTTAGTTTATAACAAGCGTCTGATGAATCAAAAAGTTTCATATATGGTGCTATAGTCTGAAAATACTGTGGCGAGAATCTTTTAACTCTGTCCACTGTTGTTAAGGATTCGATTGCAGATAAATACTTGTGACAAGCTAGAGTACAAAGACGCTTGCTGCTAGTTTCATTTGCAGTAATTTCAGATGTGATCTTAGCTAGATTCCTGTCTGACCACACTCTTGGTAATCGCTATGTATCCAAAAAGAATGGTGAATTATATGTGACAAGAAAAAATATAAATTTCACTGTCAGTTGTTTCACGCACAGCACTTTCATCATTCATTTCTTAAACAAATGGAAGTCACAAAATCAAAGATATTCATTACTGATAAGTTGCACTCTTATGTGTAAATAACAATGAATATTTCAGAAAAATGCTAAACTTTGACGATTAACGAAGTCTCAGAAAGTGTTACAAACACGAAGAGGGAAATAAAATGTTTTGGTATCATGGGGTATGAGAACCTACAACCTTCGAGACAGCAGTTTGTTGCGTTATCAACTTCACTATTACAACTCTCATGCCTTTGGCGCTATATTCCATGTAACACTCCTGAAAGGTGCAGGGTGACTTTGTTGCCGAATGATGGCGTGAGCCGTATATGCATGAAATTTTGGGACGTTTCCTCTATCACGCTTCACAAAATTCCTTTGCATTGTTACTTAAAAGTTTTTAATGTGTTTTGATAATTAATAAGTAAACCATTTGCAGCAAAAAGTACATGAAGTCACTAGTAATTTCAGCTATCACTCACGTGATGTACGTAAGCAGAGCCGACCTTTTGAAATTTAATGACTTTTTAAACTCTCAATTACACAAAAATAGCAAGTATTTTGTGAGAATGTTGACCAAAACTATTTTTTTATGTTATAATTATTCACAGTAACAATACAAATCATATTTCTAACAAAGGTAAATAGTCTGTTATGAACTCACTTTCCACCTGGATGCATCCTTGTGATTCTTCAGTGACACAATCACTAATACCGAAGCTAAAACTGCTCAATATGTTTAAAATAACAAATTCTAGGTGTAAATAAACAACACCGAACTGAACGAGAGGCCCATACTGAAATCCAAAACCTCTCGGTACAATTGTCGAAAAATTGGCAGGAAGACCGATCGGTGGCAGATTTCAGAAGCTTACTGAATAGGAACTTCGGATAAAGAACCAAAAATGACGTAACTACTGAGATTAATCTACTGCACCGATCTGTATGAACGATACAGAATAGGGCTCCAGGCAATCAGTTCTCTCTGGGCCTGGCCTGTTCCAGGGGCACATGGGAACCCTACCTGTCGACACGGGGCTGGGAATTATGCATTACGCAGTCAGCTGTTAAGTGTCAGACATGTGAGCCAGCCTTCAGGAGGGCACAGGGAGGAAGAAGAAAAAGAGGAGCGTCAAACGCAGAACCACCCAGACATGTTCCCCAAGGGAGGGGAAAAGGAATAGCAAAAGGACAGACATGCAGCATGGAAGGGAAAAGATGTTACTAAGGCTAGGGGTCCGTGGAAGCCAAGCACGGACTCGCCAAAGAGTGGCAAGCCCCAGGGAGGAAGGGGCGCATTCCATGTGAATGTGGCATGTCGTACATGGGACAGACTATTAGAACACTCAAGGAGAGATGGAAGGAACATTAGCAACATACCCGACACTAACCACCAAGCAAATCAGCTGTCATCGAACACTGCCTTGATTGCAATTATGAAATGAAACACTGTAAGACCAGTATCGTGATGCAAGTGTAAAGTTTGTGGGACAGCAGAATTAAAAAGTCTATTGAAATAAGGATTTCAGAATACTAATAAACACAGACAGTGGTTTCAATTTAAATACCGCTTGCAGTGCGACAATCAATTTATTACGATCTCATCAGCCACCAAATTCACCAGAGTTGGAAAGAACTGAGGGACGTTGTGTTCCACTGAACAGAAGTGTGAGCTCCAAAAAACGAAAGAATATCAAAGGATGCTGGGAGTCAAAGGTGGCCGTATATAGGTTGCGAGTTCAACAATAGTTCACAGTCTGGTTGGAGTCCACAAAGTGAGTACACTTACCAGAAAAACTCACAGTACCTCACAAAAACGGTTGGGTCTGTCATCTAAATACTGCACATTAAATTAAAGCAATAGACTAAAACTGCAGAAACTGCAAAAAGGTACGAAATTTAGAAGGTGGGACCTGATAAAGTTGAAAGATGCAGAGGTTGTTGAGAGTTTCAGACCAAACACAAGGTAACAACTGACTTGAAGAGGGAAAAGGCACACAGTAGAAGACAAATGGCTGGCTTTGAGAGATGAAATAGTGAATACAGCACAGGATCAAATAAGCAAAAAAACAAGGTCTAGTAGAAACACCTGGATAATACAGGAGATATTGAACTTAATTAACTGATGAAAGGAGAAATAAAAATGCAGTAAATGAAGCATGTGAAAGGGAATACAGGTGTCAAAAAAAGAGATCGACAAAAAGTGCAAATTGGCAAGCAGGAATGGCTAGAGGACAAATGTAAGGAGTTAGAAACATGTATCACAAGTGGAAAGACAGATACTGTCTCTAGGAAACTTAAAGAGGCTTTTGGAGAAAACAGAAGCAGCTGTATGAATACCAAGAGCTCAGATGGAAAACCAGTTCTAGCAAAGAAGGGAAAGCTGAAAGATGGAAGCAGTATATAGAGGGTGTACACAAGGGTGATGTACTTTAGGGCAATATTATGGAAATGGAAGAGGATGTAGATGAAGATGAGAAGGGAGACATGATACTGTGTGAAGAATTTGACAGAGCACTGAAAGACCCAAGTTGAAACAAGACTTCAGGAGTAGACGACACTCCTTCAGAACTACTGATAGCTTTCTGAGAGCCAGCCATGACAAAACTTTTCCATCTAGTGTGCAAGATGTATGTCACAGGCAAAGTACCCTCATACTTCAAGAAGAATATCGTAATTCCAATCCCAAACAAAGCAGGTGCTGACAGATGAACTATCTATTGAAGAAGTCTTGGACGCAAAAAACTAACACGTTATTTACAGAAGAATGGAGAAACTGGCAGAAGCCAACCACAGGGAAGATCAATTTGGATTCCGGAGAAATGTAGGAACATGCGAGGCAATACAGACCCTACAAATTCTCACAGAAAATAGGTTAAGAAACAGCGAACCTATGTTTATAGCATTTGTGGACTTAAGAGAAAGCTTTTGACAATGCTAACTGTAATACTCTCTTTAAAATTCTGAAAGTAGCTGGGGTAAAATACAGAGAGCAAAAGGCTATTTACAAGTTACACAGAAACCAGATTGCACTTATAAGAGTTGTTGTTGTTGTTGTTGTTGTGGTCTTTAGTCCTGAGACTGGTTTGATGCAGCTCTCCATGCTACTCTATCCTGTGCAAGCTTCTTCATCTCCCAGTACCTACTGCAGCCTACATACATCTGAATCTGCTTAGTGTATTCATCTCTTGGTCTCCCTCTACAATTTATACCCTCCATACTGCCCTCCAGTACTAAATTGGTGATCCCTTGATGCCTCAGAACATGTCCTACTAACCGATCCCTTCTTCTAGTCAAATTGTGCGACAAACTCCTCTTCTCCCCAATTCTATTCAATACCTCCACAATAGTTATGTGATCTACCCATCTAATCTTCAGCATTCTTCTGTAGCACCACATTTCGAAAGCTTCTATTCTCTTCTTGTCCAAACTAGTTATCGTCCACGTTTCACTTCCATACATGGCTACACTCCATACAAATACTTTCAGAAACGACTTCCTGACACTTATATCTATACTCGATGTTAACAAATTGCTCTTCTTCAGAAACGCTTCCTTGCCATTGCCAGTCTACATTTTATATCCTCTCTACTTTGACTATCATCTGTTATTTTGCTCCCCAAATTGCAAAACTCCTTCACTAGTTTAAGTGTCTCATTTCCTAATCTAATTCCCTCAGCATCACCCGACTTAATTTGTCTACAATCCATTATTCATGTAGTAGAATTAAATGAGGTACTGCTGAGAGAATTAGATTAGGAAATGAGACATGACTAGTAGATGTCTTTTTGTTATTTGGGCAGCAAAATACCTGATGATGACCAAAGTGGAGAGAATGTAGACTGGCAAAGGCAAGAACAGCGTTTCCGAAGAAGAGAAATTTGTTAACATCAAGTACAGATGTGTCAGAAGTCTTTCCTGAAAGTATTTGTATAGAGTGTTGCCATGTATGGAAGTGAAACATGGATGATAAACAGTTTAAACAAGAAGAGAATAGAAGCTTTTGAAATGTGGTTTTACAGAAGAATGCTGATGATTAGAGGGGTAGATCACGTAACTAATGATGAGGTACTGCACAGAACTGGGGAGAAAAGAAATTCTGAGACATCAAGGGCTCACCAATTAAGTGTGGGGAGTAGAAATTGTAGTGGGAGACAAAGAAATGAATACAGTAAGCAGATTCAGAACAGTGTAGGTTATTGTAGTTATTTGGAGATGAAGATACAGGGTGTTTCAAAAATGACCGGTATATTTGAAACGGCAATAAAAACTAAACGAGCAGCAATAGAAATACACCATTTGTTGCAATATGCTTGGGACAACAGTACATTTTCAGGCAGACAAACTTTCGAAATTACAGTAGTTACAATTTTCAACAACAGATGGCGCTGCGGTCTGGGAAACTCTATAGTACGATATTTTCCACATATCCACCATGCGTAGCAATAATATGGCGTAGTCTCTGAATGAAATTACCCGAAACCTTTGACAACGTGTCTGGTGGAATGGCTTCACATGCACATGAGATGTACTGCTTCAGCTGTTCAATTGTTTCTGGATTCTGGCGGTACACCTGGTCTTTCAAGTGTCCCCACAGAAAGAAGTCACAGGGGTTCATGTCTGGCGAATAGGGAGGCCAATCCATGCCGCCTCCTGTATGTTTCGGATAGCCCAAAGCAATCACACGATCATCGAAATATTCATTCAGGAAATTAAAGACGTCGGCCGTGCGATGTGGCCGGGCACCATCTTGCATAAACCACGAGGTGTTCGCAGTGTCGTCTAAGGCAGTTTGTACCGCCACAAATTCACGAAGAATGTCCAGATAGCGTGATGCAGTAATCGTTTCGGATCTGAAAAATGGGCCAATGATTCCTTTGGAAGAAATGGCGGCCCAGACCAGTACTTTTTGAGGATGCAGGGACGATGGGACTGCAACATGGGGCTTTTCGGTTCCCCATATGCGCCAGTTCTGTTTATTGACAAAGCCGTCCAGGTAAAAATAAGCATCGTCAGTAAACCAAATGCTGCCCACATGCATATCGCCGTCATCAATCCTGTGCACTATTTCGTTAGCGAATGTCTCTCGTGCAGCAATGGTAGCTGCACTGAGGGGTTGCCGCGTTTGAATTTTGTATGGATAGAGGTGTAAACTCTGGCGCATGAGACGATACGTGGACGTTGGCGTCATTTGGACCGCAGCTGCAACACGGCGAACGGAAACCCGAGGCCGCTGTTGGATCACCTGCTACACTAGCTGCGCGTTGCCCTCTGTGGTTGCCGTACGCGGTCGCCCTACCTTTCCAGCACGTTCATCCGTCACATTCCCAGTCCATTGAAATTTTTCAAACAGATCCTTTATTGTATCGCTTTTTGGTCCTTTAGTTACATTAAACCTCCGTTGAAAACTTCGTCTTGTTGCAACAACACTGTGTTCTGTTGTTGTTGTTGTTGTGGTCTTCAGTCCTGAGACTGGTTTGATGCAGCTCTCCATGCTACTCTATCCTGTGCAAGCTTCTTCATCTCCCAGTACCTACTGCAACCTACATCCTTCTGAATCTGCTTAGTGTATTCATCTCTTGGTCTCCCCCTACGATTTTTACCCTCCACGCTGCCCTCCAATACTAAATTGGTGATCCCTTGATGCCTCAGAACATGTCCTACCAACCGATCCCTTCTTCTGGTCAAGTTGTGCCACAAACTTCTCTTCTCCCCAATCCTATTCAATACTTCCTCATTAGTTATGTGATCTACCCATCTAATCTTCAGCATTCTTCTGTAGCACCACATTTCGAAAGCTTCTATTCTCTTCTTGTCCAAACTATTTATCGTCCATGCTTCACTTCCATACATGGCTACACTCCATAGGCGGTGGAATTCCAACACCAGAAAAATCCTCTGTTCTAAGGAATAAACCATGTTGTCTACAACACAAGTGCACGTTGTGAACAGCACACGCTTACAGCAGAAAGACGACGTACAGAATGGCGCACCCACAGACTGCGTTGTCTTCTATATCTTTCACATCATTTGCAGCGCCATCTGTTGTTGAAAATTGTAACTACTGTAATTTCGAAAGTTTGTACACCTGAAAATGTACTGTTGTCCCAAGCATATTGCAACAAATGGTGTATTTCTATCGCTGCTCGTTTAGTTTTTATTGCCGTTTCAAATATACCGGTCATTTTTGAAACACCCTGTACTTGCACAGGATACAGTAGCATGGAGAGCTGCACCAAACCACTCTTAGGAATGAAGACCACCCCCACAACACCAACAGCCACAATTTGGCAAACACCCAGAAGCACGCTATTAACCTTTTTAAATATCTTCACTGATTTCTTAGTTGTATCTTTTTTTTTGGACATATTTTTATATAAGTTTTACGTATTCATAGCTTGATGCTCATTTTACCATCATGGCTGCTCTACAAAATAATTTTATCTGTTGCTGTTAAGGTGTAGGTGTGTTTGTAGAGCATACATACATGGTTATCAACAGATAACTCATAGCTACATGACTATCACAATATTTTGTGGTCAAGTCATGCATATTATTACTATCTCACACGTTTCTAAATTTATAGTAAGTAAGTAATATTGGAGTAAAGGAGACCAGTCACCAAACAGTAGAAGTGTTGACTCATTGACAGGCACAGACAAAAGAATATGAGAAGTTGCTAGCTTCCGGAAGACAACATGGAAATGAGGGACATCCTACCCAAGACCCTTCCCATTGCTCTTAAAGTAGTATACTGTTGCCCAGCCAACCTACTCTACATTCTGGTCCATCCATACACCACTTCCACTCCCAACCTAATGCCACAGGGGCAAGTCCTTGTGGAAGAGACAGGTGAAGACATGCCCAATTCACCAACCCAGCACTTTCTACTTCAGTCCTGACACAGGCTTATCCTATCCCATCAGACGCAGTGCCACCTGTGAAAGCAGTCATGTTGTATACCAAATCTGCTGCAATCACTGCCCAACAGCCTTTTATGTCAGCATGACAATCACCAGCTGTCCTCCAGAATGAATGGTCGCCACCATACTGTGGCCAAGAATGAAGTGGTGCACCTAGTGGCACAATGCACTCCTGTGCACAATATGCTGAAGTTCAATGGCTGCTTCACAACCCGTGCCATCTGGATTGTTACATCCAGTATCAGCTTGTGTGCATGCATGCACATTTGTTCTTTAGCTTGTCAAGGGATTTTTTCCAAAAGCTAGTGAGTTTTCGTTCTCTTTTGTGTGTACTTGTTGACAACTTCTACTATTCTGCTCCCATTATTTAGCGAGTGGTCTCCTTTATACCACTAATATACATATACAATGAATTTTGTTTTTTATGAACATGAAACTCTAAAAGGTTTTTTTCCCCATAGATGTTCAATATGAGACCTTTCTTTAAAAGAATTAGAATTTCACAAAAAATCCTTCATAATATTAAGTGTATATCAAGCACCTGCAGGTAACTTTAATCTGTTTGTAAACCACCTTGAAGCTGTAATGGCCCATTTAACAACCAAAAACAACGAAATAGTGGTTGCTGGTGATTTCAATGTAGATTTCCTTAAAGACTCTCCCAATAAGAACTTATTTGAGTTAGTAACACTATCATTCAACTTAATTCCCACTGTAAAGTTCCCCACTAGGGAAAGCCACTTGCTCACAAACAGCCATTGATAATATCTTTATAGAAAAGTCCAATGAACAAAATTGTATTACAAAACCAATAGTCAATGGCCTCTCAGACCATGACATGCAGTTCCTTCTGTTAAATGTTAATACTGAACAGGATATAAAATCTGTTAAATCTGAGCTCAAGAGGGTAATCAATAAGCCAAAAATTGATTATTTTAGGACACTCCTCAGAGACATTCACTGGACTGATGTTTACAGTGCTCATGGCATGAACGAAAAATATAACACTTTCGCTAATAAAGTGCTAACCTTATTCGAACACTGTTTTCCCCCAAAACTTACCAAGGTTAGAACAAAGTCTACAAAAAAGCCATGGATTACTCGAGGAATAGGGGTATCTTGTAAAACAAAAAGAAAACTGTATCTGTCAATCCGAAACAGTTCCAATGTTGATGCTATAGCACATTACAAGAAATACTGCAAAATATTAAAGACTATAATATGGATGTCAAAGCAAATATATTACAAGGAAAAGATAGTCATATCAGATAACAAAATAAAGACAATATGGGATACAGTGAAGGAGGAGACCGCTAGAACCAGACATGGAGAAGAACAAATAGCATTAAGAGTAAATGATACATTGGTGACAGATGTGTATAGTGTTGCAGAACTTTTTAATAAACATTTTATAACTGTTACCGAAAAGATGGGGTTGTCAGGTTCGGTAGATGGTGCTATGGAATACCTCAGACCAGAAATTTCAAGCAACTTCCATAATATGAATTTGACCCTCACTACCTCAACAGAAATAATGTCCATCATAAAATATTTAAAATCAAAAACATCTAGCGGGTATGATGAAATATCAACAAAGTTAATTAAAGAATGTGACTCTGAGCTATGTAACATATTAAGCTATCTGTGTAACCAGTCATTTATCAGTGGAATATTTCCTGAATGGCTGAAATATGCTGAAGTTAAGCCACTGTTTAAGAAGGGAGATAAAGAAATAGCATCAAATTTCCATCCAATTTCACTGTTGCCAGCATTCTCAAAAATTTTCGAAAAAGTAATGTACAGTCGCTTTTATAACCATCTTATCTCAAATAACATACTGTCAAAGTCACAGTTTGGATTTCTAAAAGGTTCTGTTATTGAGAAGGCTATCTACACTTACAGTGAAAATGTGCTTAATTCATTAGACAAAAAATTGCAGGCAACCGGTATATTTTGTGATCTGTCAAAGGCATTTGACTGTGTAAATCACAATATCCTTTTAAGTAAATTTAGAGTATTACAGTGTAACAGGAAATGCTGCAAAATGGTTCAAATCTTATATCTCTGGCAGGAAACAAAGGGTGTTATTAGGAAAGAGACATGTATCAAGCTATCAGGCATCATCCAACTGGGAACTAATTAAATGTGGGGTCCCACAAGGTTCCATTTTAGGGCCGTTACTTTTTCTTGTGTATATCAATGACCTTTCATCAGTAACATTACCAGATGCCAAGTTCGTTTTGTTTGCCGATGATATGAACATTGCAATAAATAGCAAATCAAGTGTAGTCTTAGAAAGATCAGCTAATAAAATATTTGTGGACATTAATCACTGGTTCCTAGCCAATTCTTTGTCACTAAACTTTAAAAAAACACACTACATGCAGTTCAGAACTTGTAAGGGGTGTCCCACGAGTATACGTCTAACATACGATGACAAGAAGATACAAGAAGTGGACAGTGTTAAATTCTTGGGATTACAGCTTGATAATAAATTCAACTGGGAGGAGCACACCACAGAACTGCTGAAGCGCCTTAACAAATCTCTGTTTGCAATGCGAATTTTGTCAGACATAGGGGATATAAAAATGAAAAAGCTGGCATACTATGCTTACTTTCATTCCATAATGTCATATGGGATTATTTTTTGGGGTAATTCATCAAGCCAAGCTAAAGTTTTACGGGCACAAAAACGTGCAGTAAGAGTTATGTGTGGTGTGAACTCAAGAATATCCTGCAGAAGCCTGTTTAGGGAACTAGGGATACTAACTACTGCTTCTCAATATATTTATTACTTAATGAAATTTGTCATTAAAAATATATCACTTTCTCAAACCAACAGCTCAATTCATGGAATCAATACTAGAAATAAGAATAATCTCCACAAGGATTTAAAGTCACTTAGTCTTGTACAAAAGGGTGTGCATTATTCAGGAACACACATTTTCAATAACTTGCCAGCAGCCATAAAAAGCTTAACAACCAATGAAATTCAGTTTAAGAGAAGCCTAAAGGATTTATTGGTGGCCAACTCCTTCTACTCCATTGATGAAATTCTCAGTAAAACCAACTGATTTGTATAACATTCCACGTGGGAAAAATATATCTAAAAACAAAGATGATGTGACTTACCAAACGAAAGTGCTGGCAGGTCGATAGACACACAAACAAACACAAACATACACACTAAATTCAAGCTTTCGCAACAAACGGTTGCTTCATCAGGAAAGAGGGAAGGAGAGGGAAAGACGAAAGGAAGTGGGTTTTAAGGGAGAGGGTAAGGAGTCATTCCAATCCCGTGAGTGGAAAGACTTACCTTAGAGGGAAAAAAGGACAGGTATACACTCACGCACACGCACACGCACACGCACACACATATATATATCCATCCGCACATACACAGACACAAGCAGACATTTGTAAAGTCAAAGAGTTCTTTGACTTCCCACGTGGAATGTTTCCCTGTATTATAATAGAAAGAAACATTCCACATGGGAAAAATATATTAAAAACAAAGATTCCATGACTTACCAAACGGGAAAGCGCTGGTAGATAGGTACAGTAAAAAAAACACACAAACGCACACACACAAAATTTCAAGCTTTCGCAACCCACGGTTGCTTCCTCAGGAAAGAGGGAAGGAGAGGGAAAGACGAAAGGATGTGGGTTTTAAGGGAGAGGGTAAGGAGTCATTCCAATCCCGGGAGCAGAAAGACTTACCTTAGGGGGAAAAAAGGACAGGTATACACTCGCGCACACACACACATATCCATCCACACATATACAGACACAAGCAGACATATTCAAAGGCGAAGAGTTCGGGCAGAGATGTCAGTCAAGGCGGAAGTGCAGAGGCAAAGATGTTGTTGAATGACAGGTGAGGTATGAGTGGCGGCAACTTGAAATTAGCGGAGATTGAGACCTAGTGGATAACGGGAAGAGAGGATATATTGAAGAGCAAGTTCCCATCTCCGGAGTTCGGATAGGTTGGTGTTAGTGGGAAGTATCTAGATAACCCGGACGGTGTAACACTGTGCCAAGATGTGCTGGCCGTGCACCAAGGCACGTTTAGCCACAGGGTGATCCTCATTACCAACAAACACTGTCTGCCTGTGTACTTTCATGTGAATGGACAGTTTGTTGCTGGTCACTCCCACATAGAATGCGTCACAGTGTAGGCAGGTCAGTTGGTAAATCACGTTGGTGCTTTCACACGTGGCTCTGCCTTTGATCGCGTACCCCTTCCGGGTTACAGGACTGGAGTAGGTGGTGGTGGGAGGGTGCATGGGACAGGTTTTACACCGGGGGCGGTTACAAGGGTAGGAGCCAGAGGGTAGGGAAGGTGGTTTGGGGATTTCATAGGGATGAACTAAGAGGTTACGAAGGTTAGGTGGACGGCGGAATAACACTCTTGGTGGAGTGGGGAGGATTTCATGAAGGATGGATCTCATTTCAGGGCAGGATTTGAGGAAGTCGTATCCCTACTGGAGAGCCACATTCAGAGTCTGATCCAGTCCCGGAAAGTATCCTGTCACAAGTGGGGCACTTTTGTGGTTCTTCTGTGGGAGTTTCTGGGTTTGAGAGGATGAGGAAGTGGCTCTGGTTATTTGCTTCTGTACCAGGTCGGGAGGGTAGTTGCGGGATGTGAAAGCTGTTTTCAGGTTGTTGGTGTAATGGTTTAGGGATTCCGGACTGGAGCAGATTCGTTTGCCACGAAGACCTAGGCTGTAGGGAAGGTACCGTTTGATGTGGAATGGGTGGCAGCTGTCATAATGGAGGTACTGTTGCTTGTTGGTGGGTTTGATGTGGACGGACGTGTGAAGCTGGCCATTGGACAGATGGAGGGCAACGTCAAGGAAAGTGGCATGGGATTTGGAGTAGGACCAGGTGAATTTGATGGAGCCAAAGGAGTTGAGGTTGGAGAGGAAATTCTGGAGTTCTTCTTCACTGTGAGTCCAGATCATGAAGATGTCATCAATAAATCTGTACCAAACTTTGGGTTGGCAGGCCTGGGTAACCAAGAAGGCTTCCTCTAAGCGACCCATGAATAGGTTGGCGTACAAGGGGGCCATCCTGGTACCCACGGCTGTTCCCTTTAATTGTTGGTATGTCTGGCCTTCAAAAGTGAAGAAGTTGTGGGTCAGGATGAAGCTGGCTAAGGTAATGAGGAAAGAGGTTTTAGGTAGGGTGGCAGGTGATCGGCGTGAAAGGAAGTGCTCCATCGCAGCGAGGCCCTGGACGTGCGGGATATTTGTGTATAAGGAAGTGGCATCACAGTCAAGGCAGTACTGCCACTGTCCCTCCACACCAGGGCAAGGTCTTGACCCAGTAACCACAGCCGCCTGCAGGAATTCAGAGGACGCATGCGTCACTGACATTGCTCACTCAGAGCCGCGTAGTGCTAACTCAGGCATGCACTGCTGAGTGGGATAAACATTGCCAGCAAAGCAGAACACAGATGTCAATCAGCCATCACACCGTCACAGTCTTGTATCATCATCAGCATTGTCTGTGGACTATGAGCCTGCAGAGGCTGTATCTAGGGACACCATAGCACACTGACATTGTAACCCAAGATGAATAAAATATGTCGGGTCTTGCAGCACAGTTTTCTTGGTCATCCCCAACTTGCACTTCAACTTCACAACACACCACTCCACCGCCTCTGCAACATGGTGACCCCATTCAACCCTGGGTCACTACCGTATGTACAGAGTAGTGCAAAAAAAAATAATTACTATCAAAACTTCATTCACCACGAATAACTGAAATTTTGAATAATGTACAATTTGAAAAAGAATTTATTACAAATAATTATCTGGTTTTGTTCTGCATGGAAAAAGCAGCTCATTTTGGTAAACAGTTTTATAATCTTACAGGATTGATAAACAAGTTGTATACGTGAACAAGGGGAAAAAAATTCCTGGATTTCCCAGTTAAAAATACATTTTCTCCCAGGTGAAAATACACTTTTTCCGTGTGAAGTGGCAGTATACTTTCCCTCGGAACTGTGAAAGTTATCAATTCTTTGAATGGCTACGGTTTTATACACCAGCGTAGAATTTTTTGGCACTTTAGAAAACGAAACCTTGGGGGGGGGGGGGAGGGGGGGGGGGGAGGGGGGGGGGGGGTGAACACGTTTTGGGAAGATCTTCGATGTGCAGCAACCTGTATGTTGCATATTTTCGCATTACGAAAGTATAAATGTGAATTCCGCCAAACAATGAAAGTTACTTTCCAAAGCATTGAAATCAAGATGTGATGCACTTTTGTAAGCCAGTCACAGCCCATGTCACATGATCTCGCCAGCCGATGACAGCGGATATTCAGTATATACGACACACATGACGTAGTTAGCCAATAGCAACATCACTATTAAGTAGCGCGAACACACAAACAGGAAAAATTAATGGTTTAAATTAATATACGTAGTGTAGCTTTCTCATATAACATTGCTCTTTAAGATTTGTGAGGACATAGAAACCACTGGCTTACCCCCCAATAATATCACTACCCTACCGCTGCAAGAACAACTGTATCTTTGTCAGATTAGTTCTCCGTAGTACGCGCTGTATGCTACATGCATTGTGTATACGTTGCGAGAATAAAAGTATTCATAGTAAGTAATGGGAGTGCAAGTGATTATTTATCGTCGTAATTACCACCCCCGCTCTCCACTACCAACAGACTAATAAGCTGCAAGAGAAGCTAAGCTTTCACATAGAATGTTGATCTTTTTTGCGCGTGTTATACTTTTAAGATACATCACATAAATGTGCCAGTAAAATGTTTAATAATGACATAAATTTCTGATCTTCTGGGCTAAATTCTTCTAAATGGCTCACCTCAAACAGCTGATTTTTAAACAAGAGTCAAATGCTCCATGATTTACGAAATTCATCGTACATTCTCGCACACAGTTCATCTTGTGTAAAAGGAAACTCACTTTCAAAGTCAAGCCTAGTTTACACGACTACACTAGGTTGCAGGCAACTGCGCTACCATCCACTGTGCACATGTGCCCCGCATTTGCCCAACTCAATGGTGAAACTAAATGCTTTCGGCATATTCCAACATTGGCGACACTAGTTGCAAGACTTTTGAGGTTATGTGAATTCATAGTGTGTGCACAAACTGCAATATGAAGTGGGGAACAGAGAGTAATGTTCACTTTTTGGATATCTATGCTTTGCATTGGTGTTGTGGGATTTCAGTGATGCTGATTACAAAAACAAGCAACATATTGCTGCTCCTGAGACCATAATGTGCGATGAGAACATAGAGGGTTTCACAATATCTGAGCTACAGGGCAAAATTTATTGAATTAGGAGCAAATATACAACTTAATTATGAAAAAAAAACAACAAGCAAGTACAATTCTGGCTGTGGAAATGCTCTCATCTACAATACTAAAATCCCATCATTCTAGTTGACCGACTCTTTTTTAAGGAATATTACTGACAGGAGGGAAGGGTACACAAATCAAGAGGCTGCATTCTTTATTCAATATTCATCTATTTAAAACGTTGCAGCAGTGCTCCCCATTCACATATGTTTGAATTTTGAAATATTTGCACTGTACAGATCTATCTTCAAGACAGTAGTTTGTAAACCATTCTCTTCTTAATTCAACTTGCTTTGAATAATTATTGCTGTTAACCTTAATAATTCTCACTGTTAATATTAATAATTATTGGTGTTAATGAAAAACTCATCACCAACTAAAACTGCATCTTCTAGCATGCCGAGTGTTCTTGATTTTAATGCACGAAATGTGATGTGTAATTTCAGATCTAGTAACAGTGCTTCATGCATTACAGTATCTTTTCCTTATCACATAATTAACACTATTTACAAATAACGTGAACACTTCTGGTGACATTCTAAGATAATTAAGAGAACTTCCTGGGTCTTCCACTATAAATTATTTCAACAAGGCTACTGAGCAACTGATCTGGCGTCTTCTCTTCTTCCAGTCACGAATCCTAACATGTTTCTTATTTTCTTCTTATGCAGCGATTCCACACAGCAAGCTCTAACTCTGTCTTAAATTATGCGGCGTGCAGCTGCCAGAACTTTCATTTCAGACAAGACTCAGGTACACACAAAACGATGAAACTGAAGTGTATGTTGGTTTCGCCGTGTCTACAGTCATATATGAAAGCAACTGCATGCAACTCATTCCACACAACGAGTGGCGCAACCCAATGTTGTCGTGTAAACTAGGCTTAATGCTTTTCAAACTACCATTCGCAATATTTTCCCATGGCCTGTTAGAAACAGGTTCATTTCACCAGTTGCCAGAGAGCTGTGCAGCTATGATGACATAGGAAGCCCGTATGATCATTTGTGTAAAACATTAAAAGTTCTTACATTGTCATAAAAGAAACAAGACATCAGAGGATCCCCCAAGAGCATTGCAATTTCGTAAACCATAGTAAAATGTGTAATTCGGCCTATAGTACACGTTCGCATGTCCAGATTCCCTATGAAGTAGGGCTTGAGCTGATTGATGTTAAGCTTTTCAGTGTGGTTTCCAGGATGTAAATTTTCTTAGAGTACCAGTACTGTATTATCTCCAGTTTGGTTCTTTATTATGGACTAATGCCATATATGCTAAAAGATGAAAACGTGCATTTGAAATGCAACGAACAGTTGAAACTAGTCAACAGAGTGGAATTAAACACTTTGTTTTGAATAAATTCACTGCCTCAGCAGAAAATATCAATAAAAAGCACAATTTCTTTAGCAAACTGACAAAAATAACTTCATTGTTTTGCCAGGCGATTTATGTTTGACTGTCATAAAGGAAAAAATAAAATAAGATCTCAAACTAATAACATTATAGCCCTCTGTAATTGTGTGAATGTATTTTAATTTACTTGATAGCTCCTTGCCACATAAACCAGTTTTGTTTTCATTTGACATTGACATGAGAGCAGTAAACGAACAGGAAACAGCAAAATCGCTAAACATAAACATGGGTAAGTTGGACCCTACCCACCTCCCTAGTACAACTCAGACTGCTCTGTGCACCTGCACTGGATAGGATTGGGGAGAAGAGAAGTTTGTGGCACAGCTTGACCAGAAGAAGGGATCGGTTGGTAGGACATGTTCTGAGGCATCAAGGGATCACCAATTTAGTATTGGAGGGCAGCGTGGAGGGTAAAAATCGTAGAGGGAGACCAAGAGATGAATACACTAAGCAGATTCAGAAGGATGTAGGTTGCAGTAGGTACTGGGAGATGAAGAAGCTTGCACAGGATAGAGTAGCATGGAGAGCTGCATCAAACCAGTTTCAGGACTGAAGACCACAACAACAACAACAACAACAAGAGACAAGCAAGACCGTACACATTTCTTCAATCCTCAGGTCCTAGCATTTTTTCTCTATAATCTTGCTACAGCTTTACATGGCATGCTTGCCTTTCTGTTTTGCTATACGAAAAATCAAAATGTTGTCTAACACTGAGAAAGCCGCTAATACAAATAGTATCCAATACTGGTGTGATTTCTCGATCTGATTACATCTATTTTGTCACTGTCTGCTAGATGAAACAAAATAGGCCTGTCTAATATTGCAGCAATTGTAACACACACCAAATGAACGAGACTGTTTTGGCACAAATGGTCATTTTTATAGCACGACAGAATATAATTCACACAACAACAATATCAAATGCCTATTGGGCCTACTAAAAGCAAAAAGCTTTATGTTAGAAAATAGTTTCACATTTCATTCATACATTCCAGCTTCTCAAGCATGAAAGCGAAAAGTAGTAGTACAAAATTTTTATATAAATTTGGAATCGTCTTATTCTTCCATAATTTGTGTGATGTCCCCGTTTCTTCTCCTTGCTTGATCTAACAAACAATCTTGTCATCACTAATTCTGAAACCATTCCTGACAGTGCAAGACTCATTCCCTGGTTAACTTCTCTAACACTGCAACAATGGAAATGAATGGAAATGAGCATTTGGCGTCATTGGCCAGAAGGCCCCTTAAGGGGCAAGTCTGGCCACCTTTGTGCAGGTCTTATTACACTCAATGCCACACTGGGCGACCTGTGCGCCGGATAGGGATGAAATAATGATGAAAACAACACAATACCCAGTCCCTGATCGGAAAAAATCCCTGACCCAGCCAGGAATCGAACCCGGGCCCGTAGGATGGCAATCCGTCATTCTGACCACTCAGCTATCAGGGCGGACACTGCAACAATCACCGGTTTAGTTATCCCACGTTTATTCTCCAGTTAGGCATTATTACATGTTCATACAACGCGTTTTCCGCACTACTCCCAGAACAGAACTCAAACAGCTGCTGGCTAGGTCTGTACAACTGGCCCTTACTAGTGTAGCAATCAAGGCCAAAACTTTTCTGTCAAAATTTAGTTTTCTTGGTTACACCGAGAAGATAAAACATAACCTTTCTTATGTGTTATTCCTGTTTGTCACTTATTTCCTCTCTGGTAGTCTGAATCTATGGCTTTCGTTAGTAATTATAAAAGAGCTGATCATTCACAAACACAGACAGCGATTGGCATTCACCCTTTCGGCTTTATTCACCTCAGCTCATTACAGCCCCGTCCCCTTTTGTCTGCAATGAGTGGGATTCCTCTGAGAGACACCGTGTACGCCGTGCATGCATTAAAAAATCAAATTATGATTCATTAAGAAATCAATTTAGAATGTGTTCGAAAATATTAAAAAAAAAATCCACAGGGGTACGTTTCAAAATCATGTGACTAATCGATAGACCAACGTGTGCTGGATGCTAGGCGCTTTGTGAAACAAGGGTTTTTTCCTCAAGAATATGAACCTGGTGCCCTCCCTGAAATTGCCGCCTGAGGCAGACGCCAAGGTTTGCTCCCACCCCCACAGATCCAGGCCTGCTGTGGAGGTGTGAACCTGGCAGCTTGTGGGTGGCAGCAAAATTTTTCCACGTAGCATCTAGCTGCTTACTGCTACTGCTTATACACGTAACAGCCACAGCTGGAGAAGGTACTATTCATATGTGACTCAACTGCGCATGCGCATGAGCCCGCTCACAACTGCTCGAAGGAATCTAATTTAAACAGTTGTGACATCACGCTCATTGGGGCAATTTGTTGTTATGAAGCCTTTGACACATTTTGCTGTTGGCAGATACTTGTATGAGTGATGTGTTTTGTTGTTGTGTGTGCCCCATTTCCTTTGCAACTGAAGTTTTATTTTCAACTTTTGCTCATGTTCTTGTTTTACTGCTGCAGTATTATTCTGCAGCAGCAGGATACAGTAATATCCTTTGTTAGAGTATTGGTGCTTACCAGAAAAAATTACAAAAATTTAACTGAAAACTATAACAATGAAAAATTCCCAGGTTTTTCCCAGGTTTTTCCCAGATTTCTCCCGAATGAAAAAATTCCCAGGTTTTTCCCGGATCTTCCGGTTGTCCTAGCTCGTATACACCCTGATAAAATATCACACATTACATTTTAGCTCCATAGTATTTTTTTTTTTATTAAACTAAATATGGTATCGAATATTACTACTGCAAGAGAGTGACAGGTAGGATATAAATCTCACCATAATCTGATGGAAAAGAAAACTAGTATGGACTTTTATGTATTTCTGTAATTTTGTAAAATTTATTTATTTTGTAATAAGATTCCAAAGAAATAGCTAATGAAGAATTAGTGTTTAGGGAAGTTTGTAATGAAAAAACACTTCTTAATTACCAAAGTTAAATGAGAGCTCAAAAGGCTTCACTAAAATTCCTTTTGCAAGCATTTAGGTTTCTGCTGATTCCCTAAATTAGTTAAGGCAAATTCCAGAATGTTTCCCTCAAAAGTATAGGATCATTTTCCTTCCCCAACCTAGTCGTAGTTAAGTTTGTTTTCAGTCTCTAATCTTAACACAACAGTTTGTTAAATGCTTGTTTCTTTATTTTTTCATTCCTGGCTACCCTCTTGTCCTGATCTGTCAGAGTTGACATGAATTTATGTTTGTGCCAAGATACATTTTCTATTTCACAATTAGACATTTTCTATTCTCAATCTTCAAGGAATGAGTCACAAAAAGGAGTCTTGCATTTTTGCACACAAAATCTATGTACAAGAACAGTGGATATATTTTGAAAATATCCAAAAGGCATTCCTCAATTGATCACACAAAAGTTTTTTTCACTGCACAGCAGTGTGAGAAAACTGCACAAGCACAGACAGTTAACAGAAATGAGACATTGCTTACCAGTATGAGTATACATGTGCCGTGCAAGAGTTCCTTTGTCTGGACATCTTGCATTACACTCTACACATGAGTATGTTTCTCCTTCCATATGAATCACTCTTCTGTGCCTCTCCAGACTAGACTTCAACTTGAAGCTTTTAGAACAGTCAACACATTCAAAGTCACCCCCCTGCAAAATATATTGCACTAAATGTAATAAAAATAAAATATATTTAACATTAAGCACTATATAGATTCAAATACATAAAGCAGTTCAATTAATGAATGTATTCTAAAATAACCACACAGGACATATCCTTCACATTTTCAGAACTATTTTCCAATTCTCATATAACTCCTGGACACTGCTGTATGGAATTATAGCCTGGACCTTTGATTTTTACAAACTTAATGTGTTACACCAGCTGGCACTGAAATTAAAGTGAAGGTGGGTTATTTTCTTGACTTCAAAAACAGGTAAATGACGAAGTCACATGTCCTGTTGGGATGAACACCGTAATAAATGCATTGGCAATGTAGTCTTTGGGCAGATAGTCAGAATCCGATCCACTAACATGGAGTGTTTTCTGGGATTAACAAGGTGTTCCAGCCATGAGTGTTGACAATGTGTAACTAGACAGTTTCATGCTATAAATATACCTGCATTATGATACTTTTTTCCAATATTTTGATATGTAAATATGAATTGTCATACACTGCACATTCTGATGCTGATAGGTGATTGCCATTTTTTAAACAAGTTTTACAATTTGGTTGGCACTGCAGTTGCACAGTATTTGCAGAAAGACATTTTCACTATGTGACTGAAGTACAGCAATTGATTTACTCCACAATTGATTTTGACCTGCAGCCATTTTCAAGTGGGTCTAAAATACCAAGACAAATTAACACATCAATTTAAAAAAAATACAATTCACACACTAAGAACTTATCTGAAGCATCTTAGCACATGTGATCAGATAAAACAAAACAAATGATGTGCCAACTATTTGACTTAGTCAAGCATCATAAAAATACCTGATGTTATGAAGTAAAAACAAGATTATGGCCGAGTTACACTTCAATGTCTTACCATGGAATAAAATATGATAAAATACCGCACATATTTAAGAAAACCAGTGTAGGAATTTGCTTTTATACAGGAAATAATCTGAAATACATTATCTGAAACAACACAAACACTAGTCAACCATTTGTTAAAATTGGCGAGTATAAAACTGACTGCAGTGTATGCAATAAACGTTATATTCGCCAAATGGGATGCACATTTAGGGTGAAATTTAAGAAACACACAAGGTCAACAGAAAATAGCAATCTTGCCTTCAGTTCCTCCCTATGAGAAAAGGCACATTCTGCAGATGGTATTGAATCATCAGTAAAAGTATTCCATGAAGTACAGAATGCCAAGGTCCTAGCTATTTTGGAAGAAACAGAAATATATTGGACTATTTCTAAGAGGCAGTCTGATTACTTATTTAGTGTATAACACTACACACAAAACACAACCAAAAATACAAAACAGAAGGAAAAATACAAAAACTACAAGATGTAAAAACAGATGATATATTAAACTAACAACAGTTGTTATACGATAATGTCCAGTCTCCTTATCCAGTCATAACTCTACGGTGTAGCCATAAAAAAGTTGCCTGGATCACCCAGATACTATTTAAATTATGCTCCTCAACAATGTGCACGATGGTCTGGTTCAGTGTTCCACAGTCATAGCTTGAGATAGATTGCTCACGCAATGGCACAAGTTGTATGCAAACACTCCATGTCCTGCTCGGATGTGATTTATGTTCTTTTACTCGTGCAGTGGGGGCTAAAGTCCTTGAGTCCCTGTAGAGGGTAAATACAACATTGCACTAGAGATGGAATGGAGCATTCATAGCCCAGGTTTCACTGCACTGGTGAAGTTCCTATTAGCAAGCTGTTGGACCAGTTGCAGGGCTAGATTTCCGGAAACAAGTCTGCTTGCTGTCAGCTCTGGAACATCTTCATGGATGGAAGTTGAAGATTATTCATTATTTTGGAACATTCTTTCAATAGGTCTTCTTGTCATTTTAATAGAGGAGGCCTATGTGGCTGAGTGCTGGGAGTCAGTGAAGCGAAGCAGTTCTGATGCACCCAGATATGGTTCTCATTTTTGTACTGAGCTTAGTGTCAATCTCATTTACATGAGGGTTGTTCAACACTCCAGACCACAATATTCAGCTGTAGAAAACACTCAACTAAGTGCAGAAGTTCTAAACGTATTTGCTGATGCTCACCAGTCAGTACCTTTGGAGTTTTTGGATAAGTTTGTTTCGTGTGTTAATTTTCCAGTAATTTTTTTTTTTTTTTTTTTTTTATGCTTCCTGAAAGAGTGTGTCCTATCAAGAGTTATTTCAAGATAATTTTGGTGACTCATTTAGGGAAGTATTGTGTCATTCGTACAGACCTCCAGTTTATAGTCAGTGGCTTTCCTTTTCTTTTTTCTTTAAGAGACTGGGTGTGAGTCTCCACATGGTTAGATATTTCTGCATTTTGTTGAGATCATCTGTTAGAGTGTTTGCTGCACTTTTTGAACTCTTTGTTCTGAACTGCGTGCTAGATCATTAACATATAGACCATTTTCCTTTCTGTGCTCATGAAATTACCATGGACTACTTGTAACTGCTTATCTGAGAATATTGATCTGTCTCAATGTGGTTTGGCAAGAGATGACTGATCAACTTGTATCAAGAGCCCTTCTTTCCACACTGTATTGTAAGCAGAAGTCAAGTCAACAGAGACAACAGGCGTCTTTCAGTTGTTTCCAAAATCCAACTTTGATGCGCATATAAGCTTAGACTTACTTTCAGTAACGACTTCCTGACACTTAAATCTATACTCGATGTTAACAAATTTCTCTTCTTCAGAAACGATTTCCTTGCCATTGCCAGTCTACATTTTATATCCTCTCTACTTCGACCATCATCAGTTATTTTGCTCCCTAAATAGCTAAACTCCTTTACTACTTTAAGTGTCTCATTTCCTAATCTAATCCCCTCAGCATCACCCGATTTAATTTGACTACATTCCATTATCCTCGTTTTGCTTTTGTTGATGTTCATCTTATATCCTCCTTTCAAGACACTGTCCATTCCGTTCAAGTGCTCTTCCAAGTCCTTTGCTGTCTCCAACAGAATTACAATGTCATCGGCGAACCTCAAAGTTTTTACTTCTTCTCCATGAATTTTAATACCTACTCCGAATTTTTCTTTTGTTTCCTTTACTGCTTGCTCAATATACAGATTGAATAACATCGGGGAGAGGCTACAACCGTCTCACTCATTTCCCAACCACTGCTTCCCTTTCATGCCCCTCAACTCTTATAACTGCCATCTGGTTTCTATACAAATTGTAAATAGCCTTTCGCTCCCTGTATTTTACCCCTGCCACCTTCAGAATTTGAAAGAGAGTATTCCAGTTAACGGTGTCAAAAGCTTTCTCTAAGTCTACAAATGCTAGAAACGTAGGTTTGCCTTTTCTTAATCTTTCTTCTAAGGTAAGTCGTAAGGTTAGTATTGCCTCACGTGTTCCAACATTTCTACGGAATCCAAACTGATCTTCCCCGAGGTTGGCTTCTGCCAGTTTTTCCATTCGTCTGTAAAGAATTCGCGTTAGTATTTTGCAGCTGTGACTTATTAAACTGATAGTTCGGTAATTTTCACATCTGTCAACACCTGCTTTCTTTGGGATTGGAATTATTATATTCTTCTTGAAGTCTGTGGGTATTTCGCCTGTCTCATACATCTTGCTCACCAGATGGTAGAGTTTTGTCATGACTGGCTCTCCCAAGGCCATCAGTAGTTCTAATCGAATGTTGTCTACTCCCGGGGCCTTGTTTCGACCCAGGTCTTTCAGTGCTTTGTCAAACTCTTCACGCAGTATCTTATCTCCCATTTCATCAACATCCTCTTCCATTTCCATAATATTGTCCTCAAGTACATCGCCCTTGTATAAACCCTCTATATACTCCTTCCACCTTTCTGCCTTCCCTTCTTTGCTTAGAACTGGGTTGCCATCTGGGCTCTTGATATTCATACAAGTGGTTCTCTTCTCTCCAAAGGTCTCTCTAATTTTCCTGTAGGCAGTATCTATCTTACCACTAGTGAGACAAGCCTCTACATCCTTACATTTGTCCTCTAGCCATCCCTGCTTAGCCATTTTGCACTTCCTGTCGATCTCATTTTTGAGACGTTTGTATTTTTTTTGCCTGCTTCATTTACTGCATTTTTATATTTTCTTCTTTCATCAATCAAATTCAATATTTCTTCTGTTACCCAAGGATTTCTATTAGCCCTCGTCTTTTTACCTACTTGATCCTCTGCTGTCTTCACTACTTCATCCCTCAGAGCTACCCATTCTTCTTCTACTGTATTTGTTCCCCCATTCCTGTCAATTGTTCCCTTATGCTCCCCCTGAAACTCTGTACAACCTCTGGTTCTTTCAGTTTATCCAGGTCCCATCTCCTTAAATTCCCGCCTTTTTGCAGTTTCTTCAGTTTCAATCTGCAGTTCATAACCAATAGATTGTGGTCAAATCCACATCTGCCCCTGGAAATGTCTTACAAATTAAAACCTGGTTCCTAAATCTCTGTCTTACCATTATGTAATCTATCTGATACCTTTTAGTATCTCCAGGATTCTTCCAGGTATACAACCTTCTTTCATGATTCTTGAACCAAGTGTTAGCTATGATTAAGTTATGCTCTGTGCAAAATTCTACAAGGCGGCTTCCTCTTTCGTTTCTTCCCCCCAATCCATATTCACCTACTATGTTTCCTTCCCTGCCTTTTCCTACTGACGAATTCCAGTCACCCACGACTATTAAATTTTCGTCTCCCTTCACTACCTGAATAATTTTTTTATCTCGTCACACATTTCATCAATTTCTTCATCATCTGCAGAGCTAGTTGGCATATAAACCTGTACTACTGTAGTAGGCATGGGCTTTGTGTCTATCTTGGCCACAATAATGCGTTCACTATGCTGTTTGTAGTAGCTAACCCGCCCTCCTATTTTCCTATTCATTATTAAACCTACTCCTGCATTATCCCTATTTGATTTTGTATTTATAACCCTGTAATCACCTGACCAAAAGTCTTGTTCCTCCTGCCACCGAACTTCACTAATTCCCGCTATATCTAACTTTAACCTATCCATTTCCCTTTTTAAATTTTCTAACCTACCTGCCCGATTAAGGGATCTGACATTCCACGCTCCGATCCGTAGAATGCCAGTTTTCTTTCTCCTGATAACGACGTCCTCTTGAGTAGTATTTGTATGGAGTGTAGCCATGTATGGAAGTGAAACATGGACGATAACCAGTTTGGACAAGAAGAGAATAGAAGCTTCCGAAATGTGGTGCTACAGAAGAATGCTGAAGATAAGGTGGGTAGATCACGTAACTAATGAGGAGGTATTGAATAGGATTGGGGAGAAGAGAAGTTTGTGGCACAACTTGACTAGAAGAAGGGATCGGTTGGTAGGACATGTTTTGAGGCATCAAGGGATCACCAGTTTAGCATTGGAGGGCAGCGTGGAGGGTAAAAATCGTAGAGGGAGACCAAGAGATCAATACACTAAGCAGATTCAGAAGGATGTAGGTTGCAGTAGGTACTGGGAGATGAAGAAGCTTGCACAGGACAGAGTAGCATGGAGAGCTGCATCAAACCAGTCTCAGGACTGAAGACCACAACAACAACAACACTCTGCAGAGCTCTATTTGGTTTCAAACCTGCTTGCCACACAGGGGTGTTTTTCAGAATTTTTGTGCCTATCCTATTTAATAGAACTATCTCTGAAAATCTGTTAGCAACAACTGAGAAGTGCTATTATACAACAACTTTCTACTTTATCTGAAGGCTGTTTTTGTTTCTGGACAGCAGTAATTTACCAATCTTGAAAGCTTTCAGTAGACACCTTGATTTTAAGATAAAGGTAAGAAAAAATTGATCAGCCATACCCTAGTCTTCTTCCCATAGTGGGTTAGAAACTCATGGCGTATCCCATGTGCCTTGCCTTGTCTCCACAGCCTGGAGAGCCATTTCTAATTCGCCCAGTGTGAAGCCCTGAGAGAAATGTGTATCAGCAGTTGTTATTTGCTGAATGTTACTAAGCTCCTTTTTTTATGCCTTTTCTCTAGTGGGGCTTTTGAGAGTGAAAAACCACTGTCTGATGTTTTGTCTGGCACAAATGAGCAGTCTTCCTGAATTGGTGGGCTCTGCCTACTCAAATTCTTCATCAAGTTCCAGGACTGACAACTTGATTTCTTAAAAGCTAGCTTGGTTGTTGTTTTGATCCAGGCTTGATTCATTCAGTGTTCACATCAGTTCATGAGCTAGATCAGGATCACTGTCCATCATAATAGTGTGTGAATAAATGTAACAAGACTGAAAACACTGCGAGTGATCTGGTAACACTGTGTTGGTCTAGTTTTGTGGACTAGTGTATCCATCCCTTCCAGATGCTCAGTCTGTGCAAGCATCATGTAATTTTTGCGAGCACCATCAGTGAAGTAGTTGTTGTTGGGGTTTTTTTTTTGTGTGTTACGAAAATGGTACAGCAGAATTTAGACAAATATTATGCCATCAAGTTTTGTGTTAAACTAGGGGAAATCCACAAGTCTGACATCTGAAAAGTTGAAACAGGCCGGTGGGAAACATTTCTTATCAAGAGCACAAGTTTTTTCAATGGCACAAATCATTTTTTTAAGATGGACCTTGTCCAGGGCAACCTTCAACTTCAAAAGCCAATGAAAATATCAAAGCTGTGCAAGCTCTTGTGAGATCAGGACAATATTTAACAATAAGGATGATGGGTGATCTGTTCAACTTAAAACGTTTTCACCATACATCAAATTTTGACTGAAGTTTTGCACATGTGAAAGGTTCGTGCCAGAATGGTGACAAAAAATCTCACACCTGAGCAGAAGGAAAAGGTGAAAAAATGTGTGCACTGACCTTCTTGAGAGGATTTCCAATGATGAATCCCGGGTTTTTGAGTATGATCGTGAGACAAAGATGCAAAGTGAGGAGAGAGACATCCCCTCAACCGAAAAAAGCCCGGATGAGCAAATCAAAGAACAAAACAATGTTGATTTGGTTGTTTGACAGTAGGGGTCCCAAGTACAAAGAATCTGTTCCTCCAGGACAAACTGTCAACCAAGTGTCTTATAAAGATGTCCTTGAAAGGCTCATGAAAAGGGTGATCAGAGAGAGTCCGAACATTGCAGACAAGAGGATGCTGCATCATGATGATGCCCCATGTCACACAGCCACTTCTATCACAGACTTCTTGACCTCAAAAGACATTCCTATTGTTCTACATCAACAACATGCACCTGATCTGAGTCCTTCTGACTTTTTTTCTTTTCCAAAACTGAGAAATTTTTCAGGAGGATGTCATTTTGGGACTCTGGAGAACATTCAAAAGAATGTGACCAACATGTCAAAGGCCCTACCAGTTGAAGCCTTTCAGCACTGCTACCAAGGCTACGAACAACAGCTCCGCCGGTGTATAGCTGCCAAAGGGAACTACTTTGAAGGGTAAAACATTGTTCTTTGAAAAAAAAAAAAAATTGTAGCTCAGTGCCCCCCTGTGCACACTGGACTTCTTCAATCTGTTTCCTGGCTCTGTGTACTAAGTATTCAGCATAGCTCTCTTCTGAGACGGATGATGGAAGCTATGGCTATGCAGATATAAGTCTGTATGGGTTGGCTTCCTGTACACAGAATGGCCCAGTCGTCCATCCGGCTTTCGCTCCACCAACACATCTAAAAAAGGTAACTTCTCTTCCTTCTCTACCTCCAATGTAAATTTTATGTTTGGATGTACACCATTCAGATGTTCGACGAACTGCTGCAGCGTGTCGCTGCCGTGTGGCCAGATTAAAAAAGTATCGTCGACGTATCTGTAGAAGCATGATGGGCGGAGGTGAGCACTGCTCAGGGCTCGTTCTTTGAAGTCCTCCATGAAAAAATTTGCTATTGCTGGTGACAGTGGCGAACCCATGGCTGTTCCATCCGTCATTTCATAATAATTTCCACTGTATAAAAAATAAGTGGTCGTCAAGGTATGCCGGAACAACTTCAAAATTTCTGAGGAGAAATGAGCAGCCAACAGTTGTAATGTGTCATCCACAGGTACTTTGGTGAACAGAGAAACCACGTCGAGGCTGACCATGACATCACTTGGGCCTATCTTCATCTGTTTTATGATATCAACAAACATTTTTGAATTTTTAATATGATGTGGACAGTGACCAACTATAGGTGCCAACAATTTAGTTAAGTGCTTTGCAAGCTTGTACGTAGGAGAGCCAATAGCGCTAACAATCGGTCTCAACGGGACGTTCTCCTTATGAACCTTTGGCAAACCGTACAGTCTTGGTGGCCTAGGTGCTCTCGGCCGTAAGTTCTTCACCAGTTCGTCGGAGAGGCCAGATTTTTTTAGTAGCTCCCTTGTCTTCCTGCTGAGCACCGATGTGGGATCCCGTCTGAGAATCCGGTATGTGCCGTCCTCCAGTAATAATCCAACTTTCTTGTGGTAATCTGTAGCATTGAGGATTACTGTGGCGTTCCCCTTGTCAGCAGGTAAAACAACTAGATCTTCATCCTTCTGCAACAATTTCAGTCCTTGTCTCTCCTCTCTGCTGATGTTTGACTTAGGCGGCTTGGATGTCGCTAAAATCCGGCTAGTAGCAAGCCTTACGTCATCCGCTGCTTCTTGAGGAAGATGATGAACTGCTTGTTCCACTCCACTAATGATCTCAACCACCGGTAACTTACGTGGAGCTGGGGCAAAGTTCAATCCTTTACTGAGAGCCGAGATGGTAGCTTCATCAAGTTCCTTGTCAGAGAAGTTGATAACAGTGCGGTGAATGCCGTTGGACCCAGTAGTTCCTTGATCACGGTTAAGCCGCTCTAATTTATCGGCCTGTTTCGCCATAGTCCTGCTTAAATTGGCTCGTTGGTGTGCTGCCAAAGTCATATCTACCCATTCCCAGTCCAATGGTGAGAGGACTCCGGCCAGAAATAAATGGCAACTAAATAACAGGCGAGCGTTCATGTCTAGTTCATATCTGGTATGATGTATCCTCTCTTTCACAATAGCATGGCTGGTCTTTCGTAAAATTCTGTTTACTGCAGCGCTTCTGACGTGGTGTTTGATGACTGCAAACTTCGGTACTACCTCCTTGTCACGACAGCGTTGTAAAAAAGCCAGATTGCTCAGCAACTGAGACTATTTCAGGCGCAGCTTCTCCAGGTGACGAACGCTGCGCGCTATATCCTCCCCGTAGAGGAAACTAATATGGCTACAAAGTCTTTCGCGATGTATTTCTTGAGTAAAAATCTCTCGGTGTACATGCCGCGTCAATTCAGGATAAAACTCCAAGCTTTCGACCACTACCTCCATGGTCGTCGTCAGGGATAAAACTGACTGTCATGAACTAACGAGATTCCCACTTTTATATGCAAAGGACGGCTTCTGATTGGCTGGAATACGTCATAGCAGCAGCAGTTTGTCGAACATCTGAATGGTGTACATCCCAACATAAAATTTACATTGGAGGTAGAGAACGACGGTGGAGCGAAAGCCGGATGGACGACTGGGCCATTCTGTGTACAGGAAGCCACCCATACAGACTTTTATCTGCATAGCCATAGCTTCCATCATCCGTCTCAGAAGAGAGCTATGCTGAATACTTTAGTACACAGAGCCAGGACTATTTCCGACAAGGACCACCTCGGTCCCGAGATTAACCATTTGACGACTGTTTTCAAGAGGAATGGTTATTCTGCCAGTGAAATTAAATCAGTATTGTCCAAGAAAGTAAGACACGATGCCGGCCACATACAAGAAGAGGACCAACACATAGCGTGGCTTCCTTTTTGCGGTGCTACAATGAGCAAGATAGCCAGAGTCCTGAAGAGGCAAGGAATAAAACCAGTTTTCCAACCACCTAGGAAAATTAAGGAAATGTTGAGACCAGTCAAAGATAGTCTTGGCTTAAGAGTGCCGGGAATTTATACTATTCCTTGCGAATGCGGCAAGAATTACGTGGGCCAGTCTGTAAGAACCGTTGCCGACCGCTGCATCGAGCACCAACGCCACCTGAAATACAGGTATTTGGAAAAATCAGCGGTGGCTGAACACAGCCTGCTTAACAAGCATAAGATTTTATTTGAAGAAACCAGAGTAATAGCCCACGCATCGAATTACTGGGACTCTGTGATCTGGGAAGCAGTCGAAATTAGACTTAGCGATAATAACTTTAATAGAGACAACGGCTATGCACTTAGCAACACTTGGAACAGTGCACTGGATAAAGAAAAATCGCAGAGAAAAACTTCTCGCACTTTACCTCCTGATTCAAGGGATGGCGCTGCAAGCAACGCGGGATAGAAACTACATCTATGGAAGTAGAGGGCACCACTTCACTACGCGCCATATCGCTGCTGCTATGACGTATTCCAGCCAATCAGAAGCCGTCCTTTGCATATAAAAGTGGGAACCTCGCTAGTTCACGACAGTCAGTTTTAGCCCTGACGACGACCATGGAGGTAGTGGTCGAAAGCTTGGAGTTTTATCCTGAATTGACGCTGCATGTACACCGAGAGATTTTTACTCACGTATTGATATGTTTAATAATCATACTATGCTAAAACATTATGTACTGGTGAAAATGAAACAAGTATTCAACAATGGCTATAAAGTGCTACAGCAAAGTAATGTTTAATCACTAAGCCTAGCAGTGACAAGAATCATCTGACAATTACCAAAAAGACACTATGGATCCTATGTCCATCAATAAATGCTACAGATTCAGGGCTACTTAGCAGAGATGTGAATAGAAAAGTAATTGTACTCTTAAATAACCAAGCATCTGAAATTAGCAGGTATTGCTGTTCATTTATAAGCTTGAAAAAATTTGCATACTTGTTTTGGTATAATGTTAAGCAGTAGAAAGGTCTATCCACATCTAAAGTGACAGAAAAGTCCATCAGTTCCTCATTACCATCGGAATCAGACAACCTTTATCACAGTAGTAGGATTCATTTCTTTAGGAGGCATGTCGGTCATTATTTTCCCATTGATCTTGTATCAGACATCTACACTGACACCTAGAACATCAATTGTCTGTGCAGGGAATGAATGGCCATTTTAAGGTTATATATGAATGTCAATCCTAAAGTCAAGATTCAGTTTCAAAGTTTGATTGCTATTATTATCCAACACTAATAAACTGCTGTCCTACCTTCATATTTACAACAATTTTTGTATGGGGATGGGAAAATGCCAAATTTCACAACAGTTTGTTAAAAAAACACTATTTTGTGATATGTCATTAAAACTACCAATTTCAAGTTATTTTTTTCGTTATTGTGAATGCAAAATTTTTCTGTCTCTACACATAAGTTATAAGCTGTTTTCCCGAGTATTTATACTCCAAATTTTCTAGTTGTTAACCGTACACACCGCAAATTTACCAGTGGTTATTCATTCCGAATATGATTTGTATGCACAGTACTCACTACCATCTCCACTATGCAACAAATACTCACATGCAACAACTCACAGCCTATATGACAGCTTAACATAGTCCCATTTATTATTGCATTCCTATTTAGGAGGGAATGGGTAGTGTTACACATGTTATCACTGCTGTGAGAAGCAAAGATTGATATTACAGTGTACACCAATCCTTAATATTAGTTGTTCGACACAAAATTTCAATGATATACATTTCAATAGTTGAGTAAAGAGTTTACATACTGAGTGTGCAGTGTCAAGGTCTTCACCACAGCAATGACATTTCCCTGGACCCAAAGCTGAGGTCTCGTCTATAAGACCATTTACTTTATCCAGCATCATGCCTGCGAACAGAGTTTTGTATATTAGAAGACGTACTATATTTTTAGCATGCTAGAAAGGAACTAACATAATATGTCCCTCCATTTTCTTTCCTTTAAAAAAATAAGTAAATAAATACATATAAATTTGTAAAAAATGCGAAGTCGAGACTCTTGGCCCCAGCAAATCACTTGAGTTCTCAATGCACAGTGAGTGACATTACATATAGTTCAAAAACACCTATAAAAGATAGGGCTGCATCAACACAACAAAATTTTTACAGAAAGCTTAAATAAATATTGGCTCACGTAAAGTTTATAATGAACACAAAGGCAACTCTAAATCTAACAGATTTCTTGGCGCTTGCATCAAGCTCTAGTGCAAAACTATATCAACTGTATCCCGCTTATTATGCCAACCAATACCCATTGTGGATTCATGGATAGGAACAAAATACGACACTCAATATTTAAAGATTTTGGACAATGTCCTCCTTTAGTCTATTAAGAAGACAAACTAGAAACTTACTGTAGATAGACAAACACATTTCATCAGTTAAGGTGACATGTGGCACAGTAACCAACTACAGAGAGAAAACAGTACAAGAAATCCAATTTTTGTGTGTGTGTGTGTGTGTGTGTGTGTGTGTGTGTGTGTGTGTGTGTGTGTGTGTGTGTGTGTGTGTGTGGAGGGAGGGGGGGGGCAGTTTAGGGCGCAAAACATCTAAGGTCACAAGCACCCAGTAAAGAACCAGAGAATGCTGGGACTGAGAGGGGAAAAAACCGTTGCGAGGTCCAATACAAAAAGGAAGAAAAAACAAATCTAAAACATCAAGACATTACGGAAGAGTATCTAAAAGACATCGACAAGAAACTGGAGTCACCAGGTAGAAATCAAATCTCTTTTGCCATATTAGTGCTTTTTAAAAAACTTAAAACGTGAGCCACAGCATGCACGTCATCTGCTAAAATGTCCGGTAAAGCGGGCAGCAGAGATACCACTCAATACACGAAGGACATTGAGGGACCGGGTGCAGCGTGCAGCCAGGTAGGCCACATGGGGAGACCAACTGAGTTTCCCATCAAACATAAGCCCTAAGAACTTCGTTGCATCCACGAATGGGAGAGCATTTTGTCCCAGTCACAAGGACGATGGAAGAAACACCTTGTACCGCCAGAAGTTGACACACAGAGATTTGATAGCAGAAAAGCAGAAACCATTTGTGACACTCCACGAATAGAGACAGTCCAGACAACACTGAAGACAGCATTGCAGGAAACACATCTGCTGGGAGCTGCAATAAATAGCAAAGTCGTCAACGAAATGAGAGCCGGAAATGTCAGCTGGAAGGCAGTCCATAATGGGGTTGATGGCTATGGCGAAAAGGACGACACTCAGTTTGGAGCCCTGAGGCACCCCGTTCTCCTGTGAAAAGGTGTGGGATAAGGAGGAACCCACACGTACCCGGAAAATTCAGTCCGTTAAAAATTCCCGGATGAAAGTGGGAGGATGACCGCGGACGCCCCATGTGTGCATAGTACGTAGAATGCCTGTCCGCCAACAAGTATCATAGGCTATCTCCAAATCAAAGAAAATGCCACTGTTTGTCGCTTCTGCAGAAAATTATTCATGATGAACATCAACAGGGTGACGAGATGATTAACCGCGGAGCGGCACTTTCGGAACCCACACTAAACATTAGTAAGAAGATGGTGCGAATCCAACCACGACACTAATTGACCATTGACTATGCGTTCCATCACCTTACAAATGCTGCTGGTAAGAGAAATTGGACGATAGCTGGAAGGAAGAGATTTGCCTTTACCAGGCTTAGGTAGGGGAACAATAGCAGCTTCATGCCAAAGCGTGGGAAATACACCGTCAGTGCAAATACAGTTGTAGGTATCGAGGAGAAAGCATTTTCCCACAGGAGGAAGATTCTGCAGCATGAGGACGTAAATTGCATTGGGCCCAGGAGCAGAAGACCTGGATGAGGAGAGAGCATGCCTGAGCTCCCTCATAGTATAAAGAGTATTGTAGCAGTCTCAATTCAAAGAGAGAAAAGAGATGGCACGAGCCTCCTCCGCCCGTTTCCAAGGAAGGAAGGCAGGCAGGCAGGATGGTAGTGGGTGGAGCTCGAAACTTCCGCAAAGTACCAACCCGAAGCATTGGAAACATTGACAGGGTCGATTATGACATTTCCCGCCACAGTCAGACCAGAAATCGGGGAATGGGCAGTAGTCCCAGAAAGCTGGCGCAAGCCACCACAAACGAGAGAGGACGGAGTAAATCTGTTGAACGAGCTGGTGAAGGAAACCCAGCACGCTTTCTTGCTTTCCTTAATAGTGTGACGGCACTGCGCACATAGTTGCTTGTAGCGGATGCAGTTCGTTAACGAAGGATGACGGTGAAAGACACGAAGCACATGGCCACAGTCCACAGTCCACCAAGGGACCGGGACCTGACAGGGATAAGTAGTGGTACGAGGGACAGAGGATTCAGCAGCCGAGAGAATAACATCCACGAGGTGCTCGACCTGATCATCGCAGCTGGGAAACAGCCTGTCGTCAAAGACTGTCAAGGAGTGATATAGGCTCCAGTCAGCAAGAGAGAATTTCCAATGAGCGGGCCACTGTGGTGGGGTATGATTGTACAGGCGAGTCACGCAAGGGAAGTGGTCACTCCAGTAAGTATCGGAAAGAGCACACCACTCGAGACCTCGAGCGAGATGGGCAGAGCAGATCGAGAGGCCAAAGTGGGAATAACTGTACGTGAAATCTGAGAGAAACGTGGCTTCACCAGTGTTAAGGCACACGAGATTAAGATGATTAAGAAGATCCGCCAAAAGAGAACCTCTCAGGCATGCGACAGGCGAACCTCAAAGAGGATGATGGGCATTGGTGTCACCGAGGAGCAGAAAGGGTGGAGGAAGCTGAACAACAAGCTACATCAGGTCCGCCCTGGTGACAGCAGAAGACGAAGGGATATAAATGGTGCAGAAGGAAAAGGTAAATTAAGGAAAACACAGGCAGCAACTGCTTGCAGGTGGGCGTGCAAGGCAATAGGACGACGACAAACATCATCTCGTAGAAGCAGCATGATGCAACCATGAGCAGGAATACCTGTCGTAAGAGGAAGGTCCATCCATAGCGAAGTAAAATGGGAAAGGGCACAATGGTCTTGAGGACGTAGCTTGGTTTCTTGGAGACAGACTACAAGCAGACATTGCAATCGCAGGAGCAGCTGGAGGTTCACCTTGTTAGATCGAAGGCCACAGATATTCCATTGTAAAAGGGCCATAAAATTTAGGAACATCAGAGAATGAAGAAGAAACACTCACCTCAACGGCCGCTTAGGGCGAGCCATTGAGGGAGGACAGCCACTGGAATCCACAGGTGGAGGATCTCCGTCCATCAACTCAGCGAGATCACTGGAGCTTCCCCGGTGTCAGTCAGTTGAAAGGGACCAATGAGTCGAAGAGGTCCGACGAGTCAGAGAGGGGGAAGACTGTTTGCCTTTGGATGATTGTTTTGGCTTTTGGCGACTGGCAGAAGAGCCAGACGGTTGTGAACTCGAGGTATGCAAGATATCTTCCCGGGAATATTCCTTTTTGAATTGACGGTTCGCTGGCTGCACTGCAAACGTCTTCGCTGGTGAGGGCGAAGAACGGGTAGCAGAATCTACAGCCCGGGAAGTGGGAGACGGAGTGTCAACTTGAAGGCGAGGCAACTTTGCCACCATCGAACTGAACTGTATGTCACAAGTTTCCGTAGCCATGTTTTTCGTGGAACGAGGAGAGGCTAATACGGTGCTGTAGCTTCCAGACGAAGGGACAGTCTGTTTATGGTTTGCCACAACAGTTTCCGGGCAATAGGAAAAGGTATCTTCTCCTTCACCCTTATCTCCTCAACAGCCTGTTTGTCTTAATAGATGGGACAAAAACGAGAAGAAGCAGCATGGTCTCCATGACAATTAATGCTGCAGGAGGAAGGAGGTGGACAGATGCCTTCATGAGCATCCCTGATACAAATCACATATTTGGCTGCGTTTTTACATGATGTGCTGGTATGATTGAACTGGTGGCATTTGTAACACCGCAACAGATTGGGAATATAAGGGTGCACAGAGATGACTTCATAGCCTGCCTTCATCTTGGTAGGAAGCGTTAACTGATCGAAAGTCAGGAACAATGTGCGAGTGGGCACCAAATCGGCAGCTTCCTTTTTCATAACTCTATGAACAGCAGTAATGCCCTGATCCGATAGATAATTAGTTATTTCGTCCTCCGTCACACCATCCAACAGCCAGGTTTAGATAACACCGCGGGATGAGTTAAGTGTGCTGTGCGCCTCCACTTTCATAGGATATTCAAGGAGGATTTGGGCCTTGAGTAGTTTCTGGGGCTGGAGAGACTATAAATTTCCAAAAGCAGAGTACCATTGCGGAAATGAGAGCATGACTTCACAGGGCCGGCGATGCCATCCACGCCTTTCCGTATAACAAAGGGGTTAACAGTAGCAAAAGTATGGTTTTCGTCTAAACGTGAGACTACTAGATATGAAGGGCAACAGGAAGAGACATTGAGGCAGGAGCCTCATTCCACTTTTGTCTATGGGAAAGACTGAAAAAGAGAAGGAAATGTCAGTCATTGGGAAGAAGTCCCCCATGATTGCCAGCATCTCCGACGGCGTGCTCCTTCCAGCAGGGGCCCTCCAAAGGGGAGCTCCCCACCTTAGGTGATTGTCCTCACCTTAGGTCACACCTCCCAAACGACAGATGGTGGGAGCAATAGGAAGAGAAGGAAGGTAACAGCTCAGGCAATCACCCATCCCTGGGCCTGGCCTGTACCAGGGGGTAAGTGCAGGCCCTACATGCGAACCCGGGGCTGGGAATTACCTGTTACCCAGTCTCCTGCTATGTGGCAAATGCGTGGGTGGCTGTCAGGCACACACAGGGAGGAGAAGAAAAGATAAGAAGGAAAGGAGGAAAGAAAGAATGGCCTCCAATGCCACAGCAGAGGAAAAAATAGATCAGAACAGGGGACAAAGGGCAGTGCAGGGAAATGAGGGGGCAGTGCAGGGAAACAAGGGGGCAGCGCAGGGAAATAAGGGGGCAGCGCAGGGAAATAAGGGGGCAGTGCAGGGATAAAGAGATACAGCAAAAGAGCAGTGCAGGGAAAGAGCCATACAGGAAAAGAGCAGTGCAGGGAAAGAGCCATACAGGAAAAGAGCAGTGTAGGGAAAGAGAGATACAAGGAAAGAACAGTATGGGGAAAGAGCAGTGCAAGAGAGAAGAGGCCTACAAGTAAACCAATGCAAATGAGCTTCAAGAGCCCATGGGGGCACGAGACATCTCCCCAAGAGAGTGGAAAAGGACAGAAGAAGAGGAGACAAGCAGCACTCAAAAAGAAGTGGTGCTGTGAGGGCTGGGGCCCCATGGTCGTCAAGCACGTATTCATGAAAGAGCGGCGAGGCCCCTGGGGGGTAAGTAGTCCAAAACTCCATAAACAGACTGGGCTGTCCATAACTAAATTCCTGAACTAAACAGAGATTTCAAAAAGTATGCTTCCCATGTGAATGGAAAAGAAGGCTTACAACCAGTATCGACTACCTACTCTGGGCTCCCCTTCTAGGCAGAAAGTCAACATGAAAGTGCTACATCCATGATAGATGGCTCCCATTTTCCTATGGAACATTAATAGGTTCAGGACACAAGAGGAGGAACTGAAACTCCAAGTACAGGAACACCTCCTGTGCTTATGTCTGCAAGAAACTCATTTGAAGGAAGCTGATGTCCCTGTACTACTACGAGTCTATACCTTTATCGCAGCTATGATCTAACTGAGGAAAGAGCCAAAGGAGGGTTCACTGTCCTGACTGGGGAAAGGGCCAAAGGAGGGGTCACTCTGTCTGTCAATAACGCACACCACTCCTCTGCTCTCCCTCCTGGCTTCTGAATTACAAGCAGTTGCAGCTTAAATTCATGTGTGTTAGAGGATCACTTTTTGCACACTGTATTTACCTCTGCATGATGGAATAAACTCTGTTGCTATCACAGATCTTATGGGAAAACTCTCCCGACCATTTCTCCTACTGGGACACTTCAATGCCCATCATGTCTTTGTGACTCAACCTCTACTTTCCCTCACAGTAGGGTTTTGGAGAGTCTCATGAGCTGTGCATTCTCAACACGGGTACCCCACTCATTTTTGTGCTGCTTGCGGGTCATTCTTAGACATTGACCTCTCTTTCTGCTCTCCAGCTCTCACAGACTCTGTTCAGTGGGAAGTCATTGACCACTTCCCACTCCGCATTCACAATCTGGGTGGAAAATTACCTGAACAGAAGCCAACAAAATGGATGGTCAGCAGGGCTAACTGGATGCTGACCAGCCGGCTGGCTGGCTGTGTTTGAATACTGCAACAACATGCAGGAATGGGTTGACACCACCACACAAATGATCCATCATGCCACTGACTTATCAACCCCAAAGTCCTCAGGTCATCTTAGGAGGTCACCTGTTCCTTGGTGGACCAGTGAGTGCCACTCAGCAAACCAGGACAGGCATGTGGATCTTCAACAGTTTAAGTACTGCCCAACATCAGACAATCTCTCAGTCTTTTGGGCCATGGGGCCCTAGGCTCAAAGCAATAAAAGGTCATGGGAAATGTTCCTGAACTCCATCAACTGTTCCACTTGTTCAACAAAAACATGGGAAGCATTCTCAAACAATTCCAGTAAATATAGTCATTTAACAATAGCAGCAGTGCTGAAACAGGGGTCTCTCCAAACAATGCCTAAGAGACATCGCTCAGATAACGGCAGAGAATTTTGCAGTGACTATTGACGACACCAGCTAGGATCCAGCATTTCGCCGGCACCATTTGACTGGAGAGAGGTCAATTTAGACTTCAGATCACAAAATTCCGAGTATTACAATTGTCATTTCTCCATGTGGGAGCTGGAATTGGTGCTGTCTCAGACTCGTGATATCGCAATTTTTTATTTTATGTGGCAGACAGGCGACTTTCTCAACTCGTGGAGAGGGGCAATCTGATATCTCTCCTCTGGCTATGAAAGGAAAAAATATGTTCCAGTAGTTACTAGTGTCACCTTAACGAGAACCGTAAAGAAGACCCTGAGTGAATTGTTAACTGTTGACTGGTCTATTTGTTAGAGAACAAGCAACTCCTTAGCCGCTCTCATTGTTGATTCCGGAGCTTTTGGTTCACTGTCGACAACTTGGCCCAACTAGAGGCAGATATTCAGTAGGCTTTCCTACATAAACGATACTGTCTCGGTACATTCTTTGACATCAGTAAGGAGTACTACCCTACTTGGAGACACAACATTCTTATCCAACTCCATCAATAGCCATCTCCCCCAATTTTATAGTCCTTCCTGACTTAAGTGGTTTCTTAGGTCCTGAGTAGGTGACACACTGTCAGATCATTTTGAGCAGGGCAGAGTTTTAAGTGTTACCCTCTTTGCCACAGACATAAACAGTATCACATCTACGGTGAGGAGTCTTGTACGAAGCTCCTTATTTGTGGATAATTTTGCCGATTTCCGTTCCTTCTCCAGTGTTGAACTGTGACTCGCCATTTACAACTTACAGTGCCGAGTTTGGAGAAGTGGGCTGCAACGATAGGTTTTCAGTTTTCTGCACATAAGTGTGTGTGTGTGTGTGTGTGTGTGTGTGTGTGTGTGTGTGTGTGTGTGTGTGTGTGCATTCATTTAATTTCTCACATTGCATTTTTAATTTATCTTACTTGCAAATGACGGATACCATACTAAATTTTAAAGACTCAGTGAGGTCTCTGGGCCTTATTATTTGTTCCAACTTGTAATGGTTACCACGCCTGACTTGAAAGCCCTAACCCATAAGGAACTGAATGCCATAAAGTGCCTTAGCTACAAGTCTTGGGGAGCAGACAGGGCGCGTCTGCTCCAGTTTTATAGGGCTTTTATGCATTCACGGCTAGACTATGGAAGCACAGCATAAGGATCAGCCAGGCTTTCTCACCTGAAGATCATTGATGTTGTCTACCATAAGGGGATTAGGCTGGCCACAGATACTTATACAACCAGGTCTTTACCCAGTCTCTGTGCCGAGGTTTGGAAATGCTACTCACCATCCAGTGGCAGCTCCTCACAGTGTGTCAGGCACGTAATTTCCTCATACCTCTGACTTCACAGCATAACATACTGTTGCACATCCACCTTTCGGGTGCCTTTTCTCCAATTATTCATGAGCAACAATGTCATTTGGGATCTGTGAGCAGTGTATGCTGGAGTTACTTGGTGTGGAGCACGTACAACCCCAAAGCCAGGTTTTAACTGTTTGCGACCTTGGTTACTGCAGAGCCCGGAGTAATTTACATATGGTGCAGTCAGGAGAGATTGTACTCTTGCATATGTTTTAATACATTATTTTATGACATTTTAACTGAGTACCACAACTCTACAGCTGTCTTTATGGATCAGTCAAAACAGGTGGACTCCGTTCATTGCTATGTTGTTTTCCCTGATCACGCCCTCAAGGTCGACTGCCTCGAGACTTTACTGTCTTTGACATGAAATTATATGCAATCTTGCGGGCACTGGATCAAATAAGATGTGCTTCAAGTGCTAAATTTGTCATTTGTTTTGATTCTCTGAGTGCCCTTCACTGCCTACAACACTTGTACCCAGTAGATAATGTAGTCCAGAATATCCCAGACACCCTCCTTCAACTACAATGGGTGGGGAACGAGGTGTCGTTCTACCGGGTACCAGGGCACTTGGGTATTGTGGGGAATGAAACGGCAGATATAGCAGCCAAAGAGGTGAGTCATGATCCTCAGTTATTTCAGTGTGCCATCCCCCTGCCTGCTATCGCCCCACTGAGGTACAGAGTCATGGGTTGATGGGAAGACAAGTGGCTGGAAGTGACAGATAATACTCTGCACCTAGGAAAGCCTACAGTGCGGCCTTGGCATACTTCCTTTCTTACGGCATGTGATATTGAGTGAGTGTGTGGATCAATGTAAATGATGTACAAGTAAGTACATGAGTGAGTGAGCCAACGTTTTTAGCCCTTTTAACCATATTCATTTCTTTTAGTATTTGTAAGGGTGCTGATAACATCCCCACTATACACCCATACACCACAGAAATAACAACAAGCCCGCCCCCCCCCCCCCCCCCCCCCCCCCCCCACCACCAAAGATCACTTCTCAACTTCTCACCTCAACTGCAGTTTCAAACCCAGAGACAATTACTGATATTTCTCTCTCTCTCTCTCTCTCTCTCTCTCTCTCTCTCTCTCTCTCTCACACACACACGCATGCCACCCCCCCCCCCCCCACACACACACACACACACACACACACACACACACACACACACACACACACACTTTGGGGGGAAAGAGACGCCTCACTCTCATGGGGGTTGGGTAGAGGGCACAGGGAGAGCAAAATGGACGGAGAGGAGGAAATGGGCAGAGAAGGTTGGGAGGATGAGATGGGCAGCAACAAGGGGGCTGAAAGAAGGATGTGGGTGATGGCTAGTGAAGCGGGGAGGAGGAGATGAATAGAGATATAGGGAAGGAGATGGACAGAGGTATGGACACTGATGCGGGGGAGGAGATAGACATAGAGAAGGGGAAGGAGTGGGAAGTGTAGGACATGGGTGGAAAATGGAGTGGGATAAAAAAGGAAGGAAGAGTAGAGTTCTTTCCATCGACAGCACAGTCACTAAAGTCAGAGAAAAAGCTCAGACTTCTAATGGGTGGGGAAGGAAATTGACCATGCCCTTTTCAAACGAACCATCCCAGTGTTTGCCTGAAGCAATTTAGGTAAATCAGTGAAAACCTAAGTCTGGATGGTTGCACAAGGATTTGAACCACTGTCCACACAAACTTTACAGCAGACTGTCAGCCTACACTGCTAAGTTGAAATATGGAAAAAATTTAATGCATAATTTTAAAAAATTGCTCAAATAATGTTTTTACTCAATAAGTTATTATGTTGGTTAATAACATTTTTCTTATAATGTTTATATTAAGCTGAAGCCGAAAATACTCTTTCACCCATTAACATTTTCATTGTTTTACATATCTAAATGGAAACCTGCTGTCTGATGTACTATGATTACTGAATTGTTGTGCATAACAGGATTTGCTGGTTAGTATGGGTAAAAGTAAAGGCTTTGATGAACAGACAATAAATAAATATGTCACATAGTATGAATATTTTGATTTATTTTTATTTGTCATGACGTTACAACCATTTCCCAGATTGTAAGCTTAACGATGCAGAAGCATATATTGTTATTTGATGTGAATGGGGGAATCATGCCACAGGGATGGTGATACCAGTCAGTTTATAGATTCTTGTCATATTTTAAAGATTTAATGAGAGAGTGGTTCCCAAAATATGGGACACTTATTTTTAATCTCAGAATTCTTTCCAAAAACTTTGAAGGAGTGGTAGTGTGTAATGTAAAGATCCAGTACTTTTATCTGATAAATTTTCCTTTATTTGTTATAATATTTTGTAGCCATTGTTAAAGTACTCTTACACAATAATGGCTAACCAGACTATATGTATGTCTAGTATTGGCCATAATAACAAATGTACTGTATGTGTTAAGCATGGGTTCATAAATTCAGAATGGGCAGTACTGCAGTCAGAACTTAATAATGTATCAAAAAGGAGAGGGGGGGGGGGGGGGGGGAGTTGAGGATTGTGATGGCATCATTATAAACTTGGCTCATTCAGTATGAAACTTCCTTTTTTACAGATTAATCACAGCAATGTTACGAGCAAACATGTAAGCTGCTAAAAATAAATTAAACTGTGTAAAATTTTCTTTTTCAAAAGTCTGTCTTTCAACACTAAGCAGTCAAAGAAATTGCTTCCATAAAACCAGGCACTGGTCTTAGGAAAGATCATAATGAATAATATTCAATAATCTACACTTTGATTAGGATTCTAGTGACCACTGAACTTGGAGTAATGTAAGTACTGAAAGAGTAGTGGAGACAGTCTTACAAGAACAAAATAAAAATTATATCGAGAAACATTAATATGTTTGTTTATGTTGATCATTGGCCTCATTTTGTCAGTTGTAGTGATGACTACAATGAAATAACCAAAAAGTGTGTACCATTCATCTGTTGTTGAAGGCTGCCACCATCTTGTGGTTCTGGTGGGTTATCAACTTCCCTTTCCTCTGAACTCTGGCTGCCTCTTAGATTGTTCTCGTGTGCACTAGAGTCATCAATGTTCCTTTTGTCCACTACAAATAATGACCCATCAGCAGCTGGGCAGTAACGCATGTGCCTCTTGCAACCCTGAAAAATGTGTGTGTTAATGACGTCTAACATGATATAAACAATTTGATGATTACTATACATAGTGTCACTGGAAGGAAACTACCAAACTAAATGTTTTATAAGAAGAACATGTTTTATAAGAAAAACAATTTTTAAAAAACATCATCTTAAGTTTTCTTACTTATTTTACAATACAATGCAGATAGTCACATTATTTTTTAACAGTAATTGAACAATTTCCCCAACATCATGAGTGTTTAGATATTTTATTAAATTATTTCATAGTTATTTGCACCACTGTTGCTGACAGCCTACTGGTTACACCTGTTAATCACTGGTAAATTGATCATTGAGGCAAATGAACTTGTCAAACATGACCATGGGTAAAACAGTAAGCACCAATAAATTTAATGGCTGCAAAGTGGAGTCTTTTAAGACGACAGCACTGCAGACATAACACACTCTGGTTCAAATGTGTTACAGATATGAGGAGATATTACGGCAACCAGTGTTCAGCTTTTTGCCTTGAGATTGCCATGTCTTCACACAGCCGAAGGACATCTGAAATAGAGGGAAGACTACGGTTTGGTATGATGAGGTCATTAGAGCTATAACACAAGCTTGGATGGCGAAAGGATGGGCCTTTTCAAAGAAACCATCTGGCCATTAGCACCTGGGTAGGTGGTCCTCACTAAGTGTAACTTTAGCACCTTAACCACTGTGCCACTTCATGTGTGTAAAATACTTTCCCTGTGGGTCAATGAGAATGGTGTCAATTTTTAGTGCAGATTGAGGGATCAACAGAGAGATCAGAAATCATTGAAGTGACAAAACAATGGAACTATCAAAGACTAGATCAAAAAATACTGTGGACTATCTGCATCACACTGTGTCACTGTTCACACCACCACCACCACCACCACCACCACCACCACGATCAGAAAATTACTGCTCATTGATAACAAAATGTAAATTACAACTGTTGCAGCTTCTAAGGAAATGCCTGGCAAATGTTGCTTGATCTTAGGAGTGGTTTTTTCTGACAGAATTAAAATATAATTAAAATTATTTTAGCTTTCATGGCATGTTCGACAAAGAAGATTTACAACCAGAAGTGTGGGCATGGCCGGAAATGTTCTGCTATATGCATGAAAAAATATATCTGTTGAACTAACATATTTACAGCAATGATTATACAGTTTTTGGTCACTATCACAATAACTGTATACAAAAGAAAAAACTAACTGCTGCTGGAAATGGACAAGGTACTCTGACTAAACATGCAAAACAGCAGTTTCAAATCTTCCAGAATTGGGCCAAACTTGCACAAGTGAAGGAAAGTGAGTTCAGATTCTTTCATAATGAAGAAGTTAAGTATGTTCTTAGTTCCATTTTGTCTGCCTTCATCTACCGTTTTTACATATGAATCACATGACAAAGCAGCATCCAACATCAGTTTGTAAGATTTGTTTGGAGAAAACAAAACACTCCAACAGCAAAGCACACAGGAGAAAAAAAGAAAGCTGTTATTGACCTGAATGCAACATAAGTCTTTGCAAGCCAAAATCCTTCAGACTTGCTCAGACAAAAATCAGTTCCATGTGAAACTGGCCCCCCTCCCTTTTTGGAAAGAAAAAAGGATAGTTACCATTTCTGACATTGTTATTGTTAAACTTGTAATCTATTATAGAACTAAAACGATGATGAAAAAAAGTGAAGTTTGGTCTCTTTCAGTGTGTACTACATCTACAACAATTGTCCGCAACCCACTTTACGGCACTTGTCAGAGGGCACCCTGCACCACTACTAGTTATTTCCTTTCCTGTCCCACTCACAAATAGAATGAGGGAGAAACAACTGCCTATATGCCTCTACATTAGCCCTAAATTTTTTTTTTGTATCTTGTCTTCATGGTCCTTACGCACAATGTATGTAAGAGGCAACAGAATCATTCAGCAGTCAGCTTCAAATGTTGGTTCTCTAAATTTTTTCAATATTGTTCCTCAAAAAGAATGTCACCTTCCCTCTAGTGATTCCCATTTGATTTCCCGAAGCATCTCTGTAACATTTCTGTGTTGTTCGAACCTAACAGTAATAAATCTAGCAGCCTGCCTCTGAATTGCTTCAATGTCTTCCTTTAATCTGAGCTGGTATAGATCCATAATGCTCAAGTAGTACTCAAGAGTAGGTTGCACTAGTGTCTCCTTTTCAGATGAACCATAATTTCCTAGAATTCTCCCAAAAAACAGAAGTCGCCCATTTGCCTTTCCTACCACAATCCTCACATGCTCATTCCATTTCATACCAGTTTGCAATGTTATGCTCAGATATATAAAAAGACGTGACTGGGTCAAGCACGGCACTACTAAAGCTGTATCTGAACATTAAGTATTTATTTTTCATACTCGTCCACATTAACTTACAGTTTTCTACATTTAGAGCTAGCAGCCATTCATCACACCAACTACAAATTTTGTCTAAGTCAGCTTGTATCCTCCTACAGTCACTCAACTTTGACACTTTATGGTACAGCACAGCATCATCAGCAAACAATCTCAGTATCAAACACAATTGTGCCAGTAACATTTTGAACAATGGTATAAATTGATGGTTTTTTGGGGCCCAAATTTTTTCTAAGTGGGCAGTTTGTAACTGGGAGGAAGCAAAGAATTTAAGCAATTACCTCTATACAACATATGTCATAAGTACATTCTAGGCAGAACAAATGAAGCATTCCTACACACAAATTTTTTAAAATGGAAAGAACCACCACTATGACAGTTCACATGTAAAGAGAAAATTCACGTCTAAAGAGAAATTTTTTAGGTCCAGAAGTCTCTGTAACGCAAAAGCATTTCAAATAATACTAATAATACTTCAAGACATTTATCTTTCGCCATTTTGAGACATGTGCAACAGAGCAATGGGAACAATCCTCTGCAATATTTTCATCGGAATGAATAAGTTAGGTTTTATCTCTCGTAAGTAACAATGCCATTATCGGAAATATCATCTGTACCCAATGATTTTTGTGGAACAACTTGTCAAATTTAATCTAAAATATGCAGTAAACAAAGTCTAAATGTTTCAGCAATTTAGAATTGAAGTTATTCTGCTTAGCGATGCTGTAACAAAACAAGACAAATAAAAACCAGCAAAACAGAAGAGACACCATTTAACAGCTGTTTTGGCAGCACAATTAATTTAGCATGTTTTCACATCTAACAAGATGTTGGACACTTTCATTTCTTTTAAATACTCTATATGCTAAATATTACTTATTTTAAAAGTAGTTATAAAAAAAGTGAAAAAACCAACTCGGTAGGCAGAAGAAAAAAAAATCAACACAAAAAGGTTGCTAAGGACTGACATACTGCCTGAGTGCTAAATGTTCTGTTACAGCCACAGCAGGCAAACGGTTCTTCACACTCATTTTCTGTATTAGTTTGTTGTCCATTTTGTTCTTCCTTATTTTTCTCCACATTCAGCATTGTTTGTCTTCTTGTCCCCATTCTTGTAACTGTAAAAGTAATCATGGACAGAAAAAAATTATATAATTAATATGAGCAGTAAAAGGAAGGTTATTAATGTCCATAAATATAATAGTAATAAACAAATATGGAATTAATCTTAGATACCTATCAAATGCTATTCTAACCTGGAAATGCAATACAAACAATTGTTACCAGATTAAGAGTTAGGATGCAAAAATGCAAGCAAAATAATATAAAAAAGAAAAAGGTAACATACATAATATATTCAAGTAAACAAACTCATTTCTTAGAAATGTGGTGATTGTAATATGTAGAACAGGGGATTCAGAGGTAGGGGAACAACACTCCAAACTAATGTATGGTAGGTTCCAGTATAACACCCTGATGACCATACAGTCACTGTGAAAGGGAGCACAAATTTGAGTGGAAGGAAATGGGTTATACCCTCAGTTATGGAACCATCTATGTAATTTAGAAATACCACAGAAAACAAAGTGAAGAGAGTTTCTTAGTCACAGAAATTGTAATTAAATAACTGCACAACAGACAAATTTCAGGTTCACACCTCCTGGGATGCATAATTTTTTACAAATAAAATTAGTGTGCTTCTTCTCACATGCAATTAACTAAAGTAAGAGAGTCTGGTCTAGTAACACACAACACAAAACACTAATATGAAGTAGTACATGTAGCACTTTAACAAATACTACCAGCATGTCTGTGATAAGTGCTTAGCATTCTGAAAATGATAAATGTTTTCACCTGTCATCTAATGTCTTTAGTCCTAACTGTCAAGTGCCTATATCAGAAGTTGTACAGCAATTGCAGATCTATATTACGAAATGGCTAACCTAGTTCATAGTTCATGGTGCACAGTTCTAGCTGCAGGTTGCATATCTAACAGCTTCCAGGGACCATAAAAAATTGATTTTCAATATTTCATATAATTATTGCCTTCTTAATCTACTCATTTAGAGGCAAAATCTTATGTTAAATTTTAATACATTAAGACAAGTTTACAGTTACAAACTGTGCATCCGTTGTGAGGTACCACGTTTGCATTCCAATCAGCACTTAGCAAAATCTGCCAGTAGTTTGTTCTTCAATGTCACCTCTGGTTTTTTTTTTTTTACCTCAGCACTCTTAACACAAACTTGCCTTTTCAGAGGCAATAAAATGCACTACTATATGCAACAGGGAATTACAACATTTACAATTCAGTGTAACACATTTAAGTGAAGTAAGCATTTTATTATTTTTGTTCAATGTTCTTGGTCCAGATGAAAAGCCTTTAGAGACTGGGTGGGGGGAGGGGGGGGGGGGAGTTGACTGATGTTTTTGGATAGCTTGAAGCTTCATTGGCAGCTACTAACACCTGAGGCTTTATATTACCACCACAGACAGCATCAATGGAGAAGTCATGAGGCCCCCTCTTGTTGCTAACATGGTCCACAGTAAACCCTGGTCTCACATTAAGCCGTTACTGAACGGCAGTTGATGGGTCATGCCCAGATATAGAGCTGTTTCATGGGATAGGGGCAAGATGCAATTCCTATACTTGTAACAAACAGATTTTATGCACGCTTTCCTACTTATAATGAGACAGAGCAAGTGGGTCATGTCTCTCCTGATTTGGCAGAAGTCTCATCTGTCACAGTCTAGGCACCAAAAGAGTGGAAACGGGGTTATTAGTTATAGGTAGTTTCACAGTTAGGTGTGTGATGAACACCACTGAAAAAAATTCCACTGTGGGAGGGGAACAAATCAAATGTGCACTAGGCTGTATACTGGTAGGAATTGCCTGTCAGGTGGAAGATCCCATCCTGGGAACTACTGACAACACAGGTTGCAAGTAGTAGCAATTGTCACTAATGTTGGAATCACTGTCCGTCGTCTGACATATGAGATGATTCCCGGTTCTTGACCTGTTGTCAGAGACTGGCAAAACTGGTGAGACAGGAAATTTCATTTTTTGGGTCTCAGCACAGTTGTTGATCCATAGCACCATTCCAACAACTGGTTGGAGCACTCTGGTTTGCAATTGAGTTTGCAAAAACGACTGCCTCACCTCAGTATTTTGATAGCCCAGATGCCTAAGAAATATTTTATTATTACAATCTTCTACATACATAAGGTACACCTCTGTGACTAGACAAATGGCTTTTTGACTGCCATGTGTGTTTTGTTTCTTTTATTCATAGAATCCTTGGTGGCCTGTGCGGTAACCATTAAACGACTAACTAGGCATCACGCACCAGCCGACATCTCCATTAGTGATCACTAGAAGGTGACACGGCGGCCAAGTGACAGTGCACAATGACCATGTAGGCACATTCACTGCTCCCTGCCACACGTCCCTATGTAGGCAATTGCCAACCAACACTCACCATTGAACTTGTTACTGTTTCTTGTCACATGGCACTCTAAATATTGTACTCACTTGTTTCAATGTTGTGAGTTACTATGTAATTGGTGAGACTGTGGGTATTTTTCGTGTTTGCTTCACAATCACGGATCCTGTGCCCCAGGCTACATTGCCGGGGGTGTCAATGGTAGTTGTGTTTCAACAATTTCTATGACAGCAGTATGACGAAAGTCAAGTCACACCTGAGGATGCATCTTTAATTGATGCAAAATCGGTCATGACTTTCAATAAAAAGTATTCTGCAGCCAGCGTGGATCATTTCATTCAAAACCTGTTGTTTGTGATACTCTCCCAACAGTCAGCTGTGAATATGCTGCTGTTCCCACAAAACAATGAGTCAACAGAGGCCCTCCAACAGCTTTTCACTGTGTAATGGATCCAGGCGTGATCAGAGCCCTTTTCTTCTCATGGATCTCGCCAAGTACACTATGCGATCAGAAGTATCCGGACACCCCCAAAAATATGTTTTTCATATCAGGTGCATTGTGCTGACACCTACTGCCAGATACTCTATATCAGCAACCTCAGTAGTCATTACATATCATGAAAGAGCTGAATGGGATGCTCCACGGAACTCACGGACTTTGAATGAGGTCAGCTGACTGGGTGTCATTCGTGTCATACGTCTGTACAGAGATTTCCACACTCCTAAACATCCCTAGGTCCATCTGATGTGACAGTGAAGTGGAAACATGAAGGGACACATACAGCACAAAAGTGTATAGGCCGGCCTCGTCTGTTGACTGACAGACTGCTGACAGTTGAAGAGGGTCGTAATGTGTAATAGGCATACATCTATTCATACCAACACACAGGAATTCCAGACTGCATCAGGATCCACTGCAAGTACTATGACAGTTAGGCGGGAGGTGAGAAAACATGAATTTCGTGGAAGAGCGGCTGCTGATAAGCCACACACCACGCCAGTAAGTGCCAAACGACATCTTGCTTGGTGTAAGGAGCATAAACATTGGACAATTGAGCAGTGGAAAAATGTTGTGTGGAGTGACAAATCACAGTATACAACGTGGCGATCCGATAGCAGGGTGTGGGTATGGCGAATGTCCAGTGAACGTCGTCTACCAGTGCGTAGTACCAACAGTAAAATTCGGAGCTGCTGGTGTTATGGTGTGGTAGTGTTTTTCATGGAGGAGGCTTCTGCCCCTTGTTATTTTGCATGGCACTATCACAGCACAGGCCTACACTGACATTTTAAGCATCTTATTGCTTCCCACTGTTGATGAGCAATTCAGAGATGGAGATTGCATATTTTAACACAATGGAGCACTTGCTCATAATGCACGGCCTGTGGTGGAGTGGTTACACGACAATAACATCCCTGTAATGGACTGGCGTGCCCAGAGTTCTGACCTGAATCCTAAAGAACACCTCTGGGATGTTTTGGAATGCCGACTTCACGCCAGGTCTCACTGACCGACATCAATACCTCTCCTCAGTGCAGCACTCCATGAAGAATGGGCTGCCATTCCCCAGCACCTGAGTGAATGCATGCTGGCGAGAGTGGAAACGGTCATCAAGGCCAAGGGGGGGGCCAACAGCATACTGAATTCCAGCAGTACCAGTGGAGGGCGCCACAAACTTTTAAGTCATTTTCAGCCAAGGGTCCAGATAGTTCTGATCACGTAGTGTATGCAACAGCTTTTGTGCAAACTGATCCCTCTCATGGAACGAGTGCACCTGTCCTTCAATAAAATGTGTGCTTTGCTATCTGCCTACTTTCAGTGCCACAGTCATGTCAACTATATCCCACTTGGAATTGTATCCAAACTAATCATACCATCCACGGATGGCTCAATTGCAGGGACTCAGCAGGAAATGCCATTTTGCGACTTGTGTACATTATGAATTGTATGCCAAAGTGATAATTTGGAAAGCCATTATTCGGGGGGCTTTGGATAAGGAGGTGCATTAGAAGCTTTACACTTTGAAGACCCTACTCTGAAGGACTTTTAAAATTAGCTCAATCCTTCGAAGTATCCTGTCCCACGGGCCATCTGTTAGATTTCGGGTACGAGGTGGCACCTCTCGCTTCAGACCTGGAAGAGGAATTAGACCTAGCTGAAGCAGCAAATGCAGCAACCGCTGAGAGCAAATATTATCGCCCTCCAGCTCAGTCTCGTGAAGGAGGAAAGCAATCTCGTCCCCCTGACCTGTACATATTTCCATCGTGCCCAGAATGTTTTCAAAAACATGTCGGAGATGACTGCCCCAATAGGTGAGCACAGTGCAAGGCATGCTAAATGGGACGACATCTCGTATCACTTGTCATGCTCAAGGTAAACAACACTCACAATTTCAGAACAAACTGGATATTAATTGAGATAATTATTAATTCATCTAAATCCTCCAACCTGGGAGTCTACCTTCAGAAATCGTTCATCACACTCACTTTTTGCAACAAACAAGTCCAGCCGCAGGTTGATACAGGTCCCTCTGCCCCTGTTAAACTTTCAAACATATCTGCAACTGGTAGTGTCTCCCCTGCCTCCTACAGCTTGCCGCTTGGAGGCATATAACATGAAAAATATCCCACTTAAATTATGACTGTGGCATCATGCACACAAGATGTACACCACCTCACCTTTCCGGTGGTTCACTGCACAGATACAGAGAATCTGTTTGGCCTCAACACTCTCTCAGACTTCAGATTTGTCACCAAGGTGGCCCATCTGGTCTCTGAAGAAATACTGTTTCAAGAACTGGATGACCTCAGTAAGGAATACGCTGAGATTTTCTCTGAATGTCTTGGCAAGGTGAAGATCTTTATGGTACTCATTACCTTAAAAGTGTTAGCACGTACCTGCTTCTTATGTGCACTACTCAAGCCCGTCGCATTGTGGGAAACCATTAAAAATTAATTGTACAGGTTGACTGCCTTGAATGTCACTGAACCAGCATCTTCAAGTTGTGGATGACATCATTAGTTAGCACAAAAAAGCCATTGGGAAAACTGTGCCTGTGTGGAAATTTTAAGGTTACCATCAATCCTGAATCAAAGATCGAGACATATCCCATTCTGAAACCTATGAAATTTCCTCAGCCCTAGCAGACAAACAGCATTTTTCAAAAATTGATCTCACTGAAGTCTGTTTAAAACTACTTCTGCACAAAGAATCACAGAAAGTCCTCATAGTCAACACACTGCATGGGTTGTGTGGGTTAAAATGTATAGTTTTTAGGGTGGCCAGTGCCCCAGCCATTAGTTCAAAGATTCCTTGAACTACTGCTGCAGGATGTGCCAGTATGTGTACATTACCTCGACAACATCATGGTGATAGTATGCACTTAGCAAACTTGTGGCAGCTGTTTAACACCCTTCAGTCTGCAAGCCTCAAATACAACCTTGAGAACTCAATTTTCTTTCAACCTAGGGCATGTTATCTCACACAACAGTATTCAAACCACACAGGAGCTGGTAGAAGCCATCATTGCACTTCCTCACCCCAGAAACCTAAAAGTGCTTCAGTCTTTCCTGGGATACATCACATATTACAGTAAATTCAACCCAGATGTGGCATTGATTAGGCACCCGTTAAACAATCTCCTAAAGAAGGCAATACTTTTTGTCTGGTTAGAAGTGGATGAACAGGCTTTCAAGACTTTGAAACTGGCCCTCGTATCAGCCCTGTGTCTGGCAACATTTTAATTGGGTAAACAGTTGATGGTGGTGGTGGTAGCCAACGGACCCTTCTGAATGGGGCACTGGGGTTGTCTTGGTGCGTTGAGGTGCAGACAGCTGGGAACATCCGATCACTCCTGGAGTTTGACCACGATATGACATTGTGCTTTCATTTGGAGGTAGAGAATAAGCAGATGCTAGAAACTTTTCCAGTCATGGTGCTCTGTGTGGTGACAGTAATCGTGATGGAAGACACCATTTTACAGCAGTTGCTGTGGTCCTTCCAACAGTGCTGGCCCGACCGCATTCCTGGTCAGGACTCCAACCCATTGCATCATTATTTTCATCTTAACCACTGACTCATCTTGGCAGATAGCATCCTCCTCTTCACTACTGACCAGTGGTCTCTCCAGAACCTTTGTACCCAACAATATTACAGCTCCTGCACAAGCATCTTGTTCCAGCTGTTCTCAGTGCGAACAGCAACAGGCGGCGTCCTGTCAGATGTTCTCTTCCTCACCGACACCCTCCAACCCATAGAATCGGGTTCATGACGACTTTGCAGGATCCTTCTTGGATACAATCCGACTGACTATCGTCTTCGATGCGTACTCTAACTTTCCGTAGGTGGTCCAATGTCGGTCCACGAGTGCGGAAGCTACGGTTGCTGTGCTTGCTATTGAAAGTCTTCCTCTAATGCTGGTGGTGGACAATGGACTGCAATTTCGTTTTCAAGTTTTCAGCAAGTTCAGCCATCGCAACAGCGTTCCCACACTCACTGTCACTGCCTTTCCATCCCCAGTCAAATGGTGAGGCCAGAAGCTCATGCACACATTCAAGAAACAGATGCTAAAGTACATGGCCAATATTTCTCCAGAGGAGGCTGTCAAGGTGTTTTTTTTTTTAATTCATACAGGGCAAAGCCAATAGGGGAAAGGCACTTGGTGGAAATCCCTTACACTCAATAGATCCGCACCTTTCTAAACTCAAGCTGTGTTACCTGTGGGCTCGTTCACTATGCCACCTTGATATTTCTGGGTGGCACTCACATGTGGACATGGGGACCTGGGTGCCATCAGGACAGGTGGATTCCAGCAGTTGCATGGCAGCTGCAGGGCTACCATGTGTTCGCTCTGGAGACCGGGTAGTGACTCGCCATCAAAATCAGCTGCATTTGCGGCAGGGGACTCAGCTGCCTCCTTCTCTGAGCCCTCTGCGATTTTGCCACCAACCTTCACCCCTTCTCCTAGTACCCTCTGCTCCCTCCCCTCTTGTTCCCAAGCTGTTCCTGCCTTCAACCTCTCCGCACTTTGTGCCATCCATGACCCTGCTCCCATCTTCTGCTGTCTGTGGACCCCCAAGATGGAACAGGTATCAATGACAACCAGGCTGCAGTACTGGTTTTGTTGGCACCGCCCTCGCCTCTACTGTTTTTTTCAGTGCCAGGACCAATACGGACATGGCATGGCCTCCACTATGGCAGAGACACAGCGACAACTTCCGTGCTACCAGGAGGGATCCTTCTGACCATATACTCCTGTCTGTGCTGACAGGGAGCTCGTCAAGCCGGAGAGGTCATCTAATGCCCCCAACATTATCATCCTGATTCAGGGCACTGCCGGGATGTCAGCCAAGCATGTGCTGTGGTGGCGAGATGCAACTCGTTGCTGCTCCACGGACGAAAGGTTGTGGTAACCAACGGATTACCACCTAGGTGTCAGGCACCAGGTGATGTCTCCATCAGTGGTTGTAGGAGGGAAGATGGTAGCCGAGCGACAATGCACAACGACTGCACGGTCACATTCAGGGCTCCTGTCACATGCCCCCCTATAGCCAATCACCATCTGGCATTTGCTCTCATTCAGCTCTGGCTCCACATGCAGCTGACATTGTCAGTGGGCTCCATATGCATCTTACATTGTCATTGAAACGTGTAAAACTGTTGGCACACTGACTGTACTGTCAAACACCAACATTGTGGTTCGGCATGCTGCTGAATTCTCAAATGACACAACTTGTGCATATTTTTACACTTGCTTTAAAGTGGTTTACGCGATCACAACACACTCCAGTGGCAATTGTCAGCTGTACCTGGATCATAAATCACACTGTTTGCAAAATGAACGAGCATAAAATTCCTATATTAGCTCTATTACAATTTACTTCCGTCCCTTGTATACCTGCTATTCAAGTTGTTCTGTCTGTAGTACATATGAATAAAAACTTAAATATCGGTAAACATGTCATAAAACATTGGGATAGTACGATGTCCAGGACATTGGCTTATAAAAGATCCATTACAAATAAAGCAATACAAATTTACAATAGTTATCCACATGAGATAAAAATTTTTCATCATTCTCACTTTTTAGTAAAAAAAGGTCATTCTTACTTGATCACTGTTTCTACTCAGTACCAGAATCTTTACAACATGTAAATTACAAAACTTAAAAGAAAAAAAAAGGGGCAAAATTTCTTACTGCAGGTGGTGCAAGCTGTTTAGTAGATTAAGGTAATCGAAGAAACTCACTCCTCAAAAAGAGTACACTTATATTTACACTGTTGTTGTTGTTGTTGTGGTCTTCAGTCCTGAGACTGGTCTGATGCAGCTCTCCATGCTACTCTATCCTGTGCAAGCTTTTTCATCTCCCAGTACCTACTGCAACCTACATCCTTCTAAATCTGCTTAGTGTATTCATCTCTTGGTCTCCCTCTACGATTTTTACCCTCCACGCTGCCCTCCAATACTAAATTGGTGATCCCTTGATGCCTCAGAACATGTCCTACCAACCGATCCCTTCTTCTGGTCAAATTGTGCCACAAACTTCTCTTCTCCCCAATCCTATTTAATACTTCCTCATTAGTTATGTGATCTACCCATCTAATCTTCAGCATTCTTCTGTAGCACCACATTTCGAAAGCTTCTATTCTCTTCTTGTCCAAACTATTTATCGTCCATGTTTCACTTCCATACATGGCTACACTCCATACGAATACTTTCAGAAATGACTTCCTGACACTTAAATCAATACTGGATGTTAACAAATTTCTCTTCTTCAGAAACGCTTTCCGTGCCATTGCCAGCCTACATTTTATATCCTCTCTACTTCGACCATCATCAGTTATTTTGCTCCCCAAATAGCAAAACTCCTTTACTACTTTAAGTGCCTCATTTCCTAATCTAATTCCCTCAGCATCACCCGACTTAATTAGACTACATTCCATTATCCTTGTTTTGCTGTTGTTGATGTTCATCTTATATCCTCCTTTCAAGACACTGTCCATTCTATTCAACTGCTCTTCCAAGTCCTTTGCTGTCTCTGACAGAATTACAATGTCATCGGCAAACCTCAAAGTTTTTATTTCTTCTCCCTGAATTTTAATACCTACTCCGAATTTTTCTTTTGTTTCCTTTACTGCTTGCTCAATATACAGATTGAATAACATCGGGGAGAGGCTACAACCCTGTCTTACTCCCTTCCCAACCACTGCTTCCCTTTCATGTCCCTCGACTCTTATAACTGCCATCTGGTTTCTGTACAAATTGTAAATAGCCTTTCGCTCCCTGTATTTTACCCCTGCCACCTTTAGAATTTGAAAGAGAGTATTCCAGTCAACATTGTCAAAAGCTTTCTCTAAGTCTACAAATGCTAGAAACGTAGGTTTGCCTTTCCTTAATCTTTCTTCTAAGATAAGTCGTAAGGTCAGTATTGCCTCACGTGTTCCAGTGTTTCTACGGAATCCAAACTGATCTTCCCCGAGGTTGGCTTCTACTAGTTTTTCCATTCGTCTGTAAAGAATTCGTGTTAGTATTTTGCAGCTGTGACTTATTAAGCTGATAGTTCGGTAATTTTCACATCTGTCAACACCTGCTTTCTTTGGGATTGGAATTATTATATTCTTCTTGAAGTCTGAGGGTATTTCGCCTGTTTCATACATCTTGCTCACAAGATGGTAGAGTTTTGTCAGGACTGGCTCTCCCACGGCCGTCAGTAGTTCCAATGGAATATTGTCTACTCCGGGGGCCTTGTTTCGACTCAGGTCTTTCAGTGCTCTGTCAAACTCTTCACGCAGTATCATATCTCCCATTTCATCTTCATCTACATCCTCTTCCATTTCCATAATATTGTCCTCAAGTACATCGCCCTTGTATAGACCCTCTATATACTCCTTCCACCTTTCTGCTTTCCCTTCTTTGCTTAGAACTGGGTTTCCATCTGAGCTCTTGATATTCATACAAGTGGTTCTCTTCTCTCCAAAGGTCTCTTTAATTTTCCTGTAGGCGGTATCTATCTTACCCCTAGTGAGATAGGCCTCTACATCCTTACATTTGTCCTCTAGCCATCCCTGCTTAGCCATTTTGCACTTCCTGTCGATCTCATTTTTGAGACGTTTGTATTCCTTTTTGCCTGTTTCACTTACTGCATTTTTATATTTTCTCCTTTCATCAATTAAATTCAATATTTCTTCTGTTACCCAAGGATTTCTACTAGCCCTCGTCTTTTTACCTACTTGATCCTCTGCTGCCTTCACTACTTCATCCCTCAAAGCTACCCATTCTTCTTCTACGGTATTTATTTCCCCCATTCCTGTCAATTGCTCCCTTATGCTCTCCCTGAATCTCTGTACAATGTCTGGTTCTTTCAGTTTATCCCGGTCCCATCTCCTTAAATTCCCACCTTTTTGCAGTTTCTTCAGTTTTAATCTACAGGTCATAACCAATAGATTGTGGTCAGAGTCCACATCTGCCCCTGGAAATGTCTTACAATTTAAAACCTGGTTCCTAAATCTCTGTCTTACCATTATATAATCTATCTGATACCTTTTAGTATCTCCAGGGTTCTTCCATGTATACAACCTTCTTCCATGATTCTTAAACCAAGTGTTAGTTATGATTATGTTGTGCTCTGTGCAAAATTCTACCAGGCGGCTTCCTCTTTCATTTCTGTCCCCCAATCCACATTCACCTACTATGTTTCCTTCTCTCCCTTTTCCTACACTCGAATTCCAGTCACCCATGACTATTAAATTTTCGTCTCCCTTCACAATCTGAATAATTTCTTTTATTTCATCATACATTTCTTCAATTTCTTCGTCATCTGCAGAGCTAGTTGGCATATAAACTTGTACTACTGTAGTAGGTGTGGGCTTCGTATCTATCTTGGCCACAATAGTGCGTTCACTATGCTGTTTGTAGTAGCTTACCCGCATTCCTATTTTCCTATTCATTATTAAACCTACTCCTGCATTACCCCTATTTGATTTTGTGTTTATAACCCTGTAGTCACCTGACCAGAAGTCTTGTTCCTCCTGCCACCGAACTTCACTAATTCCCACTATATCTAACTTCAACCTATCCATTTCCCTTTTTAAATTTTCTAACCTACCTGCCCGATTAAGGGATCTGACATTCCACGCTCCGATCCGTAGAGCGCCAGTTTTCTTTCTCCTGATAACGACATCCTCTTGAGTAGTCCCCGCCCGGAGATCCGAATGGGGGACTATTTTACCTCCGGAATATTTTACCCAAGAGGACGCCATCATCATGTAATCATACAGTAAAGCTGCATGCCCTCGGGAAAAATTACGGCTGTAGTTTCCCCTTGCTTTCAGCCGTTCGCAGTACCAGCACAGCAAGGCCGTTTTGGTTATTGTTACAAGGCCAGATCAGTCAAACATCCAGACTGTTGCCCTTGCAACTACTGAAAAGGCTGCTGCCCCTCTTCAGGAACCACACGTTTGTCTGGCCTCTCAACAGATACCCCTCCGTTGTGGTTGCACCTACGGTACGGCTATCTGTATCGCTGAGGCACGCAAGCCTCCCCACCAACGGCAAGGTCCATGGTTCATGGGGGGGAAACATTGAATATTATAATATATTAAACTAATAAAAAAAGTATAAAAACCTATTAAAAACACAAAGGTTAGAAAAAAATATTTGCATGTAGTGGGACGCAAACCATCACCACATCATAATGTAGTCACAGAATCTGTGATGCTATTCATTGTGCTAAAGCAACCAAGTACTAAAGCGGACCGTATCCAGCTTCTTACCATTTACTGGAAGCTTCAATTATAGCTACATTAATAACTGAAATTTAATCATAACAAATTGTACCAAAACAGCGCATTTCTTGATGGATCATCAACGTGCATTTGACTTCAAATTACATACTCTCATTATATGTAAGTAACTATAATTATTTTCCCATAAATATGACGTTTCTTATCATTTTATTACACCAAATCATACAATGAACAGTGGGTTTTTGGGATCTCCTCAGTTCACTGGTGCTCAGAAACAGCACATGTACATACGGGTTTCAACTGAAGGCCAATATGGTGCCTTCCAACTCTGCACCGAAGGGAGATGGCATGCATGTAACATAGGTGGCATGCTGGCATCTCATTGATCAATATTTAAACACATTTTCAGAGTATCTAACATGCTATACATTTCTCTACATGTTTGGAAAGACTTCCCAACATGCTATTCCATGCTATGACATCAGAAACTCGGCACGCTCAATGCTCACGATTCAGATGCACGGCCCGTGTGCCAACGACTTTACTGTTCCTTGCTACATGGCACCCCGAACATTGTACTCGCTGTTCTACCTTATACTTGTGATCTGAAAAAGATACTTAATCTAGCTGTGATTGTGTGTTTTTATATATTCATTTACAATACCCCAAAACACATATTTTTCCTCTACTGTAAGTATATACAGGACATCTGCTAAAATGGTTCTAAATCTGTTTCTACACTACATTTTCCGGAAGTCATCTCCAATCATTAGGTTAAAAGAGCTTTTTTGATGCACAAGTTACAAGATTTTAATGACTGTTTCACTTACAATTCTGTTCAGCACAATTGTGTCACTATGGGACTGTGTTTATTTACCTGAACAGACCTGGATGTCCTATTCTGAAAACTTGTATGATTATTTCAGTATCTGCTGTTTCAAATTTATTCAAATGCGTATTTTTAGTACTGTATGTTTACCATCTGTAGTAATTTCAATCACAAGCTATTACCTTCTATCGTCTTTTGTTTATGATTTGGTAGCTGAGTAAAATTGTTTTCATTTGGGAATGATAGAATTTAAACAAAATGATAAACTTTTAGACCTTCAGGCTACCTCCAGGCATGATTTTTTTCAAGAATATCACCAATGAGACAAAATTAGCAACTGTGTGGTGCTGGGAAAGAGGAGGAAAAGGGTAGGGGGAGAAGGAGGGAGTCTGAGCTGCAGTAAACACTGTAGTCACTGGTGTTTGTAATGAGTGTGATGTTCATTTTAACCTTGACACTAAGAACTTCCTGTTTCCCTCGCCTTCAAAATTTCACCCAACCCCAAACTTTCTTCATTCATCAACATCCCCCCCCCCTTTTCTCCTTCATCAGTTTCCAGTCTCTTTCAGTCATAAATAAGCAGTTAGCATTGCAATGATAGTGAGTGTTTGCGTGAGAGAGAGACAGAGACAGAGAGAGAGAGAGAGAGAGAGAGAGAGAGAGAGAGAGAGGGGAGGGGGGTGAGGGGCGAGGGGCATTTTCCTCATTCTCCTTCAATATTACCATCCTGTAAGTGCCATTAGTGATGCTGTGCTCACACAAACAGCACGCACCAGAAGCTACCTGCACAACACACATCACAACATCAGTACCAGAGCCCACATGCCAACAGACCAAAGGCCACAACAATTCAAAATGGCCAGCTCCAAGATAAAAAAAGAGCAACAGCAGTGGCCAGGAATTGGCGTGCACAGACCACACTATTTCTTGCTACCAGATAAATCAACTGGAGCCAATGACGTATGGGGTATCACTTCACAAGGCAATTACTTGGGCTCACAATCTAGATCCGGTTTCAGCACAGCAAGCAGCCCTGCAAAGGCTTCACCAGAGCATCACTCGTCACACTCCAAATGCCTCTCCACTCTGCATGTCACTGAGGAACAAGACTTTGTCAATGTAACGGTGCCATACCAGGAGGCCTCGGCAATCTCTGCTTGACTACTTCTTCGCAGCTTTGACATTTCGGTCTTAGTACTGGTAGTATTTGCACAAACTCAGACAATTTCTCTGGTTCTCTCATAAGGATTTCATCAGGTAAGTATGATCCTGAGAAACTCCAAGTATTGTAATTACATTACTTTTTTTTTTTATTTTAACACCCGCCTAAGACTCTGGACACTAACTTTTGGATTCTATTTCAGAACTTAACTTTGTTCAAGTAATTGGGAAATTTTATGTTGAACTTCAGACTTTAATTCGGTCAAACTTACAAACTTTAATTTTGTGGAACTCTGAAGCTATTTTTGTTGTTAATCACTCACTTCCAGAGGACCCGTGTTGTTTCTTTGGAAGTTACTCATCGTGTTACGACAGAGCCAGGGCATGATACATATTTTGTTTACAATAAAACTTTTACTTTTTAATGCTGCATCTTATGTATTTCCGTGTGTTATTTCCATTGGGATGGGAGATATCAATAGCAATATAAGAATGTAATAAAGCACAACTAAGGGTTCAAAGAATTAAAAATCACTAATCTTGCAGATTTCTTTCATAAGAAGAAATGGAAATTCATACTGAAAAGAATAATTCAAAATCTTTAAAATTGCACAAGCCAGTTCTTGTAGTGTTCATTGCTGAAGGTGGTTATAAAAGTGAGGAACCCTTGAAATTTCGTTCACTTCACTTCAGGAACTCAGTTCCAACAAAATTTGATCATTTTGAGAACTACTGAGATATTAGTATCCATATCACACACAGGTACTGCAGTAATTCATATTTCTGGGATAGCATTTGATATGTTCACTGTGTTTCCACAATTATTTGTGAGCATAAGTGTCCTATACTCAAGAAAGCATTTGATAAGACAAGCATAAGCAAACAACATAACCAAAAACATCTTAATAGTTGTAAAATGGGTTCCATTTTCACTTTTAACAGGAGCATATACATCACTCACTTATCTCTGGCTAGCCAACAACATAGCCCTACGTCGCATTGTTTATGTTGACTGTGTTTTTATCACACATTTCGTGCTCTGTACTGTTGTTGTTGTTAGTATTCAGTCCAGAGACTGGTTTGATGCAGCTCTCCATGCTACTCTATCCTGTGCAAGCTTCTTCATCTCCCAGTACCTAATGCACCCTACATCCTTCTGCATCTGCTTAGTGTATTCATCTCTTGGTCTGCCCTCCAATACTAAATTGGTGATCCCTTGATGTCTCAGAATATGGCATACCAACCGATCCCTACTTCTAATCAAGTTGTGCCACCAATTCCCCTTCTCCCCAATTCTGTTCAGTACCTCCGCAATAGTTACATGATCTACCCATCTAATCTTCAGCATTCTTCTGTAGCACCACATTTTCAAAGCTTCTATTCTCTTCTTATCTAAACTATTTATCATCCATGTTTCACTTCCATACATGGCTACACTCCATACAAATACTTTCAGAAACGAGTTCCTGACACTTAAATCTATACTTGATGTTAACAAATTTCTCTTTTTCAGAAACACTTTCCTTGCCATTGCCAGTCTACGTTTTATATCCTCTCTACTTCAACCATCATCAGTTATTTTGCTCCCCAAATAGCAAAACTCCTTTACTACTTTAAGTGTCTCATTCCCTAATCTAATTCCCTCAGCCTCACCTGATTTAATTTGACTACATTCCATATCCTACTTATGTTGCTAATTGGGTAGATATTCATCAGATCATTTACCACATCAAAATGACAAACTTGTGACTTTAGAAAAGAAAAGAGAAAAAAGACCTAGTTCTCAGAGTTAGCTCATTTGTCTCCATTACAAATGATGTTTAACACTGCCTGAATACTTTGTATACTTTCCTGTTTGTTCATAAAGTGAACATAATTGTACACTAACATACCATAGGCATTTAAATACAACATAGATTCAGGGTATCTACTACAGTGAAGTTATCTGATGGATTGTGGGCACACTAATCTTTGAAATACACTGTATCTCAAGCTGATGGAGTGGATTGTGGGCACATTAATAAAGATATTGTTCTGAAATTTGGCTGAATTACTCATTGGGCATGTCCACAATGTGTAATAGGCTGATTTTTTCATTTTAATTTATTAATTAGTTACTGCAAAAAACATGACCGAAACACATGATAAAACTACATCTTTGTTTCAAACATACACTATTTTATAATTTTATCAAATTTCAAAAAACTGTGCTACTAGTCTGTGCACAATACCCTATAGATTAAGAAAATGGTTTTTTTTTAATTTTTTTTATTTATTTCAGAAATGATTTTCAGACTGCATGACTTCCAATGTGGGTACACCTCATTTTGGACTGAGCAACTTTTAAATCCTCACATAGGGGGAGCCCTTAATGGTAATTGAATTAAAAAAACAAAAATTTAAAAAAATAAATTCAGAAAATGTTGCCAAAAAAATCAGAAAATAATTTGCAAAAAGATTTATGTTGATTACTTCACTAGTTTTCAAACAAAAAAAAATCATAAAAATTGTTTATATTATAGGCTGACTGAGGGGAATGGGCCCTTTAGAAATCATTTACTCCTGTAGTGCACAACAACACTTCACTTTAAAGAATACCACAGTATACTTGCTTTATCTCTCAATCTCTGTCTCTCTAGCTGTGAATGCACACATGTAATACATCAGCATATGTCCTAAAATTGTTGCACAAAACTACAGACTCAGTATTTGACCACCATAACATGGACACAAAAATAAAATACTGCTGATAAATGATTTTGAAATTGAAAAGTAATTGAAGTAACTTGATAATAAGAAAGGAACTGGACCCAATACGCATCTCCTAGCAGCTGTTGTTAAAGGTCACCAGAGCAAAGTAACAAGGTATCCTATGCAACTGAAAAATGCAGTTCACTTTTTTTTTTTTACAAATGTCATGAACCATGTTATCTATGTTGTTCACTCTGCTTGTTGCAGAACCAAAAAGTATTTCAATAGATGAGATAACAAAAAATTAAGTTCTACTATTTATTAATAAGACCCAGAACTATACCATGGAGAGTAGCAATCAGGATGGTACTATGTTTGTTTGTTTGTTTGTTTGTTTTTTATTCTGGGAATCAACAAACTGGCATTAACCCTTTAACTGCTCTGGACATGTTAACACTTGAGCCTTTGTACCTGTCCCTGTGTGCTCTGAACGTGTTTACACGTGCCACTAGTCCTTCTACCTCATATTCTGAATGTGTGTATGCGTAGACATGTTCAGAGTACCAGATAGAAGGACTGGTAGCGCGCGTAAACACATTCAGAGCACACAGAGACAGGTACAAAGGCCCGCACGTTAACACATCCAGAGCAGCTAAAGGGTTAAGTAACCAAAATAAGTACTGACAGAATATCAGACCAGATATACCATGAGTGTGTGTAGCAAGAAAATTACTTAAAGCATTTCAAGACTGTTATTAAAATAAAAGCAGGATGAATACCGTTTTACATCTCATGGGCAATATGGTCATTAGGTATTAAGCATATGCTCAAATCGCCCAAGGGGGAGGAAATGGAGCACATTCTGTGCATACGAACTAACCTTGTGATGCCCGTCCCCCCCCCCCCCTCCCCCTTTCCCACAACGGTTTTGTAAAATTATGAAAACCAAAATTTTTCTTGCAATTGATACTATGCTACCTGCCTCAGTTAATAACATTACTTTGGTTACACATAAATCACTGTGCAGATAATGTCACTTCCTCTGTGAGATTAAAAACCAAAAGTTATTGTTCTATATCACAAGATATTCCAATATCTGTTTGTTAAGTGAAGCTGCACTTCCAGATAATCACCACTTAGAACTGATATTAAGCTTCCAAAATAAGTCAGGATAAAGTAATGTGGATTGGATTTGAACATGGATGGGGATAAAATTAGATGTTGCCTCCTTTATGGTAATTTAAGTGATTAAAGGAAACCCTGGAAAATGAGGATGACGGCAGAGAAAATAATTTCTGTTGAATGTGAGTGGAAGCAGTTAAAGTATGCCAACCAAGATTTACTGAAATGGATTTTAAGTGACTTGCAACATCAATATAACATACAGAAGGTTTTGTTTTCGCTGTACAGATCAGAAATAGCATACTCTTATCCCTAAGAAGTCAACATGATGTACTTTTCATGAAAATGGAATTCCACCAATGACTGACTGACACATTTGCACAACACTGACCCTAATACAAATGATTTCTGGTATAAATAAATTGTCAGTTAGTAATTTTGTGTGCAAATGTTTGACCAAATTAGAGACAATGAGACATTACTCTGTACGGTGATAGTTAATACTTCATACCACTGGCTATATGATCACAGGCTACTGCAGGATCTGAGATAGTGGAAACCAAAACAAAACAGTGTTCTGTGAATGTGGTGGCACCAAAGCGAGTTGGTCAATCCATACCAAGTGGTCAAAAAATAATAATAATAATAATAAGTAGTAGTAGTAGTAGTAATAGTAATAATAATAATAATAATAATAATAATAATAGTAATTGGTTGCTTGACCATCTCAGAAAAATTTTGTATTTGCTGGATCAATTCCCCAATGTTTAGTAGAAACAAAAATACCTTTAAAAAAAATTTCGCTCTTTATTATTTTGAAATGGCGGTCATATTTGTTCCAGGCCGCATGCGTTTCTTTTGTATTTGCAAGCGTCTACATTTTTTACAATTAATCAGTACTGCATTGTCCTAAGCGTTTCAGATAAAATGCATTTAGTTCAACACACTCTGGGCTACAAATTAACATCATTATCACTAAGCTGAATGTATTCTTTAATATATTTTTAATAGTTCAAAGTTATCAGCCACAAATTAAAAAAACTCAATTTTTGAACAGTAGTTTTCCAAAGAAAGATTAATTTCTCAGCTTTAATATTTTTTCTGCTATTACACTGTATAGTATAGTTACTTTTTATAGAGTATCAATGGTGAGCAGCTTACACTTAAAAAAAATACACTATTTTTAAAAAAAAAAATATTTTTTTAATTTTTCCATTTTGTGGCCTGCAATATCTTTGTTGGGGGACCATATAAAAATCGGAAAATTTCACAGTTAATAGACCTTTATGATATCAAACTTTAGTTTAAATTTCAACTTTGAGATTCCATTGGAAGTTACGGAAAAAAATTACAAACAGGAGTCAAAAATAGGTCTTTTTTAAATCTGTAATATCTAGGCTTACGGAATATATTTCAGTTACAGTATATAATTTAATGATATCTATGATTACTTACTTTCTTATTGAAAATAAGCCTACCAATTACATTATATTGTTCTCTTGTTATTTGTTTTTAGTACATCGCTCACTGAACATTTGAGAAATTTGTTCACTCAGTCATAGTTGTAAATCCCATGGGATACAGCTTCCTTAGTATATTTTAAGTGGCATCCAAACTTGATCCTTCTCAACTTTTTTTAAAAGATGTCCTTGGTCCTGGATGGTGATAAAATACAACATGTACATCTTGGTTTTGACAGTCAATATTATCAACTTCGCCAATCCACCACTGTTCATCGTAAACACAAGCCACTATGTCTTTATTTTGAAGTACCAGTTGCACAAATTTTCCACACTGATGAAGTTCACTATCAGATGAAGTTGATGTGATCTTACACTTCTGTAAGTTGTGTGAATAGGGTACAAAACAATGAAAAGATCGAGTGCCTTTAATCTTCTGACAAGTGTTGTACCTTTCCTTCAAGACACTGTCATAGACTTCTCATATTTCCTGACATTGTACTAAAACATAGGTAATTCCTTTGATATGTTTTTTAAACAATTCAAACATTTCTTGAGGTGTTATGATATGATTGTCATCGATCCGCTGCAGACTTGCTTTTGTGAGAACTCGCTTTGTTGCACCCCCGAAAACATCACAAGCATTCTTCCATGGCATGAAGCGAAAAAGTGCCATTCTACATCAAACCCAAAATCTTCCTTATGAAAGGACATGTTAATATTTTTTTTTCTTTTTGCTTTTATATTGACTTGCTGCCCCATCCAAAAAGTAAATCAGTTTTTTTTTTTTTTTTTTTTTTTTTTTTTTTTTTTTTTTTTTTTTTTTTATGGAAGGGTGGTGCTGTTTAGTATAGTTTGTTAATTTTAGTTGAAAAATGTGCACTGCTGTAGTGTTGTGTTCAAGGTAGTCACTTATGACACAAAAGCTGTGGCCCTTTAGTTTATCTTGATCTTTATAATAGAATACAAATGGATGAACTGTGGCCTATTTGTTTACCCAGTGGTGCCTTTGAACTTCATCTTGAACGACAAAGGAATAATTTTCCGAAAAGTCAGCAAGAACTAAGAATTCATCAGCTGCCAAGGTTTGCTTTTTGTCTTTCAAAAATTTATTTTGAGCTTTTGCAATAAAATGATGCATTTTTAGATTTTCAAGGTTACCATATTTACTCGAATCTAAGCCACACTTGAATCTAAATCGCACCTGAAAAATGAGGAAAAAAATTTTCCCTAATCTAAGTCACACCTGAAATTTGAGACTCTAAATTCAAGGGGGGAGAGTAAGAACATGAGACACAATTTAGGTCGAATGGACGAAGATATAGCCACAGTAGTTTGGTTCGAGTCATATGCTTATCGGTTAAGCTTTACAAAGTAGCCATTGCTATGTGTCAGGCGCTCCATCCCTATTTATAGGGGTACCCTTCCTTTTTCACGTGCTTCAGTTGGTTTGAATCGATTGCTTGTTTTGCTTTGATCTGATAAGTGCCGTTCTCTTTGTTATAGGTGTTTATGTCACTCTAAGCTGAAAATGCATTATAGTACTGCGTCATGCATTGTTTGTCGCATTCTGATAATGAGAGTTTACGACTTGTCACCGCTCACGGCACGGCTTGCTTTTGTGCGCGCTACCGCAGTTTACAATAAAAGAAAACAAGAGGAATTGTCTCTTAAGCAAAACAATGGCAAGAGACTGCTATTTGTTGTTACTTACACTTCTGCTTTCTTTGATAATGATCAACAAGAACCAAATAATAGAATGCGTATGATAGAAGATGAGTTTAGCGAAAATTTTTCTCCGTTTGAAAATCTTTTCAGATGCCTCTTTAGACATTCTGCACAGAAATTAGAGTCATCTTAGATTTAAAAATCTAGTCAGCTGCTGTGCTTCATTTCTGACCGTATCACTACTCAGCAGAAGAATAATATGAATATAAACATGACATGAAATGTATATTCTTCTGCGTTTGCTGTTGTCCCACTCTACTTTCGTAGTTTATTAGGCAGACAGGATTTAAATGAATAGCAGGAAGCACGAAAGAATACATGGCATAATGTTTACATTCTTCTACCGCTTCGTTTAATTTATTTACTGACACACAGGTTTTGGCGCCAGTATTTATCTTTGTGCCTACAAAGCATACCTGTGTAGTGCTACATATATTTGACGGCAGAAGTTAGTTGTGGAGGCACCTACAAACATTTTTCAGAACTGAACCTTTGCTTACTTTGCACTCAATTCTAAGCCGCAGGCAGTTTTTTGGATTACAAAAACTGGGAAAAAAGTGCGGCTTAGATTCGAGTAAATGCAATAGCCACCGACACTTCAAAAAACTCTTCTCGTGATATTATGACTGTCACCAATTGTTTGTATTTTATATTGTCAGGCATCAAATCATCGTCTTCCGATTCTTCAAACATGTCAAGTAGGGCTTGTTTTCCTGGACAATCTTCACATTTTCCCTTGGTCATATAATTGTAACTGTCAATATTGCATACCATAATTTCCAAAAGGTCTTTATAGTCAACTCTAAGATTGGCCCCATCTATCATCGACTTTACGTTCTGATGATACAAACACAAATATTATGGGTGCCAGATGCCCCTGCAACAATACACCATCTTGGTCTCAACTCACAAAACTCTGATCTTCCAATTTTAAGGTCAGGATTTTCTTTTCTAAATTCAGTGAGTAGTTCATTTAAATTACACAATATTAACCTTCTTTTGTCTTTGAATATTAGAACCATTTTCTTTCACAGAAACACAGTCTTTTTTGCCAGACATCAAATGGCTATTATTGTCATCGTCATAATACTCAATAACTTTATTGATTGTGTTTTCATCTACCAAATCAGATGCACTTTTCTTTTGTAATGCTGGTAAAATTCCCTGTTCTTTTACTAATTGCCTTGTTAACTGAACAAGACATTGTGACACATTAAATTCATCATTAACTTTTGCTCGACTCCGCCAGCAAACTGATAATCTTAATTTTATCCTCTTTGTTTAAAGTACTGCATTTAGTTTTTCTATCAGATCATCATATTCAGTTGGTAAAGTTTTAGAACTTCCATCTGTTTTAGTACAAATTGTAACTTGAAATGAAACTTCCAAATTATTTTTGACAGTAACTGCCACTTTCTCAATTTTTGTATTCAAGGCACTTGGTCTTTTATCTTGACTTAGTTTTCTAATTTTACTAGCAGGCGAAATATCCAGGATTTCACAAGCTGTGTCTATTTCTTTAATGGTTGCTGATAAGTCACAAAATTCTGTATCTGAGGTTTCACTATCCTTTCTCTTGTGAATTGTAAATATCTTAGAGTAACATGTTGGACACAATAATTTTCCTGGAATGTGATTGACAAAAGGGCTTTTATTTTTTAGAATGACAATCAAGTGTTATTTCTCGCAGACCTTTTGTTATAGGTTTCTTATGTTTCTCAAAAGTGTCCATGCAAGACTGACCAAAAAGGTGATGAAATTTTTTTAAGTATTTCACCATGGTACTTGCATGTTGATTTGACCTCTGGGCCAACTCTTAAGTAAGACAATTAAAGTAATGTCTTTGGATACACTCCATTCACACTTTTATGACATGCTTCATTAATAATAACACCAACAGAACTCTGAGACACCATTTTTCAACTGCACACTTCTAGCTAAATAAGTGTGAGTAGACAATTGTTGGTGTATGGGGGAGGACAACAATCAGACTTTTATAGGCTTGCAGATGCAAATTTTAGCCTGCTGAAACAATTACCACAGCACTGTTTCAACAAATAATCATTAGCTAGTGTAATGTGGTGTGTTACATTATGCAATTGGTATACTTTATTTGATTAGCCTACCAGATATTGCAGATGCTAAAAAACGTATTTTTTACTCCTGTTTGTAATTTTTTTCCATAACTTCCAATTGAGTCTCAAAGTTGAATTTTATACTGAAGTTGTATTTTTTTAAGTGTAAGCTGCTCACCATTGATACTCTATAAAAAGTAACTATACTATCCAATGTAATAGCAGAAAAAATATTGAAGTTGAGAAATTAATCTTTCTTTGGATAACTACTGTTCAAAAATTAAGTTTTTTTTAATTTGTGGCTGATAACTTTGAACTATTAAAAATAAATTAAAGAATACATTCAGCTAAGTGATAATGATGTTAATTTGTAGCCCAGAGTGTGATAAACTAAATTCATTTTATCTGAAAGGCTTAGGACCATCCACTACTGAATAATTGTAAAAAATGTAGATGCTTGCAATTACGAAAAAACACATGCGGCCTGGAACAAATATGGCCACCATGTCAAAATAATAAACAATTTTTTAAAAAAATATTTTTGTAACTACTAAACATTGGGGAATTCTCCCAGCAAATACAAAATTTTCCTGAGATGGTCAAGCAACCAGTGCTGGACCACTTGGTATGGATTGACCCCGAGTGCTTTTCATGCCCTACATAAAATTCAGTGTTGTTTATGCAAAGAAACATAGCTGGACATGCTTTAGAATTTTGTAATTCCTGTTAGACTTAACCATCCAGAATAAGCTACTTTGTCATCTGCGAGACAAATTACCACTAATTTCACCTGACAAGACAGAGTTTCATGATACCCAATTCCAAAGTATTTCAACTGGCCATAAATCTTCTTGACCTTTTTTTTTTTATTTCCTTTTCAAATGGTAAGAGTATTTGTTTCACCTTCACCTACAAATATTGGTATTATTTTTCAGTTGCAAAGTGGCATCTAACCTATTAACGAACCCTAGAGATGAAACTGACACAGAACAAATTATATAATAGCACTTTAATAAAAAAGCACATTATATTTTTTGCTTTAACATTGTAGCATAACCAAGCCTATACAAAATGTGTAGAAATTAGTATTTTTTTTTTTTTAATAGTTGTGAACAGCTTTTTGTATCACACTGTATTACCTACTTTGACACACTCAATGATGAAGATTATAAAATTTAAGAAAATTGATACCTTCTGGCACACACTGAGCAATGGTTACAATTACAAATGCAGTACATATTGTGTTCTAACTCATGGCACTAATTCTGAAAAATTATCTGTGCTTAAAGAGTATCACTCTTCTTGTAGGCTAATTCCACTACTCAGAATACTGTCTTTGGGTTGTTTCATGGTCTGATCTTTTACTAATTGCTTATTTTTACTACCCTCTTTTCCACTGGGAAATCTTCTCGAAATGTCAGCACTACAAATAACTTTTTATCAGCCATTGGCTGGTAATACTGCTATTTTAAGTAACAATTACTTAATCTACAGAAGATCTAAACATGTTGCCTAAAATTACATCTAGTTCTACCTTTTTTACTACCAAAAGATCACAACGTACTAGGAAATGAAGGATGAGCAACAAAAAAAACATCCAATTTTTTAGAATCATACAGATATTCACCATGAGCAACTGAATTAGAAAACAATGAAATACAACAGTTAAGATCTGTCACTTGGAAGAGTCAATAATTTTAAACACATTGAACTGCTAACCAATAAGTGATTGTGAGTAATATGATGCGGGAATGGTGCTTCAATACATATGTGGAAAATAATTTGAGATGAAAGAAAAGAAGAAAGTAGGAAGATATGAGGAGGTGTGTAGTATACAAAGAAATTTTAAGCAGTTTGATTTTCGTTCCTGAACTCAAAGTAAGACATACCATATTTTTCTTGTTTTTTTTACCAATGACAATTTCATTAAGGTAGAAACTATTTTAGATTATAATGCAATACTAAGAAACAAAACAGTTTTTTGCAGAAAAATGCATATTCACCTTCAGTTGTATGTTCGTCAGCCATTTTGAAAGTCTGCTGGTGAATCAATTCTGTAAAAAGAATGTGCAGTATTAGGTGGAAACAAAAATAAGCTGTGAAAGTTAACAATGAAGGCAAATATTACTGTAGTCAATAACTTACCAAGCATAATTAATCACATTACTGACTAATTTCTGAGCGCTGTACATCTGTTTCAATGGAACAGGTGCATATGGTTCTCACCTAGCAAGGTGGAGTAGTGTGTAGCACAGTTGACTCTCATTCAGAGGACAATGGTTCAAATCCCTGCCCAGTTATCCAGATTTAGGTTTGAAATCATTTCCGTAATTGGTGAAGCCCTCAATTGGTGAAGGTAAATGCTGAAATGGTTCCCCTGGCAAAAAGTCCATGTCTGATTTCCTTACCTGTCCTTCCCCAAAACCAAGCGTGTGTTCTCTCTCTAATAATATCAATGTCAATGGGGAATTAAACCCTAATCTTCCTTCTTTCTTCAAGTGGATTTCAAAACAACAAAAATATTTGAATGGGCGAAATGATAGCCTAGTATACGTCTTCTGCATGACTATTTGCCATACAGCAGAGTGCCAAGTTTCTTGAGTGATGGTGGACATTGAAAAAGGCTCCAAACTGTATGCCCTAAGCCCCACTAGACACTGAGGTGACTAAAGTCATAGGACAGCAATATGCACCTAAACAGATGGAGGTAGTATCGCATACACAGGGTATAAAAGGGCAGCGCATTGGCGGAGCCATCATTTGCAATCATGTGATCGATGTCAAAAGGTTTTCAATGTGATTATGGCCGCACAATGGGAAATAACAGACTCTGAATGCAGAATGGTAGTTGGAACTACGAAATGGTAGTTGGAGCTAGACGCATAGGACTTTCCAGTTTCGAAATTGTTAGGGAGTTCAATGTTCTGGGATCCACAGTGTCAAGAGGGTTCTGAGAGTACCAAATTTCAGGCATTACCTCTCACAATTGGCAACACAGTGGCTGACACCCTTCACTTAAAGACTGGGAGCAGTGGCATTTGCATACCGTTGTCAGTGCTAACAGACAAGAAACAATGCATGAAATAACCGCAGAAATCGACGTGGGATGTATGACAAACATATCTATTAGGACAGTGAAATTTGGTATTGACAGGGTATGGCAGCAGATGACCATCATGAGTGCCTTTGCTAATTGCACATCATCACATGCAGCACCTCTCCTAGGCTTGTGACCATTACTGGTTGGATCCTAGATGGCTGGAGAACCATGGCCTGGTCAGATGAGTCCAAATTCCAGTTGGTAAGAGCTGATGGTATGGTTTGAGTGTGGCGGTGACCGCACGAAGCCACGGACCCAGCCTAACAACAATGCATTGTGCAAGCTGGTTGCAGCTTTGTAATGGTATGGGCTGTGTTTATATGCAATGGACTGGGTCCTTTGGTCCAATTGAACCGATCACTGGCTGGAAATGGTTATGATCAGCTGCTATGAGATCATTTGCACCCATTTGTGACAGAATCTTTAGGGATGACAATGCGCCAGTCACCGGGCCACAATTGTTCACAATTAGTTTGAAGAACATTCTGGACAATTCGAGCAAACAATATGGCCACTCCGATCGCCCAACATGAATCCCATGAACATTTATGGGACATAATCGAGAGGTCAATTTGTACACAAAATGCTGCACTGGCAATACTTTCGCAATTATGGCTGGCAATAGAGACAACATGGCTTGGTATTTCTGCAAAGGACCTCCAACAACTTGTTGAGTCCTGCCTCAGTGACACACTGATATGGTCAAAAGAAGGGAACAAGTATAACTGGGAGATATGGTGGCCTCAATCAGCATGTTCTTCAATTCAGGCCTGATGAGAACTTATCACTGAGAATTGGCTCACTGATACAAATAATTCTTGTGTTGCTGACTATTTTCCTGCCATTATTAACAAATCATACTTACAGTAATAAAATTATGGGTGCTCACAAATTATGCTGTACTCAAAAAGAAACATGTTTTCATCATTTTTCATAATCTGGAAAAAGGAACATACCCCTTGACTATTCTACTTTAAATGCCATACTATCTCAATGAGGCTACCTTCATATGAATTTATTCTATGTCTTCAGCTCACATAGAGTCTACAGAATGTGACTAAATATAACTTCAGTGAATAAATAGCATCTGAAAAATTCTCAAATTTCTCTCAGAAAGTATTATTATTTACACAGAATGCCTTAACTGAAAAAAATTTTAAGATACTACTACAAATAAAAACAAAAGTGTACTTACTGAATCAATACAGCTAGTGCTCCAAAAAATTTATATTTTTTCCTCAGTCTTTAGAGTCAATGCAGTCTAAAATGGTACAAAAGAAAAAAATATTACAGAGACTTTCAAGCAAATACAGAGAAAAATGAGGTCGTTAAGAAGCCAAAAGACTGACTCAAAATTTTATGTTTGCAAAAGGAAAACACTTTAAAAGAAAAATTATTAATAACTTCTTTTGTGATTGTTGATATAAATTTATCACACACATTTATAAGAGATTTCCTTCTCCACTGTAAGGTCACCAATGTTGTGTGTGGTATGACACATCCAGGTTATAATGTATGCACATTATCCATAAAGCATGTGGATGTTAAAATGTAAAGCCAATTGTAATAATGACACAGTTTTTATTTCTAACAATAGCTGAGTACCCAGATTTCGCTGGATACATGTTCATTCCAATTCTGATAGTCCGTTTCCTCCTGCCATTCTCTCTGTCCATTTGCTAGCCCCCCTCTCTCTGACCATCTGCTCCTCCCCCCCCCCCCTGTCCTCCTCCTCCTCATCTCCCTGTCACAGTCCATCTCCTCCACTTCCCTTCCTCAGTCCATTCCCCCTCCCACTCTCTCTGTCTATCTCCTCCCTTCTCCTCTCTATCTGCTATCTTCTCTTCTGTCTTCTCTCTCCACACTATAATAGAAAGTAGCTGATTCTCACCCCCACAGTATTTCTATCCAGATAGTAAATAACGTGTGTACCAAGTTTGGTTGAAATCAGTCCAGGAGTTTAGAAGCACCCTTTTTTTACCTATGACTTTGCCAGTGAATGCATGTCACATATATTTAACACATTTCACACATTTGCACACATATTTCACCTGTATCTACAGCACCCTGCAGATTCGTTTCCAAGCAGTTCAAAATTTATGACATATCTCCTCATCTGTTTGTCATACAATGATATGATTTTGCAGTTATATCCAATTATATATGTGAATACTGTGTACAAAATGTGTTGCCAACATAATTATTAGTAAACAAGTAATAAATTAAAAGATCATGTCTAATGTAGCAGTTTTACTGCATGAACAGTGAAAGTGTAAGTGATGAAGTTGTTTCCTTCCATCATTTTGTGGAGGGCATTAAGCGAGATAGTGTCTCGTAAAGGTCTGGAAATTATGTGTAAAAGAGTCACTGATTGTTCTCATTCTAAGATACTAGATGAACGTAGTTTTTCTATTGGCACACTGTGAGCTAGGCTTCTTCTTCCCCCCCCCCCCCCCCCAACCCTTTGAGAAGTAGGTGGATCATACCCCCACAGTGATTTTTTCCGGACAATCAGTGATATCTGTACTAATTTTGGTTGAAATTGATCCAGTGATTACGAGAAGATGTGGGACACACACACACATATCCACTTTTATAATTTTCATGGATTAATAAGAGGAAATTTATTAAAATTAGATCTCCATCCTATTTATATTACTGGCAATTGGACATCTGATTTCCTAGATAACTGGTGGAGCAGCACGCGCTCTGTAGGGAGCTGCAATAGCTGTGATGTTCATAGCAGAGCCTAGCTGGCATAACATGCACTGGCTGGGATCAACAGCAACAGGCAGTAGTTGTCTGGCAGATGACAAGTGCTTCAGCTACAGACTTTTAATACTTCACATTTTAAAAAAAAAATCTGTAAGATCTGTGTTGAAAGTTCTTTACATGGAGAAATAGTGTGCACTGGAGTGACAGCAGTGTACTCAGCAATGTTGACTATAGGGCTACCTCCATCTCCTCTGAATTGACTCGCATCTATTGTTTGCCCATTGCCCTGCCTGTCTGTACTATTACTCAAGTACAAGAGTGGATCCAAGGAAAGGGGATAGGCACGGAGATCATAATCCCACCAATGTGCTCCCCAAAGAATATTTTAGTGAAAGTATTTATATTTCTACAATTTCCAAATTACACAGCTAACTTTCGGGGAATAAAGTAGCATGAAAATTAAGAGTCTCAAAAAATGGCGAGAAATTCCAGGAAGTTAGGAGCTGTATTCAACGGACAATACTTTTCAGTTGCTGGTATGAGGGCCTGCTCCTGTGGGTAAACTTGCGACCTGAACTCCTGTACAAAACATTCTCGCCAGTTAAAGGTTCCCATTACCAAGCTGACCTGCTGCCAGCAACAAATTTGACATAGTAGAACTGGAAATTACAAGTAGTTGAGTGCAGCAAGGCGGAAAATTAAAAAAAATTACAGAAAAATTTACTTTCCCAACACAGACAAAAATGTGTGAAAGAAACAGCAACCATCCAGCCCCCTGCCAATCTATATCCACACACAGCCATATTCTGAAGACCTGTGTCCACAAGCACATCACTAAGTGAAATACTGATAATCATGAGGGTACACAATATTGACCAAATTGTGCATGTTTGTTGCTACTATAGTTCTCAAATCAATTCATGTCACCTGTACTACTTAAATTTTCTGCCAAATTGTTTTCCAATGGCATATTTTTTTAATTACAATTTTTTAGAAGTTATGTTAAAGAAATGTAAACAATTTAGAAAAAGACAGATTGCTACATACCATAAAGAAGAAATATTAAGTTGCAGACATGCACAATTAAAAGACAGTTACATAAAGCTTTTGGCCACAGCATTCATCAGCAAAAGAGAAACATACACTATTTAAACATACAAGCAAGCAAACCTTGTGCACACGACCGCCAGCTCCAGCATCTTGGGCTGGAATTGGTTAGTCTGATAGTGACTGAAAAAACAGTTCTGAGATTTCAGAAAAAGGCTCTACTACTAGTCAATATTCATCACTGTGAATGCTGTTCTCGAGCACGGGACGAGTTGGTTGACATTCATAAGTAGCTGGAAATTGCCCTGAGTACTGTCAAACGATTGGCAGCTGCTGTGAATCAGTGTGTTGGAAGAGCTCGCAAGAGCCATGTACCTGTGATACCGGTACCAGAGATATCTGAGATACTATCCTCTCTTGTAGATGCTGTCTCCTCTGAAGGAAGTACAGGATCTGTTGTTACTAATCCACTTGGCTGTGAGCACTGTGTCAATGGTAGGTCTGGGTGCCCTGTACAGGGACCAGGGAAGTCAGCGTGTTGTACCAATCACCCCAATCAACATGTTTGAAGTGTTATTTTTCACTGAATCTGTGACAGTGGGATTCACTTCACCTGTTTTGGGGAAACCTCTTTTGTCCAGTGTCAAGAGGAGGCCAACTGAATGTGTTTGGGTCTATAAGTCGTGAACAGTTCAAACATACAGCAAATGATGGAGCTCCTTAGGGAAATGGCAGCAAGGGACAGAAAAGGGCAGCAGGTGCACTCCATGTGTATGCCTGGGTGCCTATTCACCACATTGAAGAGGCTATTCCAGCAGCCACTGATGGAACAAGTTGCAACCAACTACACATTGTGACGTATGTTGGAGCAAATGATGCCTGTTATCTGCGTTCCGAGGTCATGCTCAGTCATTCCGGTTAATAGCACAGAAAGTCGAGAAAACTAGCAATGTGCATGGAGTTTCAGTGAAGCTCACAATTTGCAGCATTGTCCCCAGAACTGATCGCCCTCTGGTTCTGAGTCGAGTGGAAGGACTGAAACAGACTCAGAAGGTTCTGTGACAAGATAGGCTGGAACTTCCTGGACTTACACCGTAGGGATGAAAACTGTAGGGTCCCCCTAAATAGGTCAGGTGTGCACTACACAATGGAGGCTGCTACTTAGGTATCTGACTTTGTGTGGTGTGCATACAATGGTTTTTTAGATTAGGCGACTCTCCACTCATCCAAATAACACCAGCTGTAGGAATCCCAGAAAAATTAGTGTAAGATCGAAAGAAATGCTTCCAAAGGGTGAGAGTATTAAAATCCTAATGGTAAACTACTGAATAATTTGCAAAAAAAGTGCCCAAGTGGAAGTACTCATGAAAAGCAGTGAAGCTCACATAAGGCTGGTTGAAACCTGAAATTGATAGCGGTGAGATTTTTGTGGAAAAAAAAAAAAAGAGTATATCAAAATGAAAAGCAAATCGCAAATGGAGGTGGCGTATTCGTCACTGTAGACAAGACACTCAAATCCACCGAGATAGAAATTGAAGCTGCATGTGAGGTGGTTTGGACAAGATTCCGTATCAGGGATGGACATCAAATGATAATTGGATCCTACTATCGCCCCCCAGACTCATCTCCTGATGGAACCTCAGTTCACTTGTTCATAAGTTCCTCAATCATACTGTAATCATCAGTGGAGACCTTAAATCATTCACCAATTAATTGGGAAAATTACAGTTTTGTTAGAGGTGGATGTGATTTGTAATCCTGTGAAACATTACTAAACACCTTCTCTGAAAACTATCTAGAACAGATAGTTAGGAACCCCACTCATGATGGAAACAGAGTGTTTCAGAAGTGATAGTCAATAATTCACACAGGGAAAGCACAGGACAAAAGTAACTAAAAAGCTCTAATAAACATGGGTTCACAAATAAACAACTGTTGAGATACAACATATTTTCTGTTGCTGTTCAACAGTGTCTAGGAACACATGGCATCTGTAAATGTTGCACTAGGTGTTCAAAGTGTTGTCCATGCATCTGAATGCTACACTGCACTCATCTCTGAAATGAGTTGTGAATCTTCTCAGGCAGTCCTGGGGAAATCTGTGAATGATTGAAGGCTGCTTCAATCCGAAAGCGTAATTCCTCAAGAGAGTTGACCTTGGTAACATAGACCAGGTTTCTTACATGATCCCACACACAGAAATCCATAAGATTTAAATCTGGAGACCTTGGAGGCCATGGCATGGGCCCTCCTCTACCTACCCAATGTTGACTATACGTCCGAGATAGAAGCCAGAGCACTCACAAATGAAAATATGCTGGAGCACCAACATGCATGAACCACATGTTCATGCATTGGTTCAGTGGGACATCATACTGTACATCTGGAAGTACAGTCCACAGAAACCACATGTACTGCTGTCCAGTTAGTCTCTGTGGTAGGAAGTGTGGTCCACGAATGCAGTCTCTGAGCAGTCTTGTCAAGACATTCTACAAATAATGCTGCTGATGTCATGAAACATGTGTTGCATTAGGATTGACATCAGCCTCAATGTCACAGTTATGGTGGTTAAAAATACCGTCACGGGTATATCCAGCCTCATCCATGAGCGGAATACTGCTTCCAAACAGGGGATTCAGGGTAAACTGTTGTTGCACACATTGGTAGATATTCGCTCATGAGGAAGCCTGCAATGTTGAGGGTTTGCACTCACTGGAGATGATGTAGGTAGAGTACTAGCCAATGTAAAATCCATCACACACTGCTATGGGTCAGGGCAAGCTCTTGGGTACCAATCCTCGGACGTTCGCGTGCAATGTGTAACACCGTTTCCTCAACATCAGGTGTTGTGGATCTGGATAGGCCTTCTGATACATGGTTTCTCTAAGGCGCTGATGTAACTGGCTAAATGTACGTCTTTGAGGCTGCCTGCAGAGAGAAAAAGCTTCTCTTCATACAATGGTGCAGCCTCAAAGGCATTGCCATTCGCTTTGCCATACGTGAACTGCATGTCAGCCTACTCTGCAATGGTGTAACCTTTGTCCATGGTGCCTTCACGTTTGTAACTGACTGTGAGGCTGGTACAGCACAGTGCACGGGCGATGAAAGGGAAGTACTTGAGCAAGCATAAACAAACGGAGAGTCGGTCCCAAACCTTGAGGTACCAATGTAAGTACCACAGTTTCCATGGGCATTTACAGTTGGTTTGCAGCTCAAATTAGTGCAATACCTTGGCATTGGTTGATTTGCACACCCATGTTTACCAGAGCTTTTAGCTACTTCGACCTGTGCTTTCTATGAGTGAACTATTGACCATCACTTCTGAAACATCCTGTATATTGCATCTAATGACAACAAATAGACCTGACCTCTTGGAGGATGTCCGCATTGGAACTGATAGTGACCGTGATGAGGTTTTGCAACAATGATAACCAATGTACAAAAGACTATTAAAACAAGCAGAAAGATATTTACGTCCAGTAAACCAGATAAAAAAAATCAGCAGTGTCATATCTCAGTGAGGAACTTGAAACTTTCAGCACAGGGCAGGGCAGAAGCATGTAGAGGAACTATGGCTCAAGATTAAATGAATAATTGACCATGCACTGGATATGTGTGTACCTAGTGGAACGGTTCATAATGGAAGGGACCCTCCACAATATACAGACACTGTCAAGAAACTTCTAAAGAAACAGATTACTGAATAATAAATGCATAATAAAGCATAGGGCTACAGATAAACGCAATTGGCTGGCAAGAGTGCAATGTGTGATGTCTTCAATGACTACTGTAGTAGAATATTGTCAAATGATATTTCACAAAACCCAAAGAAATTCTGACCATGTGTAGTGGCTGTTAGTGACACCAAAGTTAGTGTCCAGTCCCTAGAGAATAAGACAGGAACTGAAATTGGCAGTAGCAAAGTAAAAGGTGAAACACTTAACTCCATTTTCAAATGTTTCTTTACAAATGAAAACCCAGGAGAGTTGCCTCAATGTAATCCTCATGCCACTGAAGTGATGAATGAAATACATATTAGTGTCAATGGTGTTGAGAAACAGCTGAAATCGTTAAAATTGAACAAAGCTCCATGCCCCGATGGAATCCCTGCCAGATACTAGACTGAATTTGCAGCTGGGTTAGCCCCTCTTGTAACTATAATCTATCGTAGATAGAAGCCGTGCCCAGTTCTTGATAAAAAGCACAGATTATACCCATCTACAGGAGAGGTAGTAGAAGTGATCCACAGAACTATGTCTAATATTCTTGACATTGATTTGTTGTGAATCTTAAAACATGTTCTGAACTCAAACATAATAAGGTATCGTCAACAGAAAGACATCCTCAGAGCCAACCAGCATGGCTCTTGAAAACAGCACTTGTGTAAAATGCAAACTCCCACTTTTCTCACAAGACATACTGACAACTTTGGATCAAGGTAGTCTGTTAGTTGCAGTATTTCTTGATTTCGCGAAGTACTAGACTCCACACCACACCTACTCAAAGGTACAATCATATAAAATTCAATCTGTGACTGGTTAAGTTTGGTAGGGAGGATGCAGCATGTTATATCGGATGGGGAATCATCATCAGATGTAGAAGTAACTACAAGTATGCCCTGGAAGCGTGTTGGGACCATTGCTATTCATGTTATATATTACTGACCTTGCAGACAATATTAATAGTACCCATGGACTTTTTACAAATGATGCAATTATCTATCATAAAGTACCATCTCAGAGTAGCTGCTAAATATTCAGACAGATCTTGACAAGATTTCAAAGTGGTGCAAAGACTGGCAACACGCTTTAAATGTTCAGAAATGTAAAATAGTGCATGTCACAAAACAAAAAAATGTAGGATCTTATTATTATAATATCAATGAGTCACTGCTGGAATTGGCAAACTCACACAGATATCCATGCATAGCACTGTGTAGGGATATGAAATGGAATGATCACATAGACTCAGCTGTGAGTGAAGTAGGTGGTAGATGTAGTTTAATTGGCAGAATACTGGGGAAGTGCAATCAGTCTACCAAGAAGATTGCTCACAAATCACTTGTGACTGGTTCTAGAATATTGCTCAGGTGTGTGGGACCGAATCAAATAGGACTGGCAGGGGACACTGAACATGTACACAGAAGACCAGCATGAATGGTCACAGGTATGTTTGATCCGTCGCAGTGTCAGAGAGATACTGAAGGAACTGAACTGGAAGACTCTTGAAGATAGACAAACTATCCCGAGAAAGTATAGTAACTAAGTTTCAAGAAGTATTGCTCACATAGGAATCTTGAGGATAAGATTAGAATAATTACTGCATGCACACAGGCATTCAGAGAATCATTCTTCCCGCACTCCATACGTGAATAATGGAACAGGAAGAAACCCTAATAACTGGTACAGTGGGGCGTACCCTATGCCACACACCTCACAGTGGTGTGCATAATTTAGACTTTCCTTGACTTAATTATGAAAAAGGAAGTTTCCACTCACCATATAGCGGAGACGATGAGTCGCAGTAAGGCAAAACAAAAAGACTGTCACAAATAAAGCTTTTTACCAGTAAGGCCTTCGTCAAAAATAGACACCACACACACACGCGCACACACACACGACTGCAGTCTCAAGCAACTGAAGCCACTTAGTTGCCTGAGATTGCAGTCGTGTGTGTGTGTGTGTGTGTGTGTGTGTGTGTGTGTGTGTGTGTGTGTGTGTGTGTGTGTGTGGTCTATTTTTGACGAAGGTCTTACTGGCTGAAAGCTCTATTTGTGACAGTCTTTTTGTTGTGACTATCTGCGACTCAGCATCTCCACTATATGCTTTTTGTAATATTGTTACATTCCATCCCAGATTTTCCATTTTTTGATTCTTTCCTTGACTTTTTGTTATAACGTGACTACAGGACCTACAGCTGATGTTATGGGATAAAGTCAGCACCAGCGTGCCAGTTGGGAATTACAGAGAAGAGAAAAATGTGAGAAGAGATCAGTAAATCGCACGTTGACCAACCTCCCTGCAGGACGACAACATGTCAGCAGCAGCCCCTAGGTGAAGCGGATGTAAGTGCCGCACATGACTGGGGGCTGCCACCACTTCGACAGCAGCTTCAATGTTAGCCACTTCGTTAGCTGCCGCATTGTAGCCTCTATCATTTCAAATCTCTACGTAGCCCAGACCTGTGTTTGTCTGTTCTGAAGAAGACTGTTATTTTGTATGTCACCCTTTGTTTGCGGCACACACATCTAAGTTAAGCATTCATAATTGTCTTTTCATAATAAAACTCATTAATACGAGTTGTTTGCGTGTTTGTCTAGTGAACCGAGTATGCAAGATTCCTAGGCACAACAGTTGACATAAAGAGGATAGGATGAGCAGCAGACAGGCACATTTAAAAGTAAACTGTTGGATATTTTTGACGTTCAGACGAAGTCCTTCATCAGATGAATATTAAGACGAGTTCTTACCAGGAAGGAAAAACCAAAATGTGGTGCACCAAAATCTGTACACTACTAGCACCAACACCAAAGGAAATGACAAATGGCCTGAGAGTAGTAACCCACATTTACTCCATCTTTTCATTTGTACGGGGGGGGAGGATGATTAAGCCAACTGCTGTGTGGATTTTCAGTCACTTCAGAGGAGTTTTGACCTACTAGTTTCACCATATTTGCACAGAGCTCCTGCTCATCAACCCTATAATGAACTGATTATAGCTGTTCCACTTTTTTTATCCCATTGATACTCACTTCTGTCGTGTGAATCTAACAAACATCTACATGAGACATTGCCTTCCGACAATTCCTGTTTGTTGATTTCTGCCTGCCTCTGCTAATGTTAGATCAAACTTGTCAGTAACAGCTGTAATAGTTCTACCATGTGCTAATTTACTTGCTTACATTGAGCCACGTTGGTAAAGATCTCAAACACAGTACCCTCAACAATTCCGAACTTAAGTGGTACTCTGAAGAATTGGTTACCCCATAGCAGTCAGCAAAAAAAGATCCCTGACAATGGCAGTGCTGTCGCCAGCTTTTAATTCTAAAGCGCAAATGGTTGCAGATGTGAACAACAATCACTTATAGAGCTGCAACAATACTGAAACACTGCTATACAGATATTTATAAAATCAGGTTATATGACTGGTCAAGGAAGACATGAAAAGCATCCACATCAAGCCCACTGCAACTGTCAGGAATCTGTTTTCATTGTATCTACTACAGCACCTCGCACCTTTGTAGATGCACTACTTGAATTTAAATTACAACTTACTCACAATGGTTAATGCATTCCTTACAGCTCAATAGCTTTATCACTAAGATAAGGGATGTGATTGAAACTAGATACTAGTGTTGTGTTTTCAAATATGCTGATATACTTGTACTTATGTCCCAGCTGAATGATTTGCTCATTCATCGCCCAGCCTAAACTACTAACGACAGAAACTTGAAATTTGCAAGCATTGATGTTATACTTCAGACATGGTTTACGAATGGATTTTTCAAAATTCAACCCCCAAGAGGGTGAAATAGGGAATGAAAGGTTTTTTGAAAATATGTAGCTATTAACTCAGTTTTTAAGCTAGACCTACGAAAATTGGTATTTGGGTCCCTCGTCAGAAATAAAGAAAGGTGTTTTGGCATTTTTGGATCTTTAACGCTTGTGAGGGTTAAGTAGTGGGTAAAATAAATTATTGAAGAACTACTAAAGTATTTTAAAACTGCTCTGTGAAAACTGGTATATGACTTCTCAGTTACAAATAAAGGAATACTTGTTTTAGAGTTTTTGGAAATTCAACCCCTAAGGGGTGAAATAGGGAATCAAATGTTTGATGAAACTGTTCCATTATGAAACCATTTTTAAAGCTAAATCTATGGAAATTTGACTTCTTAGTGAGAAATAAAAAAATATATGGGTTTCACTGATTTTGTGAAGTCAACCCCTATACGAGGGGAATAGAGGATGAAAGTTTTTATGGAAATATTTCATTATGCAAGCTTTTTTGAAGTTAAATCTGTGAATATTTGTATTTGGCGTCTCTGTTAGAAATAAAAAAAATACACATTTCACTGACTTTGGAAATTCAACCACTCTGGAGGTGGAATAGGGAGTGAAATGCTGTATGCAAATATTTCACTGCGCATGCATTTTTAAAGCTACATCTTTGAAAATTTGTATTTGGCTTCTCGTTTGCTTATAAAAAAACAGACTTTTGCTGTTTTTGGAAATTCAGTCCCTAAGGGGTGAAACAGAGCAACACTGATTCAGTGGCTCATTCTCACCCAGCCCAAACTGCTAAGGATACAAACTTGAAACCCGGAGAGGGTGTTGATCTTATACTGCAGGCATCATTTAAGAAGAGATTGTTCAAAATTCCGCTCCTAATGGGGTAAATTAGGGGTTAAAAGGTTTCTTGAAAATATGTCACTATTAAGATCATTTTGAAGTTAGAACTATGAAAACTGGTGGTTGGTTTCTGTCAGAAATTTAAAAAATTGTGCTTCAGCACATCTGGACTACAATCGCTAACAGAAAAGCAGTGTGGGAAAGTTTTTTTGGAAATAAATCATTATTAAAGAACTACTAAAGCATTTTTAAATGCTACATCTAGAAAAACTGGTATCTGACTTCACGCTTGGGGCAAAAAAAAAAAAAAAAAAAAAAAAAAAAAAAAAAAAAAAAAAAAAAAAAAAAATATATATATATATATATATATTTACCTGTTACAGTGTTTTTGGACATTCAACTGCAGAAGAGAGTGAAATGGGGGATGAAAAATTTTATTAAATTATTTCATTATGAAAGTATTTTCAAAGTTAAATCTATGAAAATTTATACCTGTTTCACTGTTATGGAAATTCAACCCCTTCACAGGTAGAATGTCGAACGAAAATTTTTATGAAAATGTTTTGTTACATTAACAAAATTTTGAAGCTAAATCTATGAAAATTGATATTTCACTTCTCTGTTATATATAAGGAATGTGTTTTAGTGAATGAAAGTTTCTATGGAAATATCACTGAAAGAATGCCAAAGGAACGGTTAATAAAAACATTTGAGACCAACTACCAGAATCTCTTTTTTTTGTCAGAAGTACTTTCAGAAAATAACATGCTTTTACTGTCTTAATTAAGGTGAAAAGCTTAGGTGTTACAATTTTCTCCTCTTAATCCAGTACCGGTACTATCTATTCAGAAATTCATGCCTGGAGTAGGTGTATTTGTTAGACAGGAAATATTTCCAATTGTTTTTAAAACTTCCATTACATACTGGAACTATAAGTCACAAGGGAGGTGGTCAAACATTTTAATGGTTGCATACTTAAGTCACTTTCTGTGCTACACTGACATTATAAGTTGTGGACAGAAGATGCTATGTTTTTGTATTTTGATATAGCATCAAAACTTTTTGAAATTTTTTCCATTACAGCAATGTTTATGAAATGTATAGGAAGGAAAATCTAAAGAAACACATTATGTTCACACAGAGACAGATCAGCATTTCGTTCATATATTCAACCATTCACTATGTTCAGCAGATCACTTAAACATGGAGAACCTTCAGTGATGTTGAAAAAGTGAAAGTACACGTTAAAAAAAAATGCAAGCAAATAGTTGAAACTTAATCTGTGCTCCAAATTATAAATAAATTATCATCACATTGCTTAATTGTATCCAAGCTTATGCTACTTGCTACCCAAACTACATTATCTGGTCCTTCTCTGGGACTGGAAGAATTGCTGAAAGTCGGACGACTCTGGGCCAATATGGAAGGTTTCCAACCATAGCTACTGAACAATACAACATGTCATAGCACTGCAATAGATAGTGTGAATACAATACTGATTCCAGAGTGCTGCTTGCTCTGTGAAAAAGAGTCAGCACTTGTTTCCCCTACATTTGTCCCAGTATCCCCTGCAAAAGCACCAAGATGTGTTCAGAATGAAGTTCTGCAGAGTTTCGCAGAAGAGCTTCTGTGAAGTTTGGAAGGTAGGAGATGATTATAACAACAACAAGAACGAAAGCTGCAACTTTGAAAAGAGTTGCTGTTTACCTCCCATTGGTCCCCTAATATTTATCTCATGGTGTAATTTTCAAAGCAAATGGTTACCTATTTATGACAACACACAATCCTGCTTACAATACATTATTAGGCCTAATTGTCATGCAGCTTTATGACAAAAACTGCTACCTGCCATGTAGCTAAAAGCAATTTTTAATCTTGGTGTACAGGTACTCAGGTAACTTGTAAAAAGAGTGGAAAATTAGACATGTTTCAAATTTATTTTGACTTGTTGAGAAATCTTAATTTCTCTATTTGGCTTACATGTGAAATGTCCCTATGCACAAGCGTACATAACTCCACTCTGAAACCTAGACATGGAAGCAAAATATAAATGAAAATTATTTTTTGTGTCTTGTGAATGTATAGATCACAATGCACTAGAAACTGATTTTTTATTGTAAACAACAAAAACCATTAAGCAGTAAATGTACTGGAAACTGAGTTTAAAAATATGAGTGGCAACACTGAGAGACTGTCACAGGCATGAAACTTAACTTCACAATGAGGGAACATTGCATGTGTGGTCCCACATGGGAAGATACTTGGCCTACCCCCATCCTTAACATTCACAAATGATCTTCCAGTGGTGTTGGAAGCATGGTTCAAAACCTGCAATGATCAAACGACACAAGCATACTGAGCACGAGTCCAAAAACAACTTCAACAGCAGACACAGATGTGATCACAACCAAACAAGCCTACAGCAAACAGTGTTTTATTCTCAGAAAGACTAATATTATGCTGTTTTAAACAAGCAAAAGTGAGCTGCAAGCACCATAAGTAGAAACTAACATTAATAAATTACATGACAAGGAAAAATACTTGGGGTCCAATAGGATAACAGGTTAAAATGGAGCCAACATTTAAACTAACCAAAAAGTTTGCTTTGTCTTCAGAAGTACTTGTCATTTTGTTTACCTAAACACAATGTGTCTGCTTATTTAGAATATTTTCACTCAATTATTATACTGGAGAAATGTGTCTAAAGCAGCACATTTCCTAACCTATCCTCACCTTATGTTGTCCTGCTTTGTAAATATTTTATATGTTTAGATTAAATATATTTGTTTCTGACATGTCTGATACTATTGTACCAAATGGTACAAATAAATAAATAACAAATAATTTGTTCAGCGGAAGTGAGAACTAAAAATACTATGCAAAGAACCAACCACAAATCACACGCAGCTCTTTTTTAAGGATATTGGAATTCTGAAATTCATTTCCCCAGACATTTACTCTTTTTTGGTATATGTGGCTTCCAATAGAAATCACTTCCAGCTGAACTGTGATCGGTAGTAACAAGACACAAAAAAATCCTTTTCATGTAGACTTTGCTTCCTTGTGTAGGATTCAAAGTGGATGTATTTGCGGGGACACAAAGGTATTCAACAAGGTCCCATCCAACATGAAGCAAGAAATTTGGAATCCCTGCGAATTCCAAAGAAAATTAAGAACATACAATTTCACCCACTCTTTCTACAATTTATCTGTACGTCTAGATTCAAGGACTGAAAAGTTCGGAGAGTTACACTGAAAATAAGAGTTGACTGCAAAGCAGTACGGTGAACAATAATACTAGTAAGCAGGACTATGCACATAACGACATGGGGGCTACTACAAATACTACAACTATTTTCTTTGATAAATACCAATGAAAAGAGATAAATGTTAAGCTACAAATAGTACCAAAACAGCAGTTATTTAAATTAGCCAAGGAAGCAGCAATGCAGTGTACAAATTAAATTTTGATGATTTGCTGGTCTGCTATTAATGTACACAATGACTCCTGGGACAGTCCTGAAAGTTCTCCTACATGTAACATATACACAATCAATGAATATGATTACTGAAATAAACAATTGGAAAAAAGGGGTGCATTTCAGGATTTTTTTCCTTTATTGTGTGACATTTGTTTTATTTCCTTTGTAAATCAGTGTCTTTTCACTTGTAAAAGTAATAGGGCTATTAGTATACTTACATCAATATAGATGCCTTGTTCAAGAACTTCTATTAAATTTAAGTATGTTCTGTACAGTTTTTTTTTTAAGAATCATTAGCATAATCTTAATACTGTTGTCATTATTCACATTTCAATTTTTCAAAGTACTTGACACTTTAAAAATTGCTCTCATAGATACTCACATACTTAATCTCATTACTGTATGCTATCTGTTCATGAAATCATGGCAAATTTAAGCAGAAAGTGACAAATCACGCACTGAACATCTTCTAAGTCTACTGCTGTACTCCTTTCTCATGCATTTCTCTTTAGTTTGTAACTTAGATTATTCATCAAACTACCATACTAAAAAATTATCAATCACAACTTTCCTGAACTTATCTAATTGAAAACACATAACCGATATCAAATGCATTTTCAGTCACTGCCACATTAACAATTCTATACAAATTATGTAACTTCCTACAACTATAAGGCATGTAAACAATCACATACGAAGGACCTGTCCGTGAACTGAAAACAGGTTTTTGAAAAGGAGTGAGTACATTTATTGAGCATTCCTTCCGTTACATCAAGTAAAACGAATTACTGCAAATAATACACGCAAATACAAATATTTCACACTGGTGTCTTTAAAAAGCCTGATAATTATTGCAGTCTGCTAGCAATCGAACAGTTTGAATGCCCTTCCACTTCCATCACTGAATGGACTAAAATATATTCTCACACTGACTAATTTTAAAGTTTCTCTGGATCATAAAAATCAAAACGCAATATAAGAAACATTTATCACATGCAATAAGTCTCTCGTGACCTACACAAACTTCTGTCCGACTGTCAACACATCACAAACTGTACGGAAAACTGTATAACTTACAGGCGCTGGAGGTAAGCATTATTTCTTTGGAATGGTGTTCACTTTCTTTATCAGTATTCTTCCCCAATATCGGATTAAATGAAAATATAAACACAATAAGATGAAAGAAAACACACAGCTCAAACGTTTCTTCGTAGAGAAAGATACTCACAGTTCATTGTAGGTGCAAATCTTAAATAATAAGTCTTAAACACTGCTTCCACGCCCCTGATACGTCGTCAACCTCAGCGTCACCATTACAGCACAAGAAAGCTACATATCAGGGGCGAAGATATGCCTTGTTTTGAACATGACGAGCGTAGGAAATCTGAACAGGCTCTTGATTTCGCTTTTTTGTGGAAAACTGTGCAGTTTGTAACTTAACAATTCTTTAACCCATCTATACACTAACATTGCGATATTTTTTCCAACAATGTTTCTGGCAACTACTAAATGGAGGACATTTACTACAGTTGTACTTTGTAGAAAAAATACCGGGGCGTTCCTAGTGGTTGTGTCGGTAGCAGAAGAAACAGTGTTTCATGCCAGCTGAAACGTATCGTCACAGCTCTGTGCGGCGCTAGCTCATTTTTATGTCACTAACATCTCTCTCAACAACAACAAACGGAGGAGAGGAAAGAGAGAGTCAGAGGAGTGCATGTGGACTTTCACGAGAGAAGAGGCATAACAGAAAGCACTAATCAAGCATAAATGATATGAGGCTTGTATAAAGCGCAATTGAACTTTTACAACAAAAGTAGTTTTTTAGTGTGTGTGTGTGTGTGTGTGTGTAGTGCATATTATGTGAAGATATCTGATCTATTTTACACTAATTTCAAATAAAATTTGATGAAGAGTGTTTCAATGATAAAATATATCTTTGTTGGTGGAATGTTTGATCGGGGCGATAACAAGGCTCCTAAAAAATTACACAATGAGTTTTGTTCAATATTTGATAGCCAAATGAAGGGTCGTAAATGAATAAATGGGGCATCAATTTAACCAGCGTGAAGATTAGTTTTGTAAAAGAGATTTAATTGCTTGAAAGCAAGAAGTAAGAATTGGTGATTTGAAGGAAAATTAAAATATATCACAAACAGCTTCAGCTACCGATGTTAATGAAGTCTACATCATGCGTAAAAAGTTACATTGGTGTAAACTGGTAGAATTATTTCTTTCATGTAGAAAAACATGAAATAAATACCAAATTACAGCATATGTTTGAACATCCTTGCTTTCTTGATGTTTACTTTAATCTGGACGGTATTTATTGTATACGCTACAACAAGTTAGCATTGCCAGAATGGTGGCCCTGAAAAGGAAAAGAAGCAAAGGATAACAGGGAAACATCGTCGAAAACGATGGATATGTTGACACAAACACTGGACGTGGGAATCGGAATGGAACAAGACTTACCATTTGGCCCTCGATCACAATCCGTGACCAATTTGCCACAAATTGGTATGATAGATGTAAATATGCAAGGAAGGAGTACAATGTAGTGGTGACGTGGAAAAGTTTCAATAGGAATACTTATCAGGTGACTAATTCCTTATCTATATGGGTTTGGAAGTTAGTGTCTGACCAAGAGGTGTCAGTGACACACCGACTGCAGCAATGAAACATTTACTTACTGCGGCCATAATTCGAGGATCGCTACCTACGACAAAAATAGATTAACTCTACACCTATGTTCAAGCTTCCACCCAATAGGGACTTTTGTGATAGCAGATGTTCCTGATCACATAACCTGTTCGGACTTTCTACGTTATTATCGGCTTATGACCAACCTAGTCGAGCTTCGATTAGTATCAATAGCCACAGTACAGATACCTCATACTATGCTTTTGGCATTACAGCTAACACACTGCGACATGCCAGTGGTCTGCCACACAAATATGCCCCGCGCCACTACCGCGTCATCAATGGACCTAACCAAATGGGAATTCCAAGGAGTCCAGATACTCCCCCCCCCCCCCCCCAAGAAATTACACATGACCTACTTGCCATGTAATGAAATTGGGAGATATAAGGGGCGATCAAAAAGTTTCCATTTGAGGGAATGGTTGCAGTTATATGCAATGTATCACGACTCCAAAGCGGGTATGTAAGCACTGAAATGATTGTACGGCCAGGATATCCACTTCGGCAACTTGCGTGTCAATAATGATGAAAATGACGGTAATAGACACACAACATCCAGCGCTATGCCAGGAACTGACATGTCAGCAAGGGATTAGTCTGGTAGTCGTGTCTTTTCGAGGTGTGTGTGATAAATGCGGAATGTGAACCATGACGACATTATTACAAATGCGTTCAAACACTACCGATGCGATGGTATTCTTTTCTTAGCTGCAGAACGACAGATACTGGCAGATATCCATCGGGGAACGAAGAAGTGTATGGAACAGCATGTCTATCGAAAAGCATCACTGGGGAATAGTTTAACAAGGGGTGCTGCTGCTTCATGATAACATGCATCTCCATACTGCTAACATCTTAAAGACGAATTTAGGCCGCTCAAGAGGGAGACATTGGACACCCATCCTATTGTCCTGATGTCTCCTCATGGGATTACCATGTCTTCCCTTATAAAAAGGCCTTGAAAGGTTGACGATTCCTGTTGGACAAGCATATGCAGAAGCCGTTTACGAACTTCTTCACGTAGCAGGATACTATTGTTTTACCAAACCGCTATCTTCAATTTGGTACATCACTAGGATGATTTCCTAAATACCCACGGCCATTTTGAGTGGGCGACATACAGATTTTGGGTTGTGTGGTCTTTGAAAATGAACTTCTTGATCGCCCCTTGTATTTTGATTTTCAGTCATATGACGAATAAGGGATACCCATTATCGTTATGCAATAAGACTATCGATAGATTTGTTGTTCTTGTTGTGGTCTTCAGTCCTGAGACTGGTTTGATGCAGCTCTCCATGCTACTCTATCCTGAGCAAGCTCCTTCATCTCCCAGTACCTACTGCAACCTACATCCTTCTGAATCTGCTTAGTGTATTCACCTCTTAGTCTCCCTCTACGATTTTTACCCTCCACGGTGACCTCCAATGCTAAATTTGTGATCCCTTGATGCCTCAAAACATGTCCTACCAACCGATCCCTTCTTCTAGTCAAGTTGTGCCACAAACTTCTCTTCTCCCCAATTCTATTCAATACCTCCTCATTAGTTACGTGATCTACCCACCTTATCTTCAGCATTCTTCTGTAGCACCACGTTTCGAATGCTTCTATTCTCTTTTTGTCCAAACTAGTTATCGTTCACGTTTCACATCCATACATGGCTACACTCCATACAAATACTTTCAGAAACGACTTCCTGACACTTAAATCTGTACTCGATGTTAACAAATTTCTCTTCTTCAGAAACGCTTTCCTTCCCATTGACAGTCTACATTTTATATCCTCTCTACTTCGACCATCATCAGTTATTTTGCTCCCTAAATAGCTAAACTCCTTTACTACTTTAAGTGTCTCATTTCCTAATCTAATTCCCTCAGCATCACCTGATTTAATTTGACTACATTCCATTATCCTCGTTTTGCTTTTGTTGATGTTCATCTTATATCCTCCTTTCAAGACACTGCCCATTCCCTTCAACTGCTCTTCCAAGTCCTTTGCTGTCTCTGACAGAATTACAATGTTATCGGCGAACCTCAAAGTTTTTACTTCTTCTCCATGAATTTTAATACCTACTCCGAATTTTTCTTTTGTTTCCTTTACTGCTTGCTCAATATACAGATTGAATAACATCGGGGAGAGGCTACAACCCTGTCTCACTCCCTTCCCAACCACTGCTTCCCTTTCATGCCCCTCTACTCTTATAACTGCCATCTGGTTTCTGTACAAATTGTAAATAGCATTTCGCTCCCTGTATTTTACCCCTGCCACCTTTACAATTTGAAAGAGAGTATTCCAGTTAACATTGTCAAAAGCTTTCTCTACGTCTACAAATGCTAGAAACGTAGGTTTGCCTTTTCTTAATCTTTCTTCTAAGATAAGTCGTAAGGTTAGTATTGCCTCACGTGTTTCAACATTTCTACGGAATCCAAACTGATCTCCCCGAGGTCCGCTTCTACCAGTTTTTCCATTCGTCTGTAAAGAATTCGCGTTAGTATTTTGCAGCTGTGACTTATTAAACTGATAGTTCGGTAATTTTCACATCTGTCAACACCTGCTTTCTTTGGGATTGGAATTATTATATTCTTCTTGAAGTCTGAGGGTATTTCGCCTGTCTCATACATCTTCCTCACCAGATGGTAGAGTTTTGTCATGAATGGCTCTCCCAAGGCCATCAGTAGTTCTAATGGAATGTTGTCTACTCCGGGGGCCTTGTTTCGACTCAGGTCTTTCAGTGCTCTGTCAAACTCTTCACGCAGTATCTTATCTCCCATTTCGACTTCATCTACATCCTCTTCCATTTCCATAATATTGTCCTCAAGTACATCGCCCTTGTATAAACCCTCTATATACTCCATCCACCTTTCTGCCTTCCCTTCTTTGCTTAGAACTGGGTTGTCATCTGAGCCCTTGATATTCATACAAGTGGTTATCTTCTCTCCAAAGGTCTCTTTAATTTTCCTGTAGGCAGTATCTATCTTACCCCTAGTGAGACAAGCCTCTAAATCCTTACATTTGTCCTCTAGCCATCCCTGCTTAGCCATTTTGCACTTCCTGTCGATATCATTTTTGAGACATTTGTATTCCTTTTTGCCTGCCTCATTTACTGCATTTTTATATTTTCTCCTTTCATCCATTAAATTCAATATTTCTTCTGTTACCCAAGGATTTCTATTAGCCCTCGTCTTTTTACCTACTTGATCGTCTGCTGTCTTCACTACTTCATCCCTCAGAGCTGCCCATTCTTCTTCTACTGTATTTCTTTCCCCCATTCCTGTCAATTGTTCCCTTATGCTCTCCCTGAAACTCTCTACAACCTCTGGTTCTTTCAGTTTATCCAGGTCCCATCTCCTTAAATTCCCACCTTTTTGCAGTTTCTTCAGTTTCAATCTGCAGTTCATAACCAATAGATTGTGGTCAGAATCCACATCTGCCCCTGGAAATGTCTTACAGTTTAAAACCTGGTTCCTAAATCTCTGTCTTACCATTATATAATCTATCTGATACCTTTTAGTATCTCCAGGATTCTTCCAGGTATACAACCTTCTTTTATGATTCTTGAACCAAGTGTTAGCTATGATTAAGTTATGCTCTGTGCAAAATTCTACAAGGCGGCTTCCTCTTTCATTTCTTCCCCCCAATCCATATTCACCTACTATGTTTCCTTCTCTCCCTTTTCCTACTGACGAATTCCAGTCACCCATGACTATTAAATTTTCGTCTCCCTTCACTACCTGAATAATTTCTTTTATCTCGTCATACATTTCATCTATTTCTTCATCATCTGCAGAGCTAGTTGGCATATAAACTTGTACTACTGTAGTAGGCATGGGCTTTGTGTCTATCTTGGCCACAATAATGCGTTCACTATGCTGTTTGTAGTAGCTTACCTGCACTCCTATTTTTTTTTATTCATTATTAAACCTACTCCTGCATTACCCCTATTTGATTTTGTATTTATAACCCTGTAGTCACCTGACCAAAAGTCTTGTTCCTCCTGCCATCGAACTTCACTAATTCCCACTATATCTAACTTTAACCTATCCATTTCCCTTTTTAAATTTTCTAACCTACCTGCCCGATTAAGGGATCTGACATTCCACACTCCGATCCATAGAACGCCAGTTTTCTTTCTCCTGATAACGACGTCCTCTTGAGTAGTCCCCGCCCAGAGATCCGAATGGGGGACTATTTTACCTCCAGAATATTTTACCCAAGAGGACGCCATCATCATTTAACCATACAGTAAAGCTGCATGCCCTCGGGAAAAATTATGTCTGTAGTTTCCCCTTGCTTTCAGCCGTTCGCAGTACCAGAACATCAAGGCCGTTTTGGTTATTGTTACAAGGCCAGATCAGTCAATCATCCAGACTGTTGCCCCTGCAACTACTGAAAAGGCTGCTGCCCCTCTTCAGGAACCACATGTTTGTCTGGCCTCTCAACAGATACCCCTCCGTTGTGGTTGCACCTACGGTACGGCCATCTGTATCGCTGAGGCACGCATTTAATAGATTTAAACTATCGATAGCACTATTGGCTTTCTCCTAGCCCTACTTTTAACCAAGACCAACTATTGCATAATGCTGGCATTATCTGAGCTCAGTTTTTGTTTTGTTAATCATTTCAGTTCTTACTTGCAGGTTAATTTAATATTGGTGCTGCCTTTTATAATTTTTGTTCTGTGTGCTGTTCTGATAGTTTCCAATTTTGGATAAGTTTGTAAAAAGAAAGAAGAAAAACCAACTTTGATTTGTCCACTAGCGTTATGATAAATTTAAAGTGTGTATGCACTACTATAGTAGCCTAGTTACCCATCTGTAGTGGTTTATTGTTAACACACATGTCGATATTTGGAGACTAATAGAACTTAGACGCTGAAATATTTCAATAGTTAGCAGGGCAGCGTAGTGGAAAATATAATTGCAATTAACATTAAACTAAAATCAGTGCATAAAATATATTTAGATATACATGTGTAGCCCAACAATATCTTCCTAACGGTGATAGCTGCATTTCTTTAAAAATTTGCTCAAAATTATATCATTATTAGCCCAAATCTTTCTTCATTCGGGTGGTGCTCAATTACGAAAAATGATTCCATGACGGAACGATGGGGAGGGTTTGTGGAGACCAGAAGGTGTATGTGATCAAAACATGATCTATAATTCGTTCGTCTCTAAAAGATTTTTTTCTGCAAACAGCTTGAATTTGTGCAAGCAGGCTGTATGCTAAACAGTCACCTGCTTTAGTCCAAAATCTATTTACACCCCTGTAATATTGTAATAACTGAAGCCACGAATTCTTGAAACAATTACATCTTAAAATGCATTACCAGAATTCCATCTTTTACTGTGATGCATTTTGTTTATTTGTAATCAATGTATAGTAAATCTGGGAGAGATATGGCATAAGTTCAAAATGGCATATTTAAAGTCTTATGGTGCATATTTAGTAAAACTTCTTTTTGTACACCTAAACATACCAATTTTCTATGACATACAGTTTTTAAATTTTTTCAATGTAACATTCAAACATAATGTTTAACCACGAAAACATCTTTAAATTGCCTCATTTATCTCTTATGCTACTGATGATATGTGAAATGCCGAAAACCGCAAAACTACCCTGACTTTTAAGTCAAAACACACACACAGTTTTATACATATGTGGTTCAAACAAGAGAAAACGATTAGATGTCAACAATAGTTAACTGGTTTATACAACCAGTTTACTTATTGGTAGTTGAAAACATTACAACTAAGACAAATGATCCATTTATCTTTCGTTATCACACTCAATAATTCCTAGTGAAATATTATCAAAATAAAAGAAAGATTAACATGTTTAGTTCATTTGGTTTTCTTGCTATTTTCTCGGCCACAATCAACACAACACATATCAAAACTTGTGCAAACATTCGTTGGATAACGTAACCACCCTTAGCTATGAAATCTTCACGGGTTATCAGCTGAGAGGCGTCGTCTTCTAGCAGCAACATTTCAATGGATTGCATATCGATCATCTTCAGGGGAAGTGTCGGGATGCTCTCTCTCTTCGCACTTGAATTCCTCTTCTTGAGGAAGATAAGGAGGAGTCTGTTGTTATCAGACATTTACTCCATTTAGATGGATTAAAAGTATGCTGAGGTGTTTAGGAATAACTGGGATGGTTGTGTGTGGTTTGGTAGACTGGTGACTGCCGGTCAGAGACAGGTGGTAGGTTGAATGGATGAATAGTTATGTGTCAGCTAGTGGACTTTGCTTGACTGGCCCTGTTGACGCCTAGGACTGCCAGTCAACGACTAACAGGGCGAGTGGTTGATGATGTGGCGATGATGATGGGTCCTCCTGGCGTCTGAGTACTTCTTCTTGGATGTGTCTGCTTGTGACACTTCGGGACGTGGCACGCCCTCACAGCTCGCAGCTTCAGCGACTTCAGCAGTCTCGCACCTTGTTCTTTGCTCGCGTTCTCGGCTTGTTCTATCGAGACGACGAGACCTTCCCACTCAGCACGAGTGGGAGGAGGGCGGGCGTTGAAAGACCTGAGAGTGTGCAAACGAACGAACACTAACTTCTGCAGCTGCATCTTGGAGTGGGGACATGGAGACTCCTCTGCAATGACCTGGGTTGCCTTGGTCTTCGCCGCAACAGCTATCTGTACGGCGGCGTCTTGTGTTACCATCCCCATGGCTTCCTGAATTGCTACAGGCTCCACAGAGGCGGCAGTCTGTGTGTCGGCGTCCTTCTGTGCTGGGTGGTGCTGGCTGGCCAGTGCATCACGGAGACTGTGCACCAGCTGCTGAACCTCCGCCAGTTCGGCTTGGAGTGCCGCCCTCTCTTCCTCCATTGCGGCTTTCAGGGCAGCAATTTCTCCTTCGGCGGACCCTGGCGCACGCATCGCTGACTGCATCAGGCGGAACAGCCGCGTCATCGACCACCCCGGATCCGCCGAGGGCGGGGGTGGCGAGGACGCAGCGGCCGCCGTTGTATCCGCCTTCTTGGTGGTCTTGCGTCTCCATCTCGTCTTCACACCACGACTCCAGTTCTTGATATAACTGCAGCCTTGTCAATTCGCTGCGTGAGCGCTGCCACAGTTGGCGCAGCAGCGTGTGGCGTCCTTCTTCGTACAGTGGCGCGAGTCGTGTGCTTGCGCACACCGAAGGCACGGCACTGGGTTCCGGCAGTACTTGGCAACGTGGTCAAGTTTCTGGCAGAGAAAGCACTGCTCCTTCCGTTCCGTTGTCTTCTTCTTCTTGCATCCCGCATATTGTGATGTGCCAGGCATGAGGCCCAGCAACTGCAGCAGGGCAGCAGCTTTGCCTACCTTTCCACTTCGTTCAGGCATGCCGGGAAGCGTCCAGTGATCTGCTCATCTCCCTACTTGACCAACCACATGCCAGCGGAATCGCACCGGGTGCTTGGCGCCACCGGTGGGGAAGGGGGGGGGAGCGCTTGTGGGCGTCGATTGACGGTGTCTGTTCATATATCAGTGCCGGCCGCGGCCCCCTTTCGGACTGAGATGGTAACCACTGTGTCGATTAATTAAATTTTCGCGCAGACGAATCTCTTCTTTTATCACTGAATCCCAAAATCAACTGGAGCTGCATAACTTCTTTGTTTCTTCAAATGCGAAGGTATGCTTTTCGTTGATGTTGTGTTCTGTCACTGCAGACTTGTCAACCTGTCCAAGACGCACGTTTCTTATATGTTCCATACGGCGTTGTGTAATGCAACGTTGCGTCTGCCCTATGAATTGCATTCCATATTCGCATCCAGTTCTATAAACACCCAGTGTCAGTAGTCCTAGTGGGTCTATGCTCGACCCAAGAATATACTTGATTTTCTTTGCTGTGTGAAAGACAATCTTCACTTGATGCTTCTTGAGGATTTTTGCGATCTTCGCCGTTGGTGGTCCCGCATATGGCAGGAAGGCACAACCTCTTGTCTTTTGTGTAGTCCTCTTCTAGTCTCTCCCCTCCTCTCTTCTTATTGTTCCTCAAAGCTCTTCCTATTAGTTTCTCGCTGTAGCCATTTCATCTGAAGGTTTCCTTAAGATGTAATTCACTTGCATATAACCAAGCTTTTCGTTTTTGCTTTTCTCAGGTGCAATCATGACGCTGAAAAGGATTTTGAAGGGTTGTTTACAGACTTACTTCAGTTACACATCTGAAGCTTAAATAAAACTGCCTCGATCTAAATGTAAATGCTGTTATTATGACCTGGAATTCACTGACCAGCTGCAGTGCCGATAGGCGCTCACTGTGTCGGTATTTGTCAAAACTATGAGGAGGACACAATCTGTACCTCATGCAGCACCTCTCACAGATTTACTCTACAATAACCAGTGTTTTTCACATTCTCCACGAAACAGGATCGCTCTGCACCTTGAGGTGTTGAGCTAGCAATATCTGGTGAGGTGGTTCTAATACATCCTCCAACAACAATGGATATGGAGTACTGTGGTTTCCTATTTTTATTTTGGGCAAGTGCCTAGATTAGACCCTTACTATAGGCCAGAGGCAGTTCCTGCTAAAATCCTTTCTCTCCTGACAGATCCCATTTCCCATAAAGATGCAGACTCTATGCTTAAATGAAACCAGGTGCGTCGAAGGCAAGCCTCTTTGCAGAGCCTTAACACTGGAGGCCATATTTACATTGGAAGGTAGCTAGCGATGGTCATTTTGTACTACATTTTTATGCATAGTGATGGCTCGCATGTGGAACTGCAATATACCATGTCTTCAAATTTTACTACAAGAAAGATATTCTATTGTGAAATGTCTATTCATAATATCCTTGGAACATAACTCTAATATACTTGTAAATAAACGGAATATAAAGACAATGTATGTCATACATCTTAGAGAATTTTATGGCATCAAAGACTATGTAACCATATTATCGTGGATAAAGGCAAGCCCATTTACAAGGTTGCATACATTGGAAGTCGAGTTGAAATTAAAGCATGAACCAGTGTTAAGATCAGAAAATTGTAGCACACACTATCTGTTTATTCTGCTTTGTTTTATAAATAAATTTGGTTGCTATGGTTTGAAGATGACTGTTGAAATAATGAGTTTAGTAATGTTCTTGATCATTTAAGGAAACTGAAGAGTTTTGATGAAATGAAAGATACTTTAATAAAATTTGAAACGGTATTGAGGAACTTCGGATGTGTTGATGTGCTGAAGAAATTCTGACTGGGTTGCACATAAGTAGTAAATTTAAATACAAGACTGTAGGAGAAAAACTGCTGTTGTCAAATAAGATTAGAACCCATTTGAGTTTATAAGTTATTCAACTCAACATTAATATTCTTCTGCTCTGCGATAATGAGCCCTACATTAGGAGACTGAGCTGTTTTTTGTTAGCAATGAAACAATACAATATATTTGAATATGTTTGGCAACTAAGTGAAGTTATCATACAGCCAAATAAAGAAATATTTTACTGAACTTTATTCATAATTTTCAGTGTTTCTTCTGTGATTTTATTACTTTGTAAAATAAAGAACAACCATCTTCAGTCACAATCGTGATTTTATTTCAATGTTCGATGCATTTTCAATCCTGTGGTCCATCTTTAGATCCAACAGTCTACATTAATTTTTTTGTATCTCTGATTTGGGTTAATTCTGGTCCTGATAAGATTACAAAGGTGTGTAGCAAAGTGGTACATTGTGAATACACAGGGTGTTACATAAAAGTACGGCCAAACTTTCAGGAAACATTCCTCACACATGAATAAAGAAAAGATGTTATGTGGACATGTGTCCAGAAACGCTTAATTTCCATATTAGAGCTCATTTTAGTTTCGTCATTATGTTCTTCCACCTACGCTCAATGGAGCACGTTATCATGATTTCATATGGGATACTCTACCTGTGCTGCTAGAACATGCGCCTTTACAAGTACGACACAACATGTGGTTCATGCACGATGGAGCTCCTGCACATATCAGTCGAAGTGTTCGTACGCTTCTCAACAACAGATTCAGTGACCGATGGATTGGTAGAGGCGGACCAATTCCATGGCCTTCACACTCTCCTGACCTCAACCCTCTTGACTTTCATTTATGGGGGCATTTGAAAGCTCTTGTCTATGCAATCCCGGTACCAAATGTAGAGACTCTTCGTGCTCGTATTGTGGACGGCTGGTGATACAATACGCCATTCTCCAGGGCTGCATCAGCGCATCAACGCATCAGCGCAGCAGGGATTCCATGTGATGGAGGGTGGATGCATGTATCCTCGCTAACACCCTTTAGTTTTACAGAGCTAAGACAAATAGGAAACTAATGTACTGTTCCAAGTAGTAGATACATGGTTTTGAAGCAGACTATGAATCAACATTTTTATGTGCAGTTATACACTTATGTATATATATGTACATATGTACATAAACATATTTACTTATACTGTGCTTCAAAAGCATGTCTCCAGTCTCAGTCACATACAGGCACTACATATAAGTGCATAAATGCACATAAAGACGTTTACTCATTTGTGCTTCCGAACCATGTCTCCCCAACAGGAAACAGTCAGGTATCTTTCGATTTGTTATAGTTTTATAAACTTATATTCACAATGCTCCACTTTGTAATAAACCAATATTATCTTACTAGGGACAGAATTAACCTAAATCTGAGAAAAGAAAAAAATGGTGAAGGCTCTTAAAGCAGGCAGTTGTTCTTTATTTTACAAAAGAAATATTTAATTGTGCAATAGAGTTTTTCTTATTGTGTTATATTTTTTAAGAAAAGCTTTTTCTGCTTAATGTTTTAGACCAAATACCGTTTGTATTAAGGTTTCCTGAAAGCAAATTATGTACATAAAATTCATAAATAAATCAATGTAGTTTCAGAGTACAATGAAAAACCTGAGCCTTTTTAAGGTCTTCTTTAACAAACTGAACCTCTCCTTTGACAGAATCCTGGTTACATTCTTGCGTCATCCATGCTGGGGTATATTGAATCAGTTCCTTTCCCACAACTACACGAGGTGCACAGGTGGGTCACACAAGAAGACCTCCAGGCATTATAATATGTCTTGTGTGATACAAAAATGCATGGTGTCACCAGGGAAGTCACATTTTGATACTCTACTTCTAGACCTTTCAGTACTCACCTAACCCTTTTGTGACATCATAGAATGCTAACACAGTGCTCACATCACATCCGCATGACACAAGTTCAGTTCGTTGCATTCTTCCTTGTGGTATCTGCATTGAGACATATTACTTGCAGCACAAGCAGAGTTTTACCGACTGCTCAAAGCAGGTATCGCAAACAGGATGATTAGTCTGTGGGCTTCACCAATCCACATGATTTGTAAAAAGGATAATATATGCAAAATACAGGGTGTTACAAAAAGGTACGGCCAAATTTTCAGGAAACATTCCTCACACACAAAGAAAGAAAATATATTATGTGAACATGTGTCTGGAAACGCTTACTTTCCATGATAGAGCTCATTTTATTACTTCTCTTCAAATCACATTAATCATGGAATGGAAACACACAGCAACAGAACGTACCAGCGTGACTTCAAACACTTTGTTACAGGAAATGTTCAAAATGTCCTCCGTTAGCGAGGATACATGCATCCACCCTCCATCGCATGGAATCCCTGATGCGCTGATGCAGCCCTGGAGAATGGCGTATTGTATCACAGCCGTCACAATACGAGCACGAAGAGTCTCTACATTTGGTACTGGGGTTGCGTAGACAAGAGCTTTCAAACGCCCCCATAAATGAAAGTCAAGAGGGTTGAGGTCAGGAGAGCGTGGAGGCCATGGAATTGGTCCGCCTCTACCAATCCATTGGTCACCGAATCTGTTGTTGAGAAGCGTACGAACACTTCGACTGAAATGTGCAGGACCTCCATCGTGCATGAACCACAAGTTGTGTCGTACTTGTAAAGGCACATGCTCTAGCAGCACAGGTAGAGTATCCTGTATGGAATCATGGCAGTGAAGCAAGGAAGTACACAGTACATACTGACGAAACTAAAATGAGCTCTAACATGGAAATTAAGCGTTTCCAGACACATGTCCCCATAACATCTTTTCTTTATTTGTGTGTGAGGAATGTTTCCTGAAAGTTTGGCAGTACCTTTTTGTAACACCCTGTATATGGAGATTATAGAGTGCTTAACAGAAGCACAATTCCAGACCATTATCCTGTACCAAATGAAACTGATTTTAGCATCACTATCATTAACACAAAAGTATTCAGAGTAACAGTCCATGCCAAAGCATATTCATAAATTCCCATGGCCCCAGCCGACATTGAGTAAATAGTAGCGACCACACCATTTGGCTTGTACTAGTACCATTTTATGCCATTTGGTCTCACACACAATTCAAGCATGTAGTGCTTAGAGAATTACCATTTTTTTTTTTTTGCTACATGGACGACATTCTCGTTTTCTTTTTCTTTTTTTCTTTTGGATACTGCAGAACAGCATGCGGCATATCTGCAGCAGATTTACAATCGCTTACAAGAATATGGCATAATAATCAATAAAGATACTCGGAAAATGCAAGGTTAAATTCCTGGGATACTTGGTCTCACCAGTAGGATTGTCACAATTGCCAGAGTGGATCAAAGTAGTACGACAGATGCTTCTCCCCAAAACTTATAAGAGACTTTACTGATTCTTAGGCATGCTGAACTATTATTGAAGGTGCCTTCCTCATATAGTTGCCATCCAAGAGCCGCTCACAGCAAGAACACTGCAGGGCGATATATGGTACCCTGGACTCTAGGTACCGAAACAGACTTCCAGGACCTCAAGAAACATCTAGCACAGGCAACAATGCTGAGACAAATGGCTCTGAGCACTATGGGACGTAACTGCTGAGGTCATCAGTCCCCTAGAACTTACAACTACTTAAACCTAATTAACCTAAGGTCATCACACACATCCAAGCCTGCGACAGGATTCGAACCTGCGAGCGTAGCGGTCGCGCGGTTCCAGAGCGTAGAGCCTAGAACCGCTCGTCCACCCTGGCCGGCCAACGCTGAGACAGCCAAGACTGGACTTCCCCTTGACACATGTGGTAGATGCAAGCAAAACAGCAGTGAGAGCAGCAGTGCAACAGAAAGTCGACAGCAACTGTTCTTTTTTTATAGGAACGTAACTCAACGACAGGAAAAATGGAGTGAGCAGGAAAAGACAGCCTGGCTGTAGATTACCTGTCTCGAAACTGTGCCAGCATAAACTCTGTTCGTTGGGCAGAGGTAGCTTTAAACCAATGGGAGAATCCTCTTTTGTTCAGTCTCATACAAGAGCAGCGAACAGCGTTGCAGCTCAGGTATGCACCAGCCCAAGACGCGCTGGATGGTATTTAGTGTGATGTAGCAAGAGTGGAGCAGCGACCTTACATACCTGAACAAACCTGTGGAAAGGATTGCGACATGCTGCAGAACTTAGCTTACCCAGGAGTCAGAGCAACAGCTAAGTTAATCTCCACTGGAGTTGTGTGGCTTCGAGTGCAGAAAGATTGCCACACATGGACACATACGTGACTGACTTGCAAGTGTAATAAGATCAGCAGGCGTGTTTTCGCATCTGATGTACACTTCCCGATCTGCCAGATTTTCCATATACCTTGGACATCATAGGACCACTACCACACTCTGTCAGACAGTGCTATTTACTATCATCGATCATTTAAGCAGGTGGCTAGAGGTTGTAGCGTTACAGGATACACCCATTGAATTGGTTGTGAAAGCGTTGCTGTACACTTGATTCTCCAGGTTTGGTGTACTGCAAGACATAACTAAAGATCACAGAAAACAATCGGTAAGCCAAGACTAAAATGAACTTCTCCTAGTGTGCAGCTGCAGTCACCTCTCCACTATAAGCTACTATCCAGCTAGTGATGCAACGCTAGAGTGACTCCGCCATACCATCAAAACGGCCTTGACGTGCAGTTTACCATCATGGTCTAAAGCATTGGCACTGGTTCTACTCAGTCTGAGAACAGCATTGAAGGAGGATTTCCAGTGTTCACCAGCACAAACTGTATACGGCGAACAGTTGACAATTCCAGGAGAATTAATCTTCCTAGTACTCACGGAACCGGTTCTTCTGGAGCTTGGCATCCAGTTTACATAGTAACTCAGTCTCAGAGACGGGCAGATATTTGTGCACAAAGACTTGGCAAAAGCGACGCACGTTTGGCTCATGGATTATACCACAGATCCTCCTCTCGTTTCACTATATTCAGAATAATCAAGCATGGAAACCACACTTTCAGTATCGAGGGAGATGGTAAAGAAGATACAATCTCAATAGAACGATTCGAGCCTGCATATACCATCGCATACCATGCATCAGACTTCAACGAGGAGGCAGAAGATATCAAAGCGTCTACCTCGCATCAGGAGCAATCTTCACTTCCACCAGCCATTTGTTCGAGGACCGGCAAGTAAATTAAGTGCAAGTTCCTTCATATACTCGCAGCAATCGGTTTCAAAGAAAGAGGGGGGAGGTGCGAGGGGTCTGATGTGGCGACACCACAGCACATTTCGTTGTGATAAGTGGGTGAAATCATCACAAACGATAATAAGCATCGTTGCCACTGTTGGCATATTAACTGTTGTTATGTACAGTTGTTGTTAAGTTTCCTGGGCTTGTACAGTTGTTGTTAAGTTTCCTGGGCTTGTACAGTTGTTGTTAAGCTTTCTGTGCTTTGCCTTTAACAGTACTTGCTGGAACAAACATTATTACCGAGTACTTGGCTCTGAGCACTACGGGACTTAACTTCTGGGGTCATCAGTCTCCTAGAACTTAGAACTACCTAAACCTAACTAACCTAAGGACATCACACACATCCATGCCCGAGGCAGGATTCGAACCTGTGACCGTACCGGTCGAGCGGTTCCAGACTGAAGCGCCTAGAACCGCTCGGCCATCCCGGCCGGCTTACCGAGTACTGAGCGACGTTTATTGTGAAAGTTAGAACAAGTTAGCGTACTCATAACCTAAAACGGTCATTGTGGCACTGATAGCTTCGGAAACGTCGGAATTACCTTGTACGGCATGGAAATATTGTGGACAGTATTGATAGTAACTTTGGACTGATTCTCGCGCTGCGACCTACTGTCTTTGATCAATTTCTGTTCGTTGTTTGTTTACCATGTGTGGGTGTGGTGTGTACCTTTAGTTTTAATCAGAAAGAAGGGACGGATATCATTCATTGCCCGCATTGTGAGCGCTGAACAGTAGAAACATCTTGTGGCCAAAAGTGATTCTTACGATATTTTACTTAATAAATATAGTGAGCGCTACCCCCAAGCACCTAGATTGTCTTAAAGCAATTCAGTTCTTGGATAACCAACATAAAGAGATTGAAAAAGCAACAAAAAGTGGTGCGTAGGTTATCCTACACTACTTTGAACGAGTGAGCTTTCTATTGGGCCAGGAAGCTTTGACATCAGTGAGCACCATGCAAGCAGTGGACGAGGTGAAAGAATTGGTATTAGTATTTTTTCTGTGAACATATTATATTAAAATGACACATACAGCTGTTAATTATGATACACATCTGGTCATAATTCATTCATTCAAATAAAATTAATAAATATTATCCGTCCAAGCTACTTTACCCTAATCATTACAGTAATTACGGAAAGTATTTGATAATTTTGCTACGTTCCCACGGATTTCTTGATCTTATAGGTTGCAGATTAACTAAATTTCCTCTGTTTCTCCATGTGCTTACATAGTACACCTCTCCTTATTTTCACTGTCTGTCTGACCTGGATGACAGTAAGACACAACTTCCTCCTTAAGTAATTGTGTAGGCCCTAAATAATAACATGCCAGTATTGCTACTCACGTTTTGTCAAGAGACAGAGCAACAGGCATTTGAAGTACACCAAATTTGGAACTTAAAATTTCGTATGCGTTTTCCACTATCCCCTATGCACGACAGATGGTAGATGAAAATTATTTGTTCCATAGTCAATCCTATCTGACTACATGGTTTCAAATACACTCCTGGAAATGGAAAAAAGAACACATTGACACCGGTGTGTCACACCCACCATACTTGCTCCGGACACTGCGAGAGGGCTGTACAAGCAATGATCACACGCACGGCACAGCGGACACACCAGGAACCGCGGTGTTGGCCGTCGAATGGCGCTAGCTGCGCAGCATTTGTGCACCGCCGCCGTCAGTGTCAGCCGGTTTGCCGTGGCATACGGAGCTCCATCGCAGTCTTTAACACTGGTAGCATGCCGCGACAGCGTGGACGTGAACCGTATGTGCAGTTGACGGACTTTGAGCGAGGGCGTATAGTGGGCATGCGGGAGGCCGGGTGGACGTACCGCCGAATTGCTCAACACGTGGGCCGTGAGGTCTCCACAGTACATCGATGTTGTCGCCAGTGGTCGGCGGAAGGTGCACGTGCCCGTCGACCTGGGACCGGACCGCAGCGACGCACGGATGCACGCCAAGACCGTAGGATCCTACGCAGTGCCGTAGGGGACCGCACCGCCACTTCCCAGCAAATTAGGGACACTGTTGCTCCTGGGGTATCGGCGAGGACCATTCGCAACCGTCTCCATGAAGCTGGGCTACGGTCCCGCACACCGTTAGGCCGTCTTCCGCTCACGCCCCAACATCGTGCAGCCCGCCTCCAGTGGTGTCGCGACAGGCGTGAATGGAGGGACGAGTGGAGACGTGTCGTCTTCAGCGATGAGAGTCGCTTCTGGCTTGGTGCCAATGATGGTCGTATGCGTGTTTGGCGCCGTGCAGGTGAGCGCCACAATCAGGACTGCATACGACCGAGGCACACAGGGCCAACACCCGGCATCATGGTGTGGGGAGCGACCTCCTACACTGGCCGTACACCACTGGTGATCGTCGAGGGGACACTGAATAGTGCACGGTACATCCAAACCGTCATCGAACCCATCGTTCTACCATTCCTAGACCGGCACGGGAACTTGCTGTTCCAACAGGACAATGCACGTCCGCATGTATCCCGTGCCACCCAACGTGCTCTAGAAGGTGTAAGTCAACTACCCTGGCCAGCAAGATCTCCGGATCTGTCCCCCATTGAGCATGTTTGGGACTGGATGAAGCGTCGTCTCACGCGGTCTGCACGTCCAGCACGAACGCTGGTCCAGCTGAGGCGCCAGGTGGAAATGGCATGGCAAGCCGTTCCACAGGACTACATCCAGCATCTCTACGATCGTCTCCATGGGAGAATAGCAGCGTGCATTGCTGCGAAAGGTGGATATACACTGTACTAGTGCCGACATTGTGCATGCTCTGTTGCCTGTGTCTATGTGCCTGTGGTTCTGTCAGTGTGATCATGTGATGTATCTGACCCCAGGAATGTGTCAATAGAGTTTCCCCTTCCTGGGACAATGAATTCACGGTGTTCTTATTTCAATTTCCAGGAGTGTAGTTTGTCATTGCAAATGACCTGACAAATACAAATATAAATACAAGTTGTGCTGTTTGGTATGTCTTCTTTTGGTGAGATGTTTAGGTTGTTGGATCTGTATGATTTTTATGTTCATAAAGTAAATACACACTACAGTGATTAAGTAGACATGATCTCAAAATACACATGTTTATTTTACCTCACTTTATGCTACAAGAAAACTTTGTACAACAAGCAAAGGTGCGCAATGTGCAAGAAAATAGATCACAACACAAAAAAATACAACACACAATTCGCCTTTTGTTTGTTTGTGACTGATCGGTCGATCCTGTGGTCGCTACATCAGCCCCTACCACCCCCTCCCCTCCTCCTGCTTTTAGCAGCCTAGAGCACCAGGCATGTTGGGGAACTGGCATTTTACTGCTCTTCCTGCTCTTGGTACCACTTTCAGATAATGTGGAGAACTTTGCAATAGGTGATACTTGTGCGCCAGCAAGTTTTCCACCACATTGTCCATCTACCCCATCGTTTACGTGGGATGTGATAGGCTGAAGTTAGAGCCCAATGGAGCAGATGGTGTAACCTGTGGCCTCTGATCCATTGAGCTGTCCTCCAAGTGGGCTAGCTTCATCCGTTTGATGAAGACCATTCCTTCCCTATCATTCCACGTTATCTTGAAAATGTTTGCTCCATGTTGGGTAACTTCATATTGTCCTCTGTAAGGAGGTCTTAAAAGTGGTTGTACCATAACATCCTACAATCAAATATGCTAGGTCTTTTGTAGGTCTTCGTGGAGAAAGATAGGTTCAGTACCATGAGTTTTTGGGGCAAAGGTCGAATTTGGCTTCCTCAGTAGGCAGAAGTCTCATTTTGAAAGAGATGTTTTCATTTGGAAGTCTCAGATGCTCTCCATATACCAGTCGTGCTGTGATGTAGCCTAGATCTTCCTTTACTGTAGCATCAGGGGTAATGCCTCAGTCCACTGCTCTCCTTGGCACATAATGGCCACCTTCAAGTTCCTGTGGAACCTCTCTACCAGCCTGTTACTGCTTGTTATAATATGCAAGCAGCTACAAAGTCGTCGGAGCCCGTGGAACAGTAACAATTTGAATATCCTTCCACAGTCTGTTGTTACCATTTGAGATATCCCAAATCATGCAATCCAGCTATTTACAAAAGTTCCCACATGCCAGCATGAAAATCTGTCAGCCGCTGTTAATAAGTAACTAAAGTGTCCTGTACATGTCAAATGTCCAACCAGGTCAACATGAACATGTGCGAAGTGTGACATAGGTGTGATTAGGATGCCGAGGGGTGGCGATATATGGGTACCAATCTTGCACTGTTGATGTCTATGGCTCGCTGGAGCCCCTTTTTGGCTGTCTTTATTAATTCCTGACCAAATCACTTTTTGTTATCAACTTGACAGTAGCTCTCACTACCTGATATACCAGATTGTGGAAGGCTACAAAAACTTGGTGCTGGACTTTTTTCAGTGTAAAAGTGCCCAGTAGGGTTTGCGATACAAATAAGCTTGCAGTTTGGGCGAATGTCTGTGTGGCAAGTTGAGGCTGGACTGCTGTTACTCAAGCATAAAACATAGGTCTTTGTCATCCTGTTATTGTTCTGGAATGCTATCCCACAGAATGGCCTTCATGCTAGCACAACAATGTGTGAAAAAATCAACAATCACATTTCTGCAGCCACTGATGTGTGTCACATTAGTAGTGAATTGAGAAATGTATTCAGTTTGTCTACATTGCCTTGGTGATCTGTATGTAGAGATTTTACAAAAAAAGACGATATGGCCATCTTTAGGACATTCAATATAGGCTATGTGTTTACTATACGAAATAAGTTAACAAATCACTTTAAAAAATCATATCTATTTTTTAAAAGACTGTACATTGCAGTTATGTAGGAACAAATGTTCTAAAATAAATAAATGAATATTGAATACCATAAGGCATATTTCCACAGTTTTGGCCACATTAACTCTAGGTGTCGCCAGTTATTCCCCAGTTGTGGCCACTGCATATTATAATAAAACAGGCCTTTAAATAATTCTAGACTCAGTTTGCTAGAAAGTAATTTGTTCTTAATACAAGCATGCAAGAAAATTAAGATCCATGAAGTAAAAGTTACTGAAATTGAGTGGAACAAAAAATAACCAATCATCCATATTAAAGATCAGTAAGACCTTCTAATGTATTCTTATCGCTCAGCCTTTCAGGTACTTCCTGGAACTAATTTCTTGTTTTTGTCCCTTTTAAGGGAACCTGTAGTCCCATTAGCATCTGGTATGTGACAAAACTTTGTGTTTCTTAAGAATGATTTGGTATCACTTTTTTTGATGCTGATTGTGCGCAATGCAGCTGTAGAACTTCTCGATTCTGCCTTTTCAATACGTTTTTGCATGGGTACCTAGATATTTTCCTTAGTAAGTTGAAATATCATGTAGGAAGAGTCCAGAATCAGGTCCATCAAAATTTTTGTTTTCTCCCAAGACAGCGTATTACTGTTAAATCTCTATAAACTGCTACAATTCCTTTATTCTGTGCTCGTAGAATGTATATCTTTTTTGCCTTTCGAGACCTATAAATTTCGTCATTTTCAGTAAAAACACTCGATAATGCTTAACCACAACACAACTTACTCAGCTCGAATTATGTTATGGAGCTCACTCACAAAAAACAGTGAATGTTCTCCGCCTGTGAGAAACTTCTCTGATTTTATTCACACAAAATCGGAGACTATTCTTTGTTTTGAGCAACTTCCCCCACCCTTCAACCCACACTGAGAACATATTTCCAGTGAAGCATGTTCTTAGACCCACTTCATACATGCCAACCAGAGAACTTACTCCGAACTTCAGAGTATAAAGCATATTCTCCGTTTTATTATTGTGAATTATATGCAGGAAATAGCTGTGATGTGGCAGCTGTTAAACTAAAAATTAGTTATTCGAAATGCTTGTATCAATGAATAAAATAATATTCTAAAATCTTGGAAGAGTGACGTGTCTGCAGACGATATTTACATGCCAGCTGTTGGTTGTAAATATCGTCTGCAGACAAGTCACTCTTCCAAGATTACATGCCATGGTTTACATGCCAGCTGTTGGTTACATCCCTATGAACCATAGACCTTGCCGTTGGTGGGGAGGCTTGCGTGCCTCAGCGATACAGATAGCCGTACCGTAGGTGCAACCACAATGGAGGGGTATCTGTTGAGAGGCCAGACAAACGTATGGTTCCTGAAGAGGGGCAGCAGCCTTTTCAGTAGTTGCAGGGGCAACAGTCTGGATGATTGACTGATCTGGTCTTGTAACATTAACCAAAACGGCCTTGCTGTGCTGGTACTGCGAACAGTTGAAAGCAAGGGGAAACTACAGCCGTAATTTTTCCCGAGGGCATGCAGCTTTACTGTATGGATAAATGATGATGGCGTCCTCTTTGGTAAAATATTCTGGAGGTAAAATAGTCCCCCCATTTGGATCTCCGGGCGGGGACTACTCAGGAGAACATCGTTATCAGGGGAAAGAAAACTGTCGTTCTATGAATCGGAGTGTGGAATGTCAGATCCCTTAATCGGGCAAGTAGGTTAGAAAATTTAAAAAGGGAAATGGATAGGTTAAAGTTAGATATAGTGGGAATTAGCGAAGTTCGGTGGCAGGAGGAACAAGACTTTTGGTAAGGTGAATACAGGGTTATAAATACAAAATCAAATAGGGGTAATGCAGGAGTAGGTTTAATAATGAATAAAAAAATAGGAGTTCGGGTAAGCTACTACAATCAACATGGTGAACGCATTATTGTGGCCAAGATAGACACGAAGCCCACGCCTACGACAGTAGTAAAAGTCTATATGCCAACTAGCTCCGCATATGACAAAGAAATTGAAGAAATGTATGATGAGATAAAAGAAATTATTCAGATAGTGAAAGGAGACGAAAATTTAATAGTCATCTGTGACTGGAATTCGGTAGTAGGAAAAGGAAGAGAAGGAAACGTAGTAGGTGAATATGGATTAGGGGGAAGAAATGAAAGAGGAAGCCGCCTGGTAGAATTCTGCACAGAGCACAGCTTAATCATAGCTAACACTTGGTTCAAGAATCATAAAAGGAGGTTGTATTCATGGAAGAAGCCTAGAGACACTGACAGGTTTAAGATAAATTATATAATGGTAAGACAGAGATTTAGGAACCAGGTTTTAAACTGTAAGACATTTCCAGGGGCAGATGTGGACTCTGACCACAATCTTTTGGTTATGAGTTGTATATTAAAACTGAAGAAACTGCAAAAGGGTGGGAATTTAAGGAGATGGGACCTGGATAAACTGATTAAACCAGAGGTTGTACAGAGTTTCAGGAAGAGCATAAGGGAACAATTGACAAGAATGGGGGAAAGAAATACAGTAGAATAAGAATGGGTAGCTTTGAGGGATGAAGTAGTGAAGGCAGCAGAGGATCAAGTAGGTAAAAAGACGAGGTCTAGCAGAAATCCTTGGGTGACAGACGAATTACTGAATTTAACTGATGAAAGGAGAAAATATAAAAATGCAGAAAATGAAGCAGGCAAAAAGGAATACAAATGTCTCAAAAATGAGATCGACAGGAAGTGCAAAATGGCTAAGCAGGGATGGCTAGAGGACAAATGTAAGGATGTAGATGCTTATCTCACTAGGGTAAGATAGATACTGCCTACAGGAAAATTAAATTGAGCTTTGGAGAAGAGCTCAGATGGAAACCCATTTGTAAGCAAAGAAGGGAAAGCAGTAAGGTGGAAGGAGTATATAGAGGGACTATACAAGGGCGATGTACTTGAGGGCAAGTCGAAAAAGGGCCCCCGGAGTAGACAACATTCCATTAGAACTACTGACAGCCTTGGGAGGGCCAGTCCTGACAAGACCCTACCATCTGGTGAGCAAAATGTATGAGACAGGCGAAATACCCACAGACTTCAAGATGAATATAATAATTCCAATCCCAAAGAAAGCAGGCGTTGACAGATGTGAAAATTACCGAACTATCAGTTTAATAAGTCACAGCTGCAAAATACTAACGCGAATTCTTTACAGACGAATGGAAAAACCGTAGAAGCCGACCTCAGGGAAGGTTAGTTTTGATTCCGTAGAAACGTTGGAACATGTGAGGCAATACTGACCCTACGACTTATCTTAGAAGAAAGATTAAGGAAAGGCAAACCTACTTTTCTAGCATTAGTAGACATAGAAAAAACATTTGACAATGTTGACTGGAATACTCTCTTTCAAATTCTGGAGGTGGCAGGGGTAAAATACAGGGAGCAAAAGGCTATTTACAATTTGTACAGAAACCAGATGGCAGTTATAAGAGTCGAGGGGCATGAAAAAGAAGCAGTGGTTGGGAAGGGAGTGAGACAGGGTTGCAGATTTTTCCCTAATGGTAGACAATCTGTATACTGAGCAAGCAGTAAAGGAAACAAAAGAAAATTTCGGAGTAGGTATTAAAATCCATGGAGAAGAAATAACAGTACCTCTCTTTTTACTAATAACTGTGGATATATTACCACGATTTCAAAATAACGATGCAGAACCGTCACATATCAACAATGTAATATGTGCATATGTCTTTATGTATATATGTACATTTGTCTTTATTCTTCAAATCCCTTGGCGGTTCTGATATCACTTGAGATTGCTAATTCGTAATTCTCCAGTTTGTGTTTAAGTGTATCTTTGTGTGTATGTAGATGTGTGTTTGTGTATTCTAATTTTGAGGCCTACTTATATGAAATAAGTTGAATGTTACTGAAAATCACAGAAAATAGAAAGGACTTCAGCGATGGAAGTATATGAATATGGAAAGAGGATTAGATAGGCCGGTACTCAAATGAGACGAAAGAAAGGAAAAAGTAGAACTGGTTGCTAAGATCGAAGAAGAGAAAGAAAATAGCCCCAAAGATAGGAAAACCCTTCCCACCCCCCTTCCCCAGGATCACTACTTCGGCGGTACTCGAGTGAGAAGCCAGAGGAAGTATGACGTTAAATGCCTCCTACAGAATGGACAGTCTCACCTTCACCTTTGAAGCCCCTGACGGAAAATCCTAGCAATACCTATGGAATGACAAATAGTGAAGAATCAGTTACACTTGTCTGCAAGAGTTTCTGAAAGGCGGGGTGTGTGATTAGTATTAGTCATGCTTGTACTTACACTACCCACCCCTTCCAAAAGTGATACCAACCCTCCCATTTCCATTATACCTCACAAAGGGTAAAAATTATGTATCATGTTCTCACAATTATGTAATGTTTCATATAAACTTCGATTTTCTGTTGATCTAATATTCCTTGATTACTCTCAAAGAATAACTTAGACAAAATTAAGATGTAAGTATACTCTGATGCTGGGATTCGAGACCACCCCTGACTAGAGCAGAGCGTTCAGGTGACTTAAATACTTGTTGGGCACTAACAACCGAGGGCGTAACTGGCAATATATCAAATTGGAATCCAACTGCTTCTAAGGAGCATATTATGGAAACATTAGTAGATGCTTCTTTCCTGAGTCAATATAACAACAAAATTTGTCGAGTTGATGACATAGTGTGGACCAGAAGCCCACGTAACTCATATGAGACCACGAATAGTGATACAATCACTTATTGCTATTACTACAAGAAGCAGTATGACCTTGATATCAATGACTTCCAACAGCCATTGCTTGTCAGCCAAGTAAATACAAGGATGCAGAAGCAATAGGGTAATAGGGTAGTATAAGAATTAAAGAATATATTACAGAATAGTTTAAGATTAGAAGGGAATATGGTGCAGGAAAACTAAATTTGAAGAAATGCTGAAAACAACAAGGGATCCGATGGTCGTCACTCCGCCCGTTAACACAGAACGTAATCGTCCCTGGGGGACAGATGTGACTCTGCTGCGATCTCATGGATCTGATATTAACCTCAACTGATTTCACATGGACCAATACTTCTTGTCCAATTTTTTGTGAAAGTATCCCCACAACGAAACAGTCACCCCTTTACTGGGTTACATAACATCAGGTAAAGTTGTTCTATATTCTAATCTGTCAAGGACAGGTTTGAATCCCTCGCACAAGTCGTCTGTAACCTTATTAGTATCATTAGGTTTGGAAAAAGCAATAGTCGTAACGTTTCTGGAGATTATACTCTCGGAAATTTCCCGATCTATAATTAGCTCAAAAGTTTCTGCCAGACTACTTACATTTATAATGTCAAAGCTGACTAATTTAACTTTGAAATTTTGTTCTACATTATTTACTAGCGAACTGACAGATCGTGTAGTAACAGCTCGTATACTAACATCTGGAATTTTCGATTGAATAATCGATATTAATTCCATAGGCTGGTCTGTGCTCTCTTCGAAAGTAATCGTTTCCTGTCTTGCAGAATTAAATTTAATATTAGATACATTTTCGCAAGATCCTGACTTTTCGCTAAGTTCAGCTGAGGTTAAGCCACTGTTTAAGAAGGGAGATAAAGAAATAGCTTCAAATTTGCGTCCAACTTCACTGTTGCCAGCATTCTCAAAAATTTTCGAAAAAGTAATGTACAGTCGGCTTTATAACCATCTTATATCAAATAACATACTGTCAAAGTCACAGTTTGGATTTCTAAAAGGTTCTGATATTGAGAAGGCTATCTACACTTACAATGTGCTTAATTCATAGCCAGGAAATTGCAGCCAACTGGTATATTTTGTGATCTGTCAAATGCATTTGACTGTGTAGATCACAATATCCTATTAAGTAAATTAGAATATTATAGACTAAAAGGAAATGCTGAAAAACGGTTCAAATCATATATCTCTGGCAGGAAACAAAGGGTGTTATTAGGAAAGAGACATGTATCAAGCTATCAGGCATCATCCAACTGGGAACTAATTACATGTGGGGGCCCACAAGGTTCCATTTTGGGGCCCTTACTTTTTCTTGTGTATATCAATGACCATTTCATCAGTAACATTACCAGATGCCAAGTTCGTTTTGTTTGCTGATGATAAAAACATTGGAATAAATAGCAAATCAAGCGTAGTCTTAGAAAGATCAGCTAATAAAATATTTGTGGACATTAATCACTGGTTCCTAGCCAATTCTTTGTCACTAAACTTTGAAAAAACACACTACATGCAGTTCAGAACTTGTAAGGGGTGTGCCACGGGTATATGTCTAACATATGATGACAAGAAGATACAAGAAGTGGATAGTGTTAAATTCTTGGGATTACAGGTTGATAATAAATTCAACTGGGAGGAGCACACCACAGAAATGCTGAAGCGTCTTAACAAATCTCTGTTTGCAATGCGAATTTTGTCAGACATAGGGGATATAAAAATGAAAAAGCTGGCATACTAAGCTTACTTTCATTCCATAATGTCATATGGGATTATTTTTGGGGGTAATTCATCAAGCCAAGCTAAAGTTTTCTGGGCAAAAAAACGTGCAGTAAGGGTTATATGTGGTGTGCACTCAAGAACATCCTGCAGAAGCTTGTTTAGGGAACTAGGGATACTAACTATTGCTTCCCAATATATTTATTCCTTAATGAAATTTGTCATTAAAAATATATCACCTTTTCAAACCAACAGCTCAATTCACTGAATCAATACTAGAAATAAGAATAATCTTCACAAGGATTTAAAGTCACTTAGTCTTGTACAAAAAGGTGTGCATTATTCGGGAACACACATTTTCAATAACTTGCCAGCAGCCATAAAAAGCTTAACAACCAATGAAATTCAGTTTAAGAGAAGCCTAAAGGATTTATTGGTGGCCAAATCCTTCTACTCCATTGATGAATTTCTCAGTAAAATCAACTGTTTTGTGTATATATATATATATATATATATATATATATATATATATATATATATATAACTTCTGCACAATTTTAGTGCAGTAATGTGTTCATTGTAAATGTGTGTGTGTGTGTAAGTACAATCTAACTTCTGCACCATTTCAGTGCAGTAATGTGTTCATTGTAAACAAGTATTATAGTAGTTGTATTACATGTTTATTACCCTATAAATAAATAAAAAACTTTTTTATTTTAAATTCAGTCCATTAGTATTTGTAAAATGACTCTTTCATATAGTGTTCATTAAAAAATGACGATCATTCCACTTGGGTCCTGTGGAATGGTAGATTAACTTATTTGTAAATATTTGCCATGTACTGTTGTTTTTCTGACATGTTCCACATCCTGGAGGACCTCCTCACTACGGATCAATTGGAATGAAAGTAAATCTAATCTAATCTAACCAGTTCCTATATTGTTATTATTATATTTGACGTCGCATTCCGTCTCCAAAGTAACTATGCCTTCACATCGATCACTAGATTCTTTGCTTTGAGTGTCTATTTTGACAGGCAAGAATATTTAAAGTTTCATTCCGTCTCTGATTAAAGACAGAGAACAGTTGATTTACGAGAGCATTTAAAGAACTAGTGAGTTCACTCTTTTAAACTTCAGATTTTCTACCTTTTATTTAAAGAGACAAATTTAGTCCTTAATAAACCACAGTCTAACGCTACAGTCGCGACACTTCGCCTCGATTTTGTTGCCTACCGCGCCACCAGCGCCCCAAGCGGACAGTAACTTAAACTGTGAGTTTGGCGAGATCGTGAAAGCGAATAGTGGTTGTTTATTTTGAATTCTACAGTGGTTTTTATAGGCGGGAGCATTTGTAGCGCAATAAATTGCAGCAACAACAGGAAGAGGACGCCACAACCGGTTTCTTTAGGACCTTGAGAGGTATATAGTATATACCATCATGTTATTAAACTGTATCAGCAGGAGTCACTTGCAAACTACATGTGTATTAATGATTAATGTTTCGTTTTAGGAGCAGTAAATGTTTAATAATATTAGGTTTTGTTCGCTACATTTCGAACATAAACAGTTCATGAATGCAGACAATAATAAACTCGTATGGAATGCAGTACCCACATTGTTTGACATCCCAAATAAGCCACCTCAACTGACGATGAAGAGCAAACTGCCACAAAGATTTGGCAATCAATCAAAAACTGTAAAACAGTCCTATAACACAGAAGCAATCAGTTTAGCTCTGCATGTATTAGTTTCAGATTCGTGTGAATCGTCAACACAGACCTTCTTTGACGATGAAGTGGTTAGATTTAGTGCAGTTATTCGTGTCTTACAAAATCATAATGTTTGGTATGTATTTCATTCACTTCTGTTGTTAGTCACATAATTTTTCTTGCTTCTTTCGTGTGATGACATTATTTTGTTAACACCTTGTTCGCTGACAGATTGATTGAAAATTATTCAAATGTTTGGTTTTGCGTGAAATGTAATGTAATAAGCGCATTATGTTTTCAACATATTTTACCCACTATTTGGCAGTTGCTTGTCCTACTTAGAATATAAAGATGAAGGTCGTACTTGTGGCAACAGGTGACAGTGACAAACACAGTAGGCCTACAGAAGTATAAATGAGCTGTTGATCGCTTTTACATGTAGAGGTACATGTCTGTGTTTCTTATGTGTGAATCTGTGTGTTTGTATTCTTTTGATATCAACGAGGTGAGCTGCAATGGTACCCAACATCACAAGTGTTTCTTCACGAATGTGTTGTAGCTTGCCACTCGATTCATGGTTTTTGTCCATACTTGCTCTTATTTTAGGGGAATTCACCGTATCTAGCGTAAGACTTAAATTAGCACTCACTTCATCCATCAATGAAGTATTTTGAGCATTTGACTCTGTTTTCTGGTCATCTAACTTAGCATCTAATCTAGAATGTACTAAACCTATTCCTCTCTTTAGAGCTTCATTCTGAGCATTTAATTTTTCACTTAAATTAGCAATTTGAGCATTTACAGCTGCTGAATGTGCTCACTGGGCTTTAATTAAATTCACTAATTCAGACAAGTCTGGCATTTCCCTGGTCACTCTAATTGCTGTGAGTGGTTCTGCTAGTTGTTGGTCTTTTGTCATATTTTTATTGATCTTAGACCTAGTAACCATTTAAAGAAAATTCACCCTTGAGTACAATAATTATAATAACAGTTGGTAATTTCCAAGAATGAATGCCTATCGAAGTCGCGGGGTTCAAACGATACATATCGAGCGTGCGATAGTAAATCGATCATGCGATTCCGCTGGCGGGCGTTCTGATCTTACTTGTGATCATCATTTTTATGTTTTGCATCGTTCCCTTAGTTGCTCTAAGTTACATGCCTCAGCGAATTATTCGTGAGTTGCTACGGAAACCCAGACGATTGATGTCGTTAGTGAGTTGGATGTCTGGTGTACTAGACGTTTCTTCGGCGGATTGTCTCACATGGAAGAATCTAATTCCGTTTATCCATCGTAAAAAATTGTTCGACTTTTTGTTGCAAATGTGGAGTACTACCAGACGAGGAAAGAAGGGATTGTGTAGACGATGGTGGTGCGAAGTGTGTAAAACTGCGTAAGAATATTTTTGATGCTGAAATACCGTTACACTTTCATTGCGAACAGTGCGGAAAACGAACGAGTTTCAGGAAGAATACATGGTTCGACTCATCCAAATTATCCATCCAGACCACCGTAATTGACTTTCACATGGCGACAACACCGACGACGAGTAAGGTAAGTCGTCTCCTTTGCAGTGACGCTTATCTTTTGTCGTTACGGTAGTGTTTCTGATTGGCCGCGTCGTGCCATGACGTCGTCTCCCACACCAGCCAATCCAGATCATTGCTACTTTCTGAAACGCGCTGTTCTTTAAACGAGGCGATGTGACTGTCGATACGTTGGGTGGCTAACTCGTCAATTTCAATGTTGAGTGTTGTAGGCCTATGTTTATAATTGCAGATTCCAACACGTGTTTTGTGTCCGATAAATCATTTCAGCTTAAAAAAAACTTTATACGCACACATCAGGGAAATGCATGATGTAGAGCCAAATACAGAAGGTAGGATTAAGTGCACACAAGACGACTGCAGCTATTACTTCTATACATTGGCTAGTGTGAGAGCACTTGTGGAGAAAAAGCACATGGTTCGTACTGCGAATGAAAAGATTGTATTCCAGTCAATGGACGGTAAGAAACATCGTATAATAATTAGTTTTTAATATTGAATAGTAGGAAAGTTTCTGGTAAAACTATAGAATTTCGTTTTTTGTGCATTCAGTAATCTCGTGCAATGTTGTACTGCTAAGTTTCTTTCAGTTCATATGAAAGGGTTATTTGTATTAACGGCTTAGTCTCAGAAGAAATTAAAGTCACAATCATTGTAATCCACAATGGGTAATTAATAAACTTTATTTTTACTGCCCATAAATTGTGTATAAACGGTATTTTTTCGTATCGCTCAAATATTTGCTTTCAGTAACTTTCTTGCACAAACGAAAACTTTTGAATGTTTATAATTACAAGCTATTTTAGCCGTTCTTTTTTCCAGCCAAAATAGGTATGAATGATTTACAGTGAACAACCAAGACTTGCAAATAGTACAATGTTTTTCGTATTTGATGTTTGACTTTTTAAAGTGGAAGTCTAAAGAGGAACAGTTAGCGAGATATAGCTTTGCAATGCATGGTGGTGCTAAGAATGTGAAGGGTGGCACCAAAATCATTTGTGTCACAGATCTGGGATATTCATATCTTGGTCAAAGGGCAAGAGGCTACTGAAGTGTTAAGGCAGTAACAAAATAGGTGGCCACACCACGTCTGCCATTGAGGTCAGCCAAGATAAAAATGGGACGTGTACTTGTGTTTATTTCAAAACAAATTTTGGCCACGAGCTGAATATTGGTTTTCTGCACCTTAGTAAATCTGAAAGGGAGATTATTGCTGGTGAGTTTCAGCTCAACATTAGAATAAATGTTTTTGCAGCAGTTTTTATAATTTTTAAGGCAATTAAATTTAGTTGTCTATCTGGAATCAGCCAAAGACAATGTGTTGTATTATTCATTCAAAAGAGATTTCAGTGGGTTCATATGTATGCATTATGTAATGTTAGTGTTATTGGACCAGAAATTATGCATTATTTTCGTAACAAATGTTGCTGGTGGAAGTATTACCATCTGATGTGTTGTAATGATTGGCATTCCTGGTTGTGGAATTCACATGGGGAAATGTAGATAGTGATTAACTTTAATCATTGTGTGATGGTAATGCTATTTTCTTGGAAATGAGTAGTTCCTGTTTTCTACAATCTGGAAAAATCTGGGAGCACACTTTGAATAACCTTTTAGGCTGCTTGAATAGGTTGTAGGGCTAAATTTTACACTGAGTGATTCATGCACACTTCTTGCTTGTTGACTCCAACTTGTAGTGACGAACTAACCTATAGCGCAGCCCGAGGTCTAGGTTAGTTGGGTATGCAACTATTTTGTTGCAAGTAGGCAAAGCCAACAAGTGTGGTAACATAAAATCTGTTAACCAAATTAGGGAAAGCATTGTGAGGCCACAAGAGACTGTTGCTGATCTCATTAAATACCATAATGTAGACTACACCCTGAACGATAAATTCCTTTTAACAGAGGTCACACCAGATGTTGTTTTAACTCTTATAAATAACTTTAGACCCTCTGATAGTGAAGATATAGATGGTATTTCTTGTAATATGTTAAAAAAGATAATTGGCTACATAGTATATCCTAGATGTCTAATTGAAGGAGTATTCCCAGAAGTATTAAAATTATCTAGGGTAGTGCCCATTTACAAGAAAGGAGACAAAAATTGTCCATCTAGCTATCGCCCAATATCCCTGACACCTATTTTATCTAAAGTTTTGGAATCCATCAACAACTCTCAGTTGTGTGATTATCTGACATGTAATAACATTATTACTGCTGTACAATTTGGCTTTAGGAAGGGCAAGTCCACAGTCCATGCCATTGACTCCCTGATTAAAAAAGTGCTTAATGCTTATGAAGGAAAAAATTTTGCTCTACATCTACATCTACATCTACATCTACATCTACATTGATACTCCGCAAGCCACCCAACGGTGTGTGGCGGAGGGCACTTTACGTGCCGCTGTCATTACCTCCCTTTCCTGTTCCAGTCGCGTATGGTTCGCGGGAAGAACGACTGTCTGAAAGCCTCCGTGCGCGCTCTAATCTCTCTAATTTTACATTCGTGATCTCCTCGGGAGGTATAAGTAGGGGGAAGCAATATATTCGATACCTCATCCAGAAACGCACCCTCTCGAAACCTGGCGAGCAAGCTACACCGCGATGCAGAGCGCCTCTCTTGCAGAGTCTGCCACTTGAGTTTATTAAACATCTCCGTAACGCTATCACGGTTACCAAATAACCCGGTGACGAAACGCGCCGCTCTTCTTTGGATCTTCTCTATCTCCTCCGTCAACCCGACCTGGTACGGATCCCACACTGATGAGCAATACTCAAGTATAGGTCGAACGAGTGTTTTGTAAGCCACCTCCTTTGTTGATGGACTACATTTTCTAAGCACTCTCCCAATGAATCTCAACCTGGTACCCGCCTTACCAACAATTAATTTTATATGATCATTCCACTTCAAATCGTTCCGTACGCACACTCCCAGATATTTTACAGAAGTAACTGCTACCAGTGTTTGTCCCGCTATCATATAATCATACAATAAAGGATCCTTCTTTCTATGTATTCGCAATACATTACATTTGTCTATGTTAAGGGTCAGTTGCCACTCCCTGCACCAAGTGCCTATCCGCTGCAGATCTTCCTGTATTTCGCTACAATTTTCTAATGCAGCAACTTCTCTGTATACTACAGCATCATCCGCGAAAAGCCGCATGGAACTTCCGACACTATCTACTAGGTCATTTATATATATTGTGAAAAGCATTTATATATATTGTGATCTTAGCAAAGCCTTCGATTCTGTGGAGCATATTTCACTCCTCAACAAACTAGTTTATTACGGAATCACAAACAGTGAAGTTGACTACATTTTTGAATCTTTCCTCGGCAACCGTAGACAAATTGTTTGTATTGGTAAACAGAGATCACAGCTAGCTGAAGTTAAGTGCGGTGTGCCACAAGGCTCAGTATTAGGACCTCTGCTATTTATCCTAATGACAAATGATCTAACATCCTACATAAATACTCACTCCATTCTCTATGCAGATGATACCACTTTTTTCAATATCAGCTCAGTCATTGATATGCTCCAAACTGTGGCAAACGACACAATATCACAGGCATCAGTCTGGTTCCGAGCTAATGGGTTCCTGCTTAATGAGAGTAAAACTCAAAAGATTGTATTTAGTTTGAGAGATCCTCCAGCAGAAGACTTCAAGAATAGTGTTAAGTTCTTAGGTATTGTTATAGATACTAAACTGACTTGGGAGCCACATATTAAATACATTAGTGCAAGGCTGTCTAGAGTGGTGTATTTGTTAAAGAATTTAGTAAACCATGTACCTGCGGCCCATGTAACATCAGCCTACTTTGCTTTTTGTTTCAAAGTATTATATCTTATGGGCTTTTAATATGGGGCAATAGCTCACACCTTCAGGACATTTTGGTACTTCAGAAAAAAGTAATTCGAATTATCACAAACAATGATAAACTGGCCCACTGCAAACCACTGTTTATCAACTTAAAAATATTAACTGTGATAAACATGTATATTTACACTGCCTTACTGCATATAAAGAGCAACTTATCAGAATACCAGCGTAGAAGAGATGTACACTCTCATGGAACCAGAAATAGTAGCAATCTTGACATACCTTACTACAGATTATGCAAGTCATTGAACAGCTACGAAGTGGTGGGTATGATGATGTTTAATAATTTGCCACTAGAATGGGTAGAAGCTCCATTTGATTTATTTAAAGACAAATTTTTCAGTTGGTTAGCTGCAAATCCATACTACTCACTTCAGGAATTTTACGACTGTAAAATATCATATTCATATTATTTCATTTTAAATATTGTATTTTATGTAAAACCTGTCACATATTGATCTTTAACCCATGTATATATGCTGTATAACTTGTATATATGTAACTTGACTTTGTCAATTGCTGTAATAGCTAAACGACAATAAAATTTCATTCATTCATTCAAAATTGACTGTTAGTGAAGCCTTCAGCAATAGAGCCTCGTTGATCAACAGATGCTCAGATGACCTTAGTCATATTTTAAGCTCCTTGCTTTTTAAAAGATAGTATTTGGAACTGTTATATTTACAAAATGCTTACTTTTTTTGCTTAGTTTCCCTGCATGTACTAAGATGGAGTAAAATAAAACACTGATATATCTTTGTTTATAGACGACACAACACTGACAATACTTGTGCATCAACAGACTAGAAAGAATAGGTGCTGTACATGCCAGTATGCAGTAAAACTATGTACTGTCATAATGATGATTCATTCCATAACCAAATGCTAAACTAACGAAATTCTGAGTAATGTCACAATGCAGCTGTGGAGTCAGAACAAAATACATTGAATGTCTGAAGTTGTTAATATCTTTTTCATGAAATATTGCTAATTTTTTGATTGTGAATTTTTCGTAAATTTCTATCAGATTTTCTCTATTGTAATTATAACTAGTCCTGTAGTGTCCTCCACTGCTATACAAGAACAGGCTACCTGGTTCCTCCTCTTGCATCCATGTTTCCTGTAATAACAAATTCCTTCCTGAATTTTTTTTCTGTGGCTTCTTGGAGAGATGTCCAGGAAGTATCTTTCTACTAGTCTTTTCCTTTCTGGGTGCATATGCTTGAATAATCGCATATTCCTGGGTAAATCATGACATTTCAACTGGAACAATATATTTACTGACCAGTTCCCATTTTTTAATTCTTTGATATTTTCTTTCTATATCTTTGATATAATTAATACTTTCATATACATTTCATGGTAACCCAATATATTGTACTAATTCAGAATGAAATAAATTTTTAATTTGAGGTGACAGAAGTGAAAATGTTCCTTGTGGAAGTTTTCTGAACATTTGGTTTTAAAAGTACAGTTGACTGGCAATTTTAACACTGTGCCATGACTCATTGTGCCAGCCTGTGTATAATAATATGTTGGTAATGAGCTGATGTTTGAGGCAATACGTTGTTAGTGAGTGGACGTGCATTTCATAGTATGTAGGAGATTTCTATTGTTCGTGTTGTGCACGTGTAATCACTTTTCACTAAACACCTGTTGAGGACATTTTTAAGTTCATCCACCCTGTTGTAATTAGGTGCTGCTGTGACCTTAGAAGTTTTGTCCACCACCTGTTGTACTCTTCACCTGGTACATTATACAAAGTTGAACACATGGTGTCTGGATACCCTACCATTTTAAATTAGTAGTAAAGATAGTTTAGATCTGTGAAAGGTGTAACTTCTATATACTTGAGTTGTACTGACAGTTTTTGTGACCATAACATCATAACTTGCAGCAATGATGATGCATTGTGTGAACTGTTTATTTACTGGCAACCAGTATTTGTCCTGACATAATTGTGGTAACAGTGAAATATTATGTATAGGTAGTAGTATTTGTTTAATGTTATGGTTGTAGTTTTATTCACAGTAGAAATGTTGAAGGGAAAATAGCTGAGGTTGTGACATTCCAGAGTATTTTGAATGATGTGAGAGATTCCATACATTCTGAGGAGGTTGAGACACTGCACCTCCTTACTCGGAAGGAATTTGTAATTGATCTTCACCAGTACCATTCCAGTGAAGAAATTAGTGAGTAACTTTTTAGAAAGAATGAAAGGCTGTGCTCTGATGCACAAACAAGCTGGTCAAAACATGGGAAATTTATCAAGTGAAGACACAATGGTAGTGTTAATGACAGCATTACAATGTGAATTGCTCAGAAAATTCGGTTCCAATATTGTTTGTGTGGACTTGACACATTGCACAAACATATAGAAATTATTAGTGACAACATTGTTGGTTATAGACGAATTTGGAAGTGGTATTCCAGTGGCAATTTGCATTTCTAAGAAAGAGAATACAGCCATGATGACACTGTTCTTTACTTGTGTCAGGGAGAAAGCAGGAATGATCAAATCAACTTTGTTTGTTGGACGACACAAATGTTTTTCGGTGTGCATGGGCAAGTGTAATGGGTCTGGCAGAACACAATTTGCTATGTACATGGCATATTCACTGCAGTTGGAGGAGCAACTTGAGGAAAGTGCATGGTGGCCCGAACAAGCAAACGCAAGTTTACGAAGCTTTGCGTATGCTGTTAGAAGCAGCAGTGGGTTGCTAGAGTTGTTAGAGAGGGAGCTTCAAGAGGATTAAGACACAAGAGAATTTGGAATGTATTTCACAAATCATTACAGATTCAGGCCTCAACATTGGGCATATTGTTATCTTCGTAATTTAAAGATCAACACAAACATGCATATGGAAACCATGCATAGAGTATTAAAGTACTGCTACCTTGATGGCAAGACCAATAACAGATTGGACAAGTTGCTGCTGGTACTAATGAAATTAGTAAGGGACAAATGTTTTGTAAGAATTATTAAGCTTTACAAGGGTGGACATACTCATTGAATAGAACAAATTCAAGAACGGCATAAAGAATCTAAAAAAATTGACAAAGGCCAAAGCCAATAGTGGTGGCAAATGATTTTATGTGAAATCGCAATCAATATGTGGCCTCACATAAACTTTTACTTTACAAGCACTAGAATGTAACTTCAGTTGCAGACTTTTGTGTTGCACTTGTAATATTTGCATTCAGTTTTTCTTGCAGTTGTCCAGACAATTCAATAAATTTGAACATTTGTAAAAACATTCATGCTGTATCAGTGACATATGACATACATTTCAGTAAAACAGTCAAAGATAAAAAAAAAACCACTTCGATAGAAGAGGAATCTGCTATTTTGTCCTCGATGAAAAAGCAAAATGATGAGGCAACTGCTTCTTGGGGAACACAGTTGAAAGCTAATTAAGTCCTGCTAAACCATGTCGATTCATTAGATATTGAAATGGAAGAGACAGTGAAAAAAAGCAATTGACCATTTGCTGCCACTTGTTAACTCTCACTCCAAGAAAGAAGGTCCACACAAGCTGAAAAGTCAAATGTTGCAAGTGCTTTGGTGCAACCTGACAGTGAATTGTTGAGTGTGCATGTTTGTGTATCATGGTTTATAGGCCTACTGGGCAAACTCACCATGTAAAAAAAAATGAGTAACACATCATACTTGGTACCTCAGGCTGATGTGTAAATCAGTGTTTTCTTAGTAAAGAAAATGTCACTGTTAGTTTCTTTTGACTCATTTATCCTATTGCATATAGTCAACAAAATTGAACTGAAATATATACTAAACTATAACATTAATTGGAATATGTACATAGTCGTTTTAAATGGTTTTGCTATTTTTTACCGGTAAAGTATGAGTATTCACCAGAATCCTCCAGTACGAATGTTTTCCAGTTAACTGAATGAAGTCAAAAAGCAAAATTTGCTTGGACAAACTGAAAATTGTTTATTCAGTTCCAATTATTATTTTTTATATTAAAACAGTCCCAAAGAATTTATTTTGATGACTTTCTTGGTCTAATTTTCTATATTTATCATGTTGGTTACGACATGCTTGGTGATGGATGTTTGTCACCAGGCATATGGCATCAGGTGTGTGGCTTGTAGTGACAATACTGCAGTTGATGTGTCAACAGCTTTTCGGGACCTTGAGCATGAAGTATATGCCTCTAGAATTCTTGTTTAAAAAGTGCAGCCAAAATTCTGTCTGTCTGCGAAATTTTCCTTTAATGGAATGCTTTTGTCCAATAATTCAGTTAATGTCTGCTAATTACTTAACATGGTAAGTGCTGTGAGGCCAACACCAGACACAGCAGAGCCATCTGCCATGGCTGCTGGCAACTTCGTGACAGTTACGGGATAATATACAAAAGTGGGCTAATTTAAATGTTTACATTGAAATGATTCTGACATGTGCATAATATATGGAAATATGATATTTTCTTGAAACCTTAAGAACCAAACCTGTTGGTTGAATTAACGCATGAGTAATCCCATCACAATAGCACTATGTTATGCATCAATTAGCTGTAGTTACAGGATAAGTAAACATGTACAGAAAACTTTTCATATAAAAGAAAAGATGGACTACCAACATTAGATAAACTTGTGTAGGCATCATTGTAAATACATTTTTACTTTAAGAAAGCTGAATAGGATAGTAATCTCAAGAGTGCCTTAAATTGCATGACATATATCACCAATCAGGTATTTTCTGTTGGAGAAAGTAGTCCGGTGTTTCAGAATGTAAATTTACGTATGTCTGCCTGTGTGTGTGTGTGTGTGTGTGTGTGTGTGTGTGTGTGTGTGTGGGTGGGCGCGCGCGAGTATATACCTGTCCTTTTTCCCCCCTGAGGTAAGTCTTTCCGCTCCCGGGATTGGAATGGCTCCTTACCCTCTCCCTTAAAACCCACATCCTTTCGTCTTTCCCACTCCTTCCCTCTTTCCTGACGAAACAACCTTGGGTTGCGAAAGCTTGAAATTTGTGTGTGTTTTTTATTGTGTCTCTCTACCAGCACTTTCTCTTTTGGTAAGTTACTCACATAGTTCACCACCTATTACAAGTGATGGCACTGGAAGTTATTGGACAGCTTGCAAAAAATGTGACCTATAGATGCAGAGGGTGTTGCTTTAGCATATGCTTTCTCCATGATGTAATTTAGCCAATTGCATTGTCTGTCCACTTGGCATAAGTGTGAACCTCATTAATTTTATGACCTTCAGACTTGGCCCCTGACAATGGTGATGGTGACAGTAATCAAAAGCATGGGATTCTATTCAGATTTTATGTGGAATCTTATGAGAGAACTTTTTATCCATGCGAGTAAGATTATTGTGTAAAAGTGATAGTTTGACATCTTACAGAAGCCTCCTCATTGTCCTTGAGTTTTACACTGTCAATATATTAACCCCCTAATTTTATTTGCTGTTAATAAGAAGTGTGAATTTAGGATTATCTATGAAATTAACTGGCATAATACTTGCATAGACTGTTTCTCTGCCTGGGATTCAGAATAGAAATTTACGTTCTGGTGCAAAATCAGAACATTATCCGTGATGGATGGTGCTGATCTCCATGACTGTTCCTTTATTCTACACCCTGTAGTCTAACAGGTTGCTGACAGGCATCAGACAGAAAACTGGAAACCCCAGATATTAAATAAATGTAATTACTTTTGAAACAGTGATTTACTGCCATATGGAGTTCTCCTGCTCCACAGACAGCCGCTGCCAAAGAGTCTGAAGATGACCACGTAAGTGGTCGAAACTGGTCGCCACAAATTCAAATCGTGATAGAGAATGATTTAAAGTAAATTATTCAAAATAAATATAAAGTAAGAAAGTATTTCATTAGCCTCCTCTCCTATAATTAAACATAATGTTTGAACTCCAGGATGCATGTACTGGATAACAGTAATGTTCATATTTAACAGATACTTTACAGTTATATGAACAGTTGATGGTGCTTTCTATAATTATAAAATGTTTTGTATGGACTATTAGAGGAAACAGCAGTTGAGTAAAAAAACTAGTTCTAGCTTTCTGTACTCGTAGTTCCTTCCTGTGGGAAGATTGGGAATGAGGTGAGTGTTGCTCAGACCACAAGTTGAGAGAAACCCACCTGTATTCAACACTGATGCAATTCATTCTGGAGTACCACTTGAATTTTTGGGATCCCCACCAGGTCAGTTTAAGGAAGAAACCAAGCAGTTCAGAAGTGGGCTTCTAGATTTCTTAATGGTAGGTTCAGTCAACATGCAAGTATTATGGAGATGCTTCATGATCTCAAAAGAGAAAACCCTGGACAAACATGTTCTTTTCATGGAACACTATTGAAAAAATTTAGAGGAATGTCGTACAAGGTACCCATCACCACATACTGTATTGTCAGGGTGATCCCCTCTCCCCCCTCCTGTTCAACTTTATGGTGAACTATGTTTTAGGTCAACTCCCCTCCCACATCGGAGCTCGGATTCTCGGCCGCAGAGTCAACACTGCAGATTACATCCTGTTGTTCGCGTCAACTCTGAGGGGCCTGCAGTCCCTCATAGATGCAGCTGTCGCAGCCCTCGCACACCTGGGGCTGCACATCAATGCCTGGAAGTGTTTCACCCTCTCTTTGGTTGCGTCAGGCCGTGATAAGAAGGTGAAGGTGGACGGCGACGTCACCTTCAAGGCAGGCAACACCACTGTGCCTGCCCTGCGTGTGGGTGAGACCTTCCTGTACCTGGGGCTGCAGTTCTCCACCTCGGGTCACTGCATCTTCAACCCCCGATGCCACCTGGGGAACAGCTGGATGTCATCCCCCGAGCTCCGCTTAAGCCGCAACATACCCTCTATGCTTTCGTCAATGTACTTCTCCCTGGTCTGTGCCATGGGCTGGCTCTCAGCCGCACCCGGGTGGGTGCCTTGAAGTCGGCGGACATCTCCATCAGGGCCGCTGTCAGGAGGTGGTTCTGCCTCCCGGCACACTCTGCCCTGGGCTACCTTCACACTCCTGTTGCCCAGGGGGGTCTTGGCATCTCGTCATGCCACTGGATGGGGCCAACCCTCCGACGTTCCCGTCTCCTGGCGCTGAAGAAGATAGGGCCAGCTTTTGACGATGCAGGCCTGGACGAGGTGCAACGCGAGATCAAGATGCTGTAGCAGCACCTGATGTGGGAGGGCCACCTCCTCAAATCATCGACGCAGGTTGGAGAGATGTGGCCGCGCGCCTGCACATTGCCATTGACAGTGCGGCGCTGTCTTCATCCGCCGCAGTCCGAGGGCAGCATCAGTGGGTCGCCGACACCAGTTGACAGCTATCTTGGTGTGACTACATCAACACCCTCTGTGCCCACATCAACGCCTTCCCAATGAGGGCACACAGTCGGGGGCGTGAGGCGGACACCAGATGTTGTGCGGGCTGGCAGGCCGTCGAGACCGTCAACCACTTCCTACAGGCTTGCTACAGGACGCACAGGTCCCGAGTCAAGCGACATGATTCTATAGTGCGGTACGTTGCTCATGGGCTTGTGCAGAGGGGCTTCAACGTCTCTGAGGAGCCCCACCTTCGAACGCCTGAGGGACTACGCAAGCCTGACATGGTGGCGGTAAAAGACGGCAACGCCCAGGTAGTCGGCACTATCTTCGGCTCGACTGTTGTCACACACAGAAGGCGACCTACTATGACACGCCGTCCGTCCGGCATGCAGTCTCCAATGTGCAATGAGACATCCAGGAGGTGACAGTGTCCACCGCAACGTTGAACTGGAGGGGGACGTGGTCTCCTGCGTTGGCGAGGGACCTCATCAACCTGGGGTTCTGACCCCGAGAGCTGGCAGTTCTAAGTGCCAAAATCCTGCAGAGCTGCTGCATCAGCTACCGAATTTTCGAGCGCATGACGGCGAATAGGCTGATGCCACGCACTGGTGTCGGATAGTGTGCTGGATATCTTTAATTCCCTGACTCCTGGGGACTATCACAGGAGGAATATCGTCTTTATTCCACTTTCTCTTCCTCTATCATTTATATGTTGTTTCTTCCTTTCCTACTGGTGTATCGCCCATGTAAGTCCCCGCTTCGGTGGCGGACGTGGCGAGGTATCGAACACCTATGTGTACCATATTTCACCACTATGTATATATGTATTGTATGTTATTCTTCGGAATAAAGACGGCTTCATAGCTAGCAGATTATGCCCTATGTTTGTAATACAGAATACAAAAAAGAACTATGAATGAATGTCTAATACATTAAAACATACGGTATCACTCTGAAACTTTGTGATTTATTTCAAATGTTTTGTTACACATTTCACTGTAACTGATAAACTGTGGTTACCAGTGACCTACATCTATAACAGTTTCACAATTTGGAGATGTGAGTATTGTCTAAATCTATTAATAATTTCTCATTCAGCTTTCTTTATCATAATGCATATGAACAGAACCCAGATTCTGAAAAACTAAATAAGGTATAGGAAGATGCAGTTCGTGCACAACATTGACATATAGTTCTTCATTTACACGACGACGACCACAATTGAAGCATAACACATACTTTGCCTAGAGCACAATATTGGGACACCCCCCCTCCCTAGAAATCTGTGGACTTCTCTGTGTTGTTGTCTGAGGCCTAAGTTAGTTGAAGAGTGATAATTTCGTTTGTTGTGGAACTCTTAAAGTTTGAATGCGGAATAATTGTTGTGGTGACAGACGTACATATGGCATTGCCTAATATTTACGTTTGCGCTATATTTGAAGGTACCATATTTATCGCACTTCTCACAATAAAACCTAAAAGAACAAGATAAAATCAGAAAACATAGTTTATGAATAAGCATTCAAAGAGTATTTTGATACATATTATGAACAATGTCATACATAAACTGCAGAACATGCAAGGAATATGTATGTAACTTTTACATATATTTGGTCCGCATTTGCTATAGTTGCAACCAGGTTAGTCTGTCACCGCATTCGCGATTATTCGCATTCGAACCAGGTTTTTACATTTAATTCCAATAAGCTAAGCTCCATTGAATAATCTGGACTTATTTGACATTAATAATAATAAAAAAAAGAGCTGTGTGCAGATCTACATTTAATGGCTTTTTAAACAACATGTGAGCCACGTCGCTAATGTCAATAGAGCTCATTACAGTTCTCGTCACCAGGCGGCACTGCTACACATGTTCTGTCACCTGATGACGTCATGAGCCTCAACCAATCAGCAGACCCGATTCCTTAGCATCCCCTAGACGCAAGAATTCATAACGCTCGCCACCAGAGTCGTAAGATCGATTTACGATCACACGCTCAATATTTGTCGTTTGGACCCCTCGACTTCGATAGGCAATCATTCTTGTTCACCCTTCACCATTCCCCTGAACTTTTACCAAATAGTTATTGGTTTTCGCTCACCCAGCGTAGAGTTCGAACGGCGTTGGTGAGAGAATGTGTAATCAGCGCCGGTGACGTCGGACGTTGGTTTCCGCGTCGTCATTGGCGGGCAGACGCGGAGTCAGCACCGTTGAGCATCAGTTCGTGCAGTCGGCATCGATGGCTGGTAACTGTGTCGGTGCGATGGGCGTGTGTGAAGACTGCTTATTCTCCACATCCGACCTTCTTAGTCGAAAGGTTGAGGTCTTTTCTCCAGTTTCCTCCGCTATTAATTTCTCACGTTTTTTTTCTGTGTTGCATTCGCAACTTTCTTCCATTTGTTTATTGGACTCAATAAGATTACTGGGAACAATTTTCATATCTTGTTAGGCCTGGTGGCTATGGCAATGCCTAATATCTTCTTTCTGTTAGAGTCCAAGACATGAATGTGCGTAGCACTCTATATTCGACTGTGTATAATCTTTTTTTACAGTCACTGTCGACACAAACACAACAAAGAATAGTACATAATTATTCCCAGAGTTTTCATCACGTCTTCTGTGGTGCTGGCGGGAAACACCTGTTGTCGCAGTCGCCATTCTTACAGTCTTCTAATAACAAACTTCTGATCTGCACATACAAACAGGTGGATCGGTAGATATGTTCTCCCCCTCCCGCACTCGTACCTAAAATATCGGGTGTTCGAGACGGTGGAAAGCTGAGTGTAAAACAAAAAAGGACAAGTTATATTATTTGCAAGTCTCAGGTGTGTCAGAAACAAGCAGCGGCAGTAATAGGGGTATAAAAGCAAGTTTTCTAAAATAGGACAGATGCCATAGAGAGACTTTTGTGTGGCCAGAAATCCAGTAGTCAAGTATTGTACCCTCTCATGAAGTTCTCGCATATCTTCCAAAGCCAGCAACTCTTCACTATGGTCACCTTCAATTTACAAAAAAGTTTTCTATTTTTTTGTGAATAGGCTTTTTTAAAAAAATTTACTGTGTGCCTTATTTCACCTCAATAGAACATGATACAGGAGCCATTTCATATGTAGGCCCACCTCCCCGCCCCCCCCTCCCCCCCTTGTTTTTCAAGGTGAAGTGATACAAGGGATTAAAAAAAAAATAGGTAAAGAAAATAAAAAATGAAAAAGGATTATATGGAAAGATACTCCTAATATAGATCTAAGCAGCCATTGGCATAAATAGATTAAAAAAAATTTTTTTTTATATATGTTAATATGTCATCCCCCCCTCCCATGAACCATGGACCTTGTCATTGGTGGGGAGGCTTGTGTGCCCCAGCGATACAGATAGCCATACTGCAAGTGCAACCACAATGGAGGAGTATCTGTTGAGAGGCCAGACAAATGTGTGGCTCCTGAAGAGGGGCAGCAGCCTTTTCAGTAGTTGCAGGGGCAACAGTCTGGATGATTGACTGATCTGACCTCGTAATGTTTACCAAAACTGTCTTGCTGTGATGATACTGCGAATTGGTGAAAGCAAGGGGAAGCTACAGCCGTAATTTTTCCCTGAGGACATGCAGCATTACTGTATGGTCAAATGATGGCATCCTCTTGGATAAAATATTCTAGAGCTTAAACAGTCCCCCATTCAGATCTTTGGGCGGAGACAACTCGGGAGGAGAAAGAAAACTGGTGTTCTATGGATAGGAGCATGAAATATCAGAGCCCTTAATTGGGCAGGTAGGTTAGAAAATTTAAAAAGGGAAATGGATAGGTTAAAGTTAGATGTAGTGGGAATTAGTGAACTTTGGTGGCAGAAGGGACAAGACTTCTGGTCAGGTGAATAAAGAGTTACAAATACAAAATCAAATAGGGGTAATGCAGGAGTAGGTTTAATTATGAATAAGGAAATAAGAATGTGGCTAAGCTACTACCAACAGCATAGTGAACACATTATTGTAGCCAAGATAGACATGAAGCCCACACCTATCATAGTAGTACAAGTTTATATGCCAACTAGGTCCGCAGTTGACAAAGAGATTGAAGAAATGTACGATGAGATAAAAGAAATTATTCAGATACTGAAGGGAGATGAAGATTTAATAGTCACGGGTGGCTGAAATTCGATAGAAGGAAAAGTAATGGCTGAATATGGAATGGGGGTGAGGACTGAAATAGGAAGCCACCTGGTAGAATTTTGCACAGAGCGTAACTTAATCTGAGCTAACACTTGGTTTCAGAATCATGAAAGAAGGTTATACACATGGAAGAAGCCTGGAGACACTAGAAGGTATCAGATAGATTATATAATAGTAAGACAGAGATTTAGAAACCAGGTTTTAAATTGCAAGACATTTCCAGGGGCAGATGTGGACTCTGACCACAATCTATTGCTTATGAACTGTAGATTATAACTGCAAAAAGGTGGGAATTTAAGGAGATGGGACCAGGATAAAATGACAGGACCGCAGGTTGTAGAGAGTTTCAGAGGGAGCATTAGGGAACGATTGAGAAGAACGGTGGAAAGAAATACAGTAGAAGAAGAAAGGGTAGCTTTGAGAGATGAGATAGTGAAGGCATCAGACGATCAAGTGGGTAAAAAGACAAGGGCTAGTAGAAATCCTTAGGTAACAGACGAGATATTGAATTTAATCGATGAGAGAAGAAATATAAAAATTCAGTAAATGAAGCAGGCAAAAAGAAATACAAACGTTTCAAAACGACATCAACAGGAAGTGCAAAATGGCTAAGCAGGGATAGCTACAGAACAAATGTAACGATGTAGAGGCTTATCTCATTAGGGGTAAGATAGATACTGCCTACTGGAAGATTAGAGAGACCTTTGGAGAGAAGAGAGCCCTTTGTGTGAATATCAAGAGCTCAGATGGAAAACCAGTTCTAAGCAAAGAAGGGAAGGCAGAAAGGTGGAAGGAGTATATAGAGGGTCTATACAAGGGCAATGTACTTGAGGACAATATTATAGAAGTGGAAGAGGATGTAGATTAAGATGAAATGGGAGAAACCATACTGCGTGAAGAGTTTGGCAGGGCACTGAAAGATCCAAGTCGAAACGTGGTCCCGGGAGTAGACAACTTTCCATTAGAGCTACTGATAGCCTTGGGAGAGCCAGCCATGGCAAAACTCTACCACCTGGTGAGTAAGATGTGTGAGACAGGCAAAATACCCTCAGACTTCAAGAAGAATATAATAATTCCAATCCCATAGAAAGCAGGTGTTGACAGGTGCGAAAATTACCGAACTATCAGTTTAATAAGTCACGGCTGCAAAATACTAACACAAATTCTGCACAGATGAATGGAAAACCAGGTAGAAGCTGACCTCGAGGAAGATTAGTTTGGATTCTGTAGAAATGTTGGAACATGTGAGGCAATACTGACCCTATGACTTATCTTCGAAGAAAGATTAAGGAAAGGCAAACCTACATTCATAGCATTTGTAGACTTAGAGAAAGCTTTTGACAATGTTGATTGGAAAACTCTTTTTCAAATTCTGAAGGTGGCAGGGGTGAAATACAAGGAGTGAAAGGCTATTTACAATTTATACAGAAACCAGATGGCAGTTATGAGTCGAGAGTCATGAAAGAGAAGCAGTGTTTGGGAAGGGAGTGAGACACGGTTGTAGCCTCTCCCTGATGTTATTCAATCTGTATATTGACCAAGCTGTGAAGAAAACGAAAGAAAAATTTGGAGTAGGGATTAAAATACATGGAGAAGAAATAAAAAACTTATGTTTGCCGATTACACTGTAATTCTGTCAGAGATAGCAAAGGACCTGGAAGAGCATTTAAATGGAATGGACAGTGTCTTGAAAAGTAGGATATAAGGTGAACATCAACAAAAGCAAAATAAGGATAATGGAATGTAGTTGAATTAAATAAGGTGATGCTGTGGAAATTAGATTGAGAAATGAGACACTTAAAGTAGTAAAGGAGTTTTGCTATTTGGGGAGCAAAATAACTGATGATGGTCGAAGTAGAGAGGATATAAAATGTAGACTGGCAATGGCAAGGAAAGCGTTTCTGAAGAAGAGAAATTTGTTAACATTGAGTATAGATTTAAGTATCAGGAAGTCTTTTCTGAAAGTATTTGTATGGAGTGTAGCCGTGTATGGAAGTGAAACATGGATGAGAAATAGTTTAGACAAGAGGAGAATAGAAGCTTACAAAATGTGGTGTTACAGAAGAATGCTGAAGAATAGTTGGGTAGATCATGTAACTAATGAGGAGGTACTGAATAGAATTTGGGAGAAGAGAAATTTGTGGCACAACTTGACTAGAAGAAGGGATCAGTTGATAGGATATGTTCTGAGGCATCAAGGGATCACCAATTTAGTATTGGAGGGCAGCATGGAGGGTAAAAATTGTAGATGGAGACCAAGAGATAAATACACTAAGCATATTCTGAAGGATGTAGGCTGCAGTAGGTACTTGGAGATGAAGAAGCTTGTATAGGAGAGAGTAACATGGAGATCTACATCGAACCAGTCTCTGGACTGAAGACCACAACAACAGCATGTTTCTAATTTGCAAACTGTTTCACTTCAGACCATTTTACAGAACGCAGTGTTCATGTTGCTGTGCATTAAAGATGTTTCAAAAGTGTTTTGTTTTTTGCTGGAAACGGGGAAGCTCTATGCCGATGTATAAAGCCTCGGTACATTTTACATCTACAAGGGAAAGTATATTGTCATGTAACAGGGAAAAAGTCTACTTTCTCATGGGCTTTTCAACTGGACATGAGTGTATTTTTAACCAAGAAATTTGGGACTTTTTTTTTTCTCTTCCTGATATACATGCTCACAGCGAATTGATCTGTTGTTGTCGAGTGCACACTACTTAGAAATTAGATTGCATGGCCCAGGGCCACTGGGTAGCTTGACCCCATGCATGCGCAATTTAGACCATCACCCTATAGTATTTTGCTTCCGTGCTGCCAGTGTTGTCCAAGCAACTATCAATGGCTTCTGCCTTATCTGCAAGCATGCCAAGTGGCAACTCTGTGTGTGCTGCCAAATAATACAAATGTGTGTAGGGAGGAATTTGAGCCACAACATCCATCAGAAATTTTCTGGTGACAAATCTGCCCCTATTGGTGACCTAAGCTCTCACTATAGTTGTCTGGGCGATCTGTTTCTTAACTGCTCGCCTGTAAGTAATCTTGGAAGCCGTGTTTGGGCATTTGCATGAAATGCTAGATAAGGCAGTTTTTTTAAGGCACAGTAACCGTGGTTTTTTTGTTCAAGTGGACAATGACACAGTGAAATTGTTTCGTATCATTCCTGACGCCATGCTAATGGAAAATGATTTCTATTTGAGCAAACCACAACTCCGGTCTCATAATCACAAATGGAAGCAATTTAATGTGGCTGGAGATTGTACCATGTACTGACATCATAAATTGCGTGGGATGCTGATCTGTTGATATACCTGCCTCGGAATGCTGTACTGTATGCATTTCTTTACATGTATCGAACTGCTTGACCTTGCGCTGTCTTTGAGACTATTCCTTTCCTGTGTTCCTTTGTGGGGTCACCAATGTAGAATCTTTTCATTCACAAAGTAAACGGACACCACAGTGATTATGGACATACAATCTCTGAATACACACATTTATTTTACTTCACTTTACATCACATGAAAACTCCTTACAACAAGCAGAAGTGCGTGATAAGTGAAAAATTACAGAGAAAACAACACGGAAAAATATCACACATAATATGTCTTTTCTTTGTTCACAACTGATCAGTCACTCCTGATACAGATTTAAGCAAGTTACTATACATGGAATAGTAAAGAACACCACCGTATTATGCATGATCATTCATTCTGACATCCACAATTAAGAATTCATATTGGCATTTACAACTTGCTGTGTAACTATCCTGAAAAAGTGTTTATGATTGTAATAAAGAAATCCAGACTCAGCTAGTTTTTTTATGGCTACATGTTTCCCGTATATAACACCGAGAGAATGTGGAAAATTTCATTGTAACTCTGTCTATGTTTCTGGTATACCGGGCAACTAAATAAAAGTAGTAGTTAAGTTTGTAGGCATTCAGTTTGGTGTGATTCTAATTACTAGTAAACTTTGTTATTTTATTTTATTTATTTGTAACATGCTCCATTATATTATTTGTAATACTACGTGTGTGTGTGTGTTTATGTATTTTATGATGATGAAGGGGGCCGCTCAGCTTAAAATCCCCATCCAATGGACGGGTCACCATCAACAGTGCCACACACCTTTACTTCATGGGACATTGCAGAAAGATTTGGTATTTAAAGCAGGACATGGAGCAAAGATTGGTGGTCAGGAACTTTACACAACCACCTCTCCTCCTCCCCTTGCTGGCCAAATACTGGCAGTGAAATTTTTTTGACCATCAGGATTCAAACTGGCTTACTCCCCCCCCCCCCTCCAGCCCCCCCCCCCCCCCCCCCCGAGTTGAGCATTTGAGTTGGTGCCACCGTGACCATGGAGGCAGGTTGTAATCTTTGTTGTAGGTCACTGAAATGAGCAGACAGACAGTCTGATGCCTCAGGTTGCCAAAAGAAAGAGGGAAAAATTATGCCAAAAGAAATTCAAAACTTGGCAAGGTCGTGCCTACAATGTGTAGAAAATGATGCAATGCACATTGCCAGAGTGTGGGCAGTAGTAAAGCTCAAGAAGCTGGCTCCAAAACAACAACTTCATGCAAACAAGGCAATCAATGACATTTTATATGTGGATCAACTTGGCAATTTCCATCAAAATTGTATTCAAGTCATACCACTGTCATCAACCACACCTGCAAGTTTTTGCACTGCATCCCCTTCCACATCAGACAATAACAGTGTATGCACCAGATATGGCACAATTCTTTGTTCAGTTTAAGTGAACTGATCTATTTCTTTGTAATTGCAGTGATATATAGACAAGCGGGGGCATGCATGCTGGCATGCACACACACACACACAGGGTGATACAAAAAAACTTTTACAAACTGACGTGGTACATCAGGTGTACAAGGATCAGTAATCACATAGTAAACGGGGCTCACAAATGCCACAAGAGGATGCTATGGTCACGGGAGAGCACTGCTACATAAAACAAGAACTGAGTGCTCGGAGACTGTCGTCATTCTCGCTGTGGAAGCGTTGGGAGTGACATGGCTAGCGACATGTACCACAAAATGGCTGAGATGCATTTGATTTATCATGTGGACAACTAAGTGGAGGAGAAGCCATGCAACTGTATCGTCCGAAGTATCTTGATAGAAATGTGCCATGCGACACATTATTCGCCATGGTGCATTACCACTCGTATGGCTTCAAGTAAACGAGGTGTATTCTGTGCCACTGATATCACCCAGCCCTCCATCTGGTGCACTGAACGCCAGGAAGGACATCATCTGTTTCATTTCCAATGCATCCAGGCATTTCAACTGGGGGACCACAACAAGCACATGGGATTTGCATGGTGGTTTCTGCAGGAATATGCTGCAGACTGGAGCTTCACAGTGAGTGTCCTCTTCATTTATGAGAATGCATTCTCACTCGAGGGTATGATGAACATTCATAACCTGCATACGAGGGCAGATGTGAACCCACTTCCTACATATGCACATGCCTCATAACGCAAAGTTACCCTTAATATGTGGGCTGGCATCATCGGAGACTGTTTAACTGGGCCATACATTCTCCAGGACTGACTTCATGGTTGGACGTATCTTGTATTCCTGCGAGAGGTTCTGCAGGACATGCTGAATGATGTTCCCATGCCTATTTATCACCGGGTTTATTTCAGCACGTGGAGTGCCTGTGCATATCAGCAGATGAGTCAGGGCACACCTGGAGGCAACCTTTCCCAGCCACTGAATTGGTTGCAGTGGGCCAGTTGCATGGCCACCATGTTCACCCGATCTGTCCCCAATTGATTTTTTTCCTGTGGGTCTTGTGTGTGAAACACCTGTTACATCACTGGCAGACCTAGTGGGCAGGATTGTTGCAGCAGCAGGATGTCTTCGAGATACACCACATGTATTTGAGAGGGTGCACCATTCAATGCATCATTGATGTCAGGAATGCCTTGATGGATCTGCGCAAAACTTTGAGCATTGCCCATATTGGGTGTGTCCATTTGTAGCATGTAACTAACACACCATTTGCAACACCATTTAGTAGCCCCGGATGTCTCCCTTACAATGCCTGGTTCGTATAAGGTTACCAGTTCATGTTGTATGACCAATTTGCCATGTCAGTTTGTAAATATTTTTGGAAAGTATGTTCAAGCTGCATACCCAAATATAATCTGTCATTGCATGACACATTTGCACAACTATTTGTCCAGTACTTTGAGGTGAACCTGCACTTGTAAAGTTCAAGTCTTTGAAAGAATTGCCAGTAGGCAGATATTATAGCATAACAGATAAGTACTGGCTTGGCAAAATTGTGTGTCACATTACAATGGTTTATTTTTTGATCATAGTGGCAACCCTTTCCAGTAATGTATCAAGTGTTGGACCATCAACATAAAAAAACTCATGATAATCTTTCATTTCTTCCATAATTTTCTCAACAAGTTTTCATGAATGAATCTTTGATGCACTATGTACCACTTTCTGATCCACTTTCTTTTTTTTTCAGCTCGCAACAAAGTAGAGCAATTATCACAGCAATAGTGTCTTTATTGTCCAACATTTTGAACCTCAATATTATTGCACAATATTATTGAGCAGTCTAAGAGAGAATCACAGTAATATGGCATAATATTATTGTGCAGTATTATTGACCATCTAGGGGCTACTGAAAAGTAAGAAATAAGGTAGATTAGAGAAACATTTGATGCACAAGAAAAATTATGACATTAACAACCATGACACAAGACAGGTGAAAAATTTCCACCAAGGCTCTGCAACTGTTGCAGGAGTTCATAACAGAACTACTGAGCCCCGTGTGGGTCCATGGGTTAGAATAGGCCCGAGATATTCCTGCCTGTCGTAAGAGGTGACTAAAAGGAGTCTCACACGTTTCAGCCTTTATGTAATGGTCCTCTGTAGGGTTGACCTCCATTTTTCAAAATTTTCCTGAAGAACGAGCCAATTGGGGAAGTGCGCCTTATATGGAGCATTGTGTCCATCGTGCGTTGAGATCTTTTGCCCACTTTCTCATCATTGCATTGCAGTCCTGCCGATGCTCCATCTCTTGGGCAAGGGACACCTTCCTGGGTGTGTTTTCCACCATGCACTATGCAATGTCAATTTCTGTGCCGACGATGACCATGGACTAATTTGCACCACATATCCAGCATGGTAGCCAGTCCATTGTGGTGGGGCTGCCATGTACCCTGTTGGTTGTAGCCCCCTGACAATACAGAGATTGCTCTGCTGATGCCTATGCCATTAACTCCCCACGTATGCCAAGGAGTAGATGCCCATCACCCTGGGGCATCGGGACACTCAGAAATAGCCATCCTGCCAGGTGGCCTTTGCTGTGGCTGCGTGGCACCCATGGGGAGGCCCCCTGGTTGTAGTGGGTGGCATCAGGGTGGATGACACGTCATGAAGCATAGTACATCATCTCTTGCTGGTGGTCCACTGCCAGCAGTCTTTAAGCGGGCAAAGTCTAACTTCAATGCTACGAGATATGACCCCAAGTCAGTCCCCTGCCTGGCCACACCATGGGAGGAATGCCAGGCTAAGGATGGCAGTGAAGCTTATTTGCCCCGGTACCTTATATGTACAAGCATTCATGGGGAATCTTTCATGTTCATGAAGCCTCAGTTTTTTGTGGAGCGTTTGAAGGACAAGTTTTGGAGGTGGAGGGCTTGTCCAAAATGCGCTCTGTGTCAGTTTTGATAAAAACAGGACCCTCTGCCCAGTCTCAGGCATTACTCACTTATGGCAAGTTGGGGAATGTTTCTATTACCATCATGCCTCATAAGAGCTTAAATATGGTCTAGGATATTATATACCACAGGGATCTCCTTTTTCAGTCTGACGACGAGCTGCACACCAATTTAGAGCAGTGAGGTGTTCATTTCATCTGGCACGTCAATCGGGGTCCAAGGGATAACCAGGTTGCCACCGGTGCCTTCATCTTGGCCTTTGAGGGTGACACATTGCCCGAGAAGGTCAAGGTGATGGTCTACCACTGTGACGTCAAGCCATATATCCCTCCCCCGATGCGGTGCTTTAAGTGCTGGAAGTTCGGCCATATGTCTTCCTGCTGTACTTCCAGCCCCACCTGTCAAGATTGTGGACGTCCATCACATCCCAATATTCCATGTTCCTCGCCTCCCATCTGTGTCAACTACGGAGAGCATGATTCACCTTGCTCACCAGACTGCAGGATTTTACAGAAAGAGAGGAAAATCGTGGAATATAAGACCTTGGGCTGACTGACTTACACTGAGGCTAAGAGGAAATTTTAGCACCTACATCCTGTGGCTGTGACCACCTCAACTGCCGCCACTAAGAGAACAGTTGTTACCCCATCAGTTCCTTGAATTCCTGTCGCCTCTCAGAACCGGGAGACTATACTTGCCCCCCTGATGGTGGGGGGCACTTCCCTCCCTGTTGATCCTGCACCACCTACTTTGGGAGCAACCCCCCAACCATCAGGGATTTCAGTCCCCAATTCTGAGCCAGAGAAGTGGTAAAGCTTCTTCGGCTCCTCTCACTAGGAAGGGGTCCCTTGGGTCACTCCCTTCCCAGGTTTCTGCGAGTGGGAAAAATGACACCCGCCAGTGGCTGAAGAGCCCAAAAACAGCTGGTCGTAGGGCTCCATGCTCATTCTCAGTTCCGGAGACTGATTCAGAGAAGTCCTCCCAGCCAAGGAAACCCAAGGAACAGCGCAAGAAATCGAAAAAGAAGACCCCCAAGAACAAGGAACTTGCGGTGGCACCCACACCACTGCTACCTACAAGCTCTGCATCTGAGGATGGGATGGAGATTCTGGCATCCGCTGAGGACCCGGATCTCGCCAGACCCTCCGACACAATGGATATGGACTGATAAGGCAAAAACTCGGTGGGAGCAGGTGACCCTGAGGTGTAAACTGTTTCATTGAATGTTCCATGCCTTCCCAGTCTCATGGTGATGTCATCCTCCAGTGGAATTGCGGTGGTTTTTTCCACCACCTGCCGGAGCTACGGCAACTGTTAAGCTTTACACCTGCTTTCTGCATTGCCCTCCAGGAAACCTGCCCTCTGCAGCTATAAGGAATATTACAGGAACCATAGCGACTATAATCGAGTGTCAGGTGGAGTTTGCGTTTATGTCCTAAACTCAGTCTTAGTGAAACTGTGCCCCCTTCAATGAAGCTGTGGCTGTCAGAATATGGAAAATGCAGGAAATAACTGTCTGAAACATATATCTTCCTCCAGATGATGCAGTATCCCTGAATGTATTAGCTGCACTGATTGATCAACTCCCTAAACCTTTCCTGCTTTTGAGAGATTTTAATGCCCATAATCCCTTGTGGGGTGACACCGTGCTTACTGGCCAAGGCAGAGATGTCAAAACTTTACTGTCTCACTTCGACCTCTGCCTCTTAAATACTGGGGCCGCCACACATTTCACTGTGGCTCGAGGTAGTTACTCAGCCATTGATTTATCAATTTGCAGCCCAGGACTGGAGAGCACATGACGACCTGTGTGGTAGTGACCACTTCCCCATCTTCCTGTCACTGCCTTGGCGTGAGGCCCACAGATGCCTGCCCAGATGGGCTTTAAACAAGGCGGACTGGGAAACTTTCACCTCTGATGTCACCATTGACTCTCACCCACATGCTAACATCAATGTGATGGTTGAGCAGGTGACTACCACAATCATTTCTGGTGCAGAAAACCCTATCTCTTGCTCTTTAGAGTGCCCTCGGCAAAAGACAGTCCCTTGGTGGTTGCCGGAAGTCACTGAGGCAAGTACTGATCATCGCCAAGCTCTACACCAACGTAAGCGGCACCCATCCCTAAAGCTTCTGATAGCCTTTAAGCAGCTCTGTGCCCGTGTATGCAAACTTATAAAATGACAGAAACAGGAGTGTTGGGAGAGAAACGTGTCGACCATTGGGTGCCATACGTCACCTTTCCAAGTCTGGACGAAGGTCAGACGTCTTTTTGGGTTCCAGATCCCAACAGGTGTCCTTGGCATTACCATCAATGGCATGCTATGTCTACATCTGCATCTACATTTATACCCTGCAAGCCACCCAATGGTGTGTGGCAGAGGGCACTTTATGTGCCACTGTCATTGCCTCCCTTTCCTGTTCCAGTCGCGTATGGTTCGCAGAAAGAACGACTGCTGGAAAGCCTCCGTGCACGTTCGAATCTCTCTAATTTTACATTTGTGATCTCCTCGGGAGGTATAAGTAGGGGGAAGCAATATATTCGATACCTCATCCAGAAACGCACCCTCTCGAAACCTGGATAGCAAGCTACACTGCGATGCAGAGCGCCTCTCTTACAGAGTCTGCCACTTGAGTTTGCTAAACATCTCCGAAACGCCATCACGCTTACCAAATAACCCTGTGATGAAACGCGCCGCTCTTCTTTGGATCTCCTCTGTCAACCCGACCTGGTACAGATCCCACACTGATGAGCAATACTCAAGTTTAGGTCGAACGAGTGTTTTGTAAGCCACCTCCTTTGTTGATGGACTACATTTTCTAAGGACTCTCCCAATGAATCTCAACCTGGCACCCACCTTACCAACAATTAATTTTATATGATCATTCCACTTCAAATCGTTCCGTACGCATACTCCCACATATTTTACAGAAGTAACTGCTTCAAGTGTTTGTTCAGCTATCATATAATCATACAATAAAGGATCCTTCTTTCTATGTATTCGCAATACATTACATTTGTCTATGTTAAGGGTCAGTTGCCACTCCCTGCACCAAGTGCCTATCCGCTGCAGATCTTCCTGCATTTCACTACAATTTTCTAATGCTGCAACTTCTCTGTATACTACAGCATCATCCACGAAAAGCCACATGGAACTGCCAGCACTATCTACTAGGTCATTTATATATATTGTGAAAAGCAATGGTCCCATAACACTCCCCTGTGGCACGCCAGAGGTTACTTTAATGTCTGTAGACATCTCTCCATTGAGAACAACATGCTGCATTCAGTTTGCTAAAAACTCTTCAATCCAGCCATACAGCTGGTCTGATATTCCGTAGGCTCTTACTTTGTTTATCAGACGACACTGTGGAACTGTATCGAACGCCTTCCAGAAGTCAAGGAAAATGGCATCTACCTGGGAGCCCGTATCTAATATTTTCTGGGTTTCATGAACAAATAAAGCGAGTTGGGTCTCACACAATCGCTGTTTCCGGAAACCATGTTGATTCCTACAGAGTAGATTCTGGGTTTACAGAAATGACATGATACGCGAGCAAAAAACATGTTCTAAAACTCTACAACAGATCGATGTCAGAGATATAGGCCTATAGTTTTGTGCATCTGCTTGATGACCCTTCTTGAAAACTGGGACTACCTGTGCTCTTTTCCAATCATTTAGAACCTTCCGTTCCTCTAGAGACTTGCGGTACACGGCTGTTAGAAGGGGGACAAGTTCTTTCGCATACTCTGTGTAGAATCGAATTAGTATCCCATGAGGTCCAGTGGACTTTCCTCTGTTGAGTGATTTCAGTTGCTTTTCTATTCCTTGGACACTTATTTCGATGTTAGCCATTTTTCCGTACTTGCGAGGATTTAGAGAAGGAATTGCAGTGCTGTCGTCCTCTGTGAAAGAGCTTTGGAAAAAGGTGTTTAGTATTTCAGCTTTGCATGTGTCATCCTTTGTTTGAATGCCATCATCATCCCAGAGTGTCTGGATATGCTATTTCGATCCACTTACTGATTTAACTTATGACCAGAACTTCCTAGGATTTTCTGTCAAGTCGGTAAATAGAATTTTACTTTCGAATTCACTGAATGCTTCACGCATAGCCCTCCTTACACTAACTTTGACATCGTTTAGGTTCTGTTTGTCTGAAAGGTTTTGGCTGCATTTAAACTTGCAGTGAAGCTCTCTTTGCTTTCGCAGTAGTTTCCTGACTTTGTTGTTGAACCATGGTGGGTTTTTCCCGTCCCTCACAGTTTTACTCGGCATGTACCTGTCTAAAATGCATTTTACGATTGCCTTGAACTTTTTCCATAAACACTCAACATTGTCAGTATCAGAACAGAAATTTTTGTTTTGATCTGTTAGGTAGTCTGAAATCCACATCCTATTACTCTTGCTAAACAGATAAACCTTCCTCCCTTTTTTTATATTCCTATTTACTTCCATATTCAGGGATGCTGCAATGGCCTTATGATCACTGATTCCCTGTTCTGCACTTACAGAGTCGAAAATTTGGGTCTGTTATCAGTAGGTCCAAGATGTTATCTCCATGAGTTGGTTCTCTGTTTAATTGCTCGAGGTAATTTTCGGATAGTGCACTCAGTATAATGTCACTCGATGCTCTGTCCGTACCACCCGTCCTAAACATCTGAGTGTCCCACTCTATATCTGGTAGGTTGAAATCTCCACCTAAGACTATAACATGCTGAGGAAATTTATGTGAAATGTATTCCAGATTTTCTCTCAGTTGTTCTGTCACTAATGCTGCTGAGTCGGGAGGCCAGTAAAAGGAGCCAATTATTAACCTAGCTCGGTTGTTGAGTATAGCCTTCACCCATAATAATTCACAGGAACTATCCACTTTTATTTCGCTACATGATAAACTACTACTAACAGCGACAAACATGCCACCACCGGTTGCATGCAATCTATCCTTTCTAAACACCGTCTGTGCCTTTGTAAAAATTTCGGCAGAATTTATCTCTGGCTTCATCCAGCTTTCCGTACCTATAACGATTTCAGCTTCGGTGCTTTCTATCAGTGCTTGAAGTTCCGGTACTTTACCAACGTAGCTTAGACAGTTTAAAATTACAATACCAATTGCTGCTTGGTCCCCGCATGTCCTGACTTTGCCCTGCACCCTTTAAGGCTGTTGCCCTTTCTGCACTGGCCTGAGGATATCTAACCTAAAAAACCACCCAGTCCATGCCACACAACCCCTGCTACCCATGTAGCCACCTGCTGGGTGTAGTAGACTCCTGACCTATCCAGCAGAACCCAAAACCCCACCATCCTATGGTGCAAGTCGAGGAATCTGCAGCCCACACGGTCGCAGTACCGTCTCTGCCGCTGATCCAGCGACCACCTGCAGATGGGTGCACCCTGTACCCTTCATGGCATCCGGAAGGACCCTTTACACATTTGGAATGACTCCTCCCGGTATGCACACGGAGTGCACATTGGTTTCTTCCCCTCCCTTGCAGCCATATCCCTAAGGGGCCCCATTATGCGCCTGACGTTGGAGCTCTCCAACTACTAGTAAGCCTTCCCTCTGCGACCACCCGGATCATGCAGACTGAGGGGCAACCTCTGGAACAGGACAAGCAGCCATGTCAGGCCGAAGATCAGATCAGCCTGAGACAGAGCATGAAACCGGTTCGTTAGACAAACTGGAGAGGCCTTCCGTTCAGCCCTCCGGAATGTCTTTCGCCCCCTGCCACACCTTGAGACGACCTCCCACTCTACCACAGGTGAGGGATCAGCCTCAATGTGGGCAGTATCCCGGGCAACCACAGTCGTAGTCTGATCGGGGAATGCGTGGGACGAGCTGGCCGTCCCCGACAAACCCCTATCCGGAACCCCACAGTGATGCCCATTGGCAACAGCCTCAAGCTGTGTGACCGAAGCCAACACTGCCTGAAGCTGAGAGTGAAGGGATGCCAACTCAGCCTGCATCTGAACACAGCAGTTGCAGTCCCTATCCATGCTAAATACTGTTGTGCAAAGAACGTCTGAACTAATCTACAGAGAGCACAAACAATTCGACACAAAATTTAAACGGTTATTAAAATACAAGATTGCCTAGTAAATGCAGTAATGCTGCTACTTGCGCGCTGCTGACACACTGCTCGGTGGCAGAAGGCTGACTGTACTGTCAGTAATGTACAAAGATTATTTGAAAGAAATAAACAAATGACAGATGACTACGCAACTTTACACGTCACAGATATTAAAATGCAAATCTGCCCCTGCTAATTACAAAACTACACAATCATTTGACAGATTTAACTAAACAAGTGCGCTAAGAACACTCAAAGAAATTTTCAACTTGACTGCTACACTTATATGAACGATAAATAAGCCATTTGCTGCTACTTGCGCACTGCTGGCACACTGCTCGGCGGTAGAAGGAGACTATGTGATTTTACACTATTCAGGTACTAAAACGTGATGTTACAACTCTCAAATACTATAATATGCCCGAAATTTGTGAATTAAACAATGCAAGTACCCAAAAACACGCAGAGAAATTAAGAATTAAACAATGTAACAAATAAGTGAGCTAAGAGTATACAACTTGCTGCTGGCAGCTGCTTATCCAATGGCGGTAGGGAGCACACTAGCTGTGACCAGCCGACACTGGCCGTTCAAAACAGAAACAGAAGACAGATGACTATGTGAATTTACACTATTCAGGTACTAAAATGCGATGCTACAACTCTCAAATACTGTAATATGCCCGAAATTTGTGAATTAAACAATGCAAGTACCCAAAAACACGCAAAGAAATTAAGAATTAAACTATGTAACAAATAAGTGAGGTAAGAGTATATGACTTGCTGCTGGCAGCAGCTTATCCAACAGCAGCAGGGAGCACACGACGCAAACGCGATTGCCGAGACTTTGCTTAGCACTATGCTCGAGCCTCTGCATCAGAGAACTACCCCCACAGCCTTTCGCACCCTCAAATGGCAGATGGAAAGGAAAGTCCTCTCATTCACTACACCCCACAGTGAACCCTATAATGCCCCATTTACAGAGTGGGAGCTCCTCAGCGCACTTGCACATTGCCCCGACACAGCTCCTGGGCCAGATTGGATCCACAAGCAGTTGATAACCATCTTTTGTCTGACTACAAGTGACATCTCCTAGTCATCTTCAACCGGATCTGGTGTGATGGCGTCTTTCCATCACAATGGTGGGAGAGCAGCATCATTCTGGTGCTCAAACCCAGTAAAAACCCACTTGATGTGGGTAGCTATCAGCTTCACAAACGTTGTTTATAAGCTGCTGGAACGTATGGTGTGTCAGCAGTTGGTTTGGGTTCTGTAGTCACATGGCCTACTGGCCCCATGTCAGGGCAGATTCCACCGGGGGCGCTCTACCATTGATGATCTTTTGCCCCTCAAGTCTGCCATCCGAACAGCCTTCTCCTGATGCCAACATCTTGTTGCCATCTTTTTTGATCTACACAAAGGGTATGACACCACCTGGCAACATCATATCATTGCCACATTATACGGGTGGGGTCTCCAAGGCCCGCTCCCGATTTTTATCCAGAATTTCCTGTCGCTCTGTACTTTCTGTGTCCAAGTTGGTGCCTCCCATAGTTCCCCTCATATCCGCAGGGCTCTGTATTGAGTGTATCACTATTTTTAGTGGCCATTAATGGTCTAGCAGCAGATGTAGGGCCATCTGTCTCACCCTCTCTGTATGCCAACGACTTCTGCATTTTGTGCTGCTCCACCAGTACCGGTGTTGGTCAGTGGCGCCTACAGGGAGCCATCAACATGGCGCAGTCATGGGCTCCCGCCCACGGCTTCCAGTTTTCAGCCGCTAAGTCGTGTGTTATGTACTTCTGTCGGTGTCATACCGTTCATCCAGAACCAGAACTTTACCTTCATGACGATCCACTCACATCGACTCATATCGATTCTTAGGACTGGTTTTCGACCTTGATTGACTTGGCTACTTCACCTTCGTCAGCTTCAGTGGAAGTGCTGGCAGCACCTCAATGCTCTCTGCTGCCTGAGCAACACCAACTGGTGTGTAGATCGCTCTACTTTGCTGCAGCTCTACAAAGCCCTCGTTCAATCTCACCTTGACTATGGGAGTCTGGTTTGTGGTTTGGCGGCACCCTCAGCATTGTGTGTACTCGACCCAGTGCACCATTGTGGTGTTCACCTAGTGACAGGAGCTTTTAGAATGAGTCCGGTGACCAGTGTCCCGGTGGAGGCCAAGTCCCTCCATTGCAGATCCAACATCCACAACTGCTCGCCAGTTACATTGCACACATTCGTAGTCTTCCTGAGCATCCAAATTACTGTCTCCTTTTTCCACCTGCGGCAGCTTATCTCCCGCATCGGTGACCTAGGTCAGGGCTAATGATTGTGGTTCGCAAGCGATCCCTTCTGTCTCAACTGGAGTCCTTCCCTTTACCACCCTCCATCCAGGTCCGTTTGCATACATCTCCATGGTGTACACCTAGGCTGCAGATGCATCTGGACCTTTTGCATGACTCTAAGGACTCAGTTACTCCTGCCGCTTTCCTCTGTCACTTCCTCTCCATTCTTGATGCGTTTGCCTATGTCCACAGAGGCCATTTTGAACTGCATTTCTGCCTGACGGCTGCAGTGTGTTCACTGCAGAGCTGGTGGCCATCTCTCATGCTCTTCAGTATATCCATTCATGCTCTGAGGAATCGTTTCTTCCGTGTACTGACTCCTTGAGCAGCCTACAAGCTGTCAACCAGTTTTTCTCTCATCATCCTTGGGTAGTGTCCATCCAGGAGTCCATCTATGCCCTGGACCAGTCCCGTCATTCGTTGGTGTTTATGTGAACCCCAGGAAATATTGGCATCCCAGGCAACGAACTTGCCGACAGGCTGGCCAGACAGACTATGCGGAAACCGCTTCTGGAGATGGGCATCTCTGAATCTGATCTGTGCTCTGACTTATGCCATAGGGTTTTTCAGATTTGGGAAATGGAATGGCATAACAATACACACAACAAACTGTGTGTCATTAAGGAGACTACAAATGTGTGGAAGTCTTCCATGTGGGCCTCTCACAGGGAATCAGTTGCCTTCTGCCAGCTCCGCATTGACCACGGTTGTGCGACCCACGGTTACCTCCTGCGCCATGAAGACCCGCCTGAGTGTCGGTGCAATGCCCAGTTGACAGTGGCCCATATTCTGGTGCACTGTTCCACTTTGACTGCACAGCGACAAAATCTTGGGTTACCGGACTCGTTGCCGCTAATTTTATCTGACGACGACTCATCAGCTGATTTAGTTTTATGTTTCATTCATGAGGGTGGGTTTTATCATTTAATCTAAGTTTTAGTGCATGTCTTTTTGTCCCTCTGTGCCCTCCAACCTAGTGCTTCTAGGGTGGAGGTTTTAATGTGTTGCAGAGTGGCTGGTTTCTCCTTTTTTATTCTCGTGGTCAGCCAGCCATGGTAATCTGCTTTGTTGTTTTACTCTCTTCTTCCCATTTCTTGGGTTTCTGTGGTTTTCTTGTCCCCTTTTGTCGATTTAGGTGTTTGTTGCTCTTCATTGTTCTTGTGATTTTTCCTGTATTCTATTTTGAGTTGTCAGTCTCGCTTGTTTTATTCTCACACTTGTGGTATTGTTTTATTCAGAACAAGGGACTGATGACCTCGTAGTTTGGTCCCTTTTCCCGTGTTTTAATCCAACCAACCAATCAACCAGAACTACTGAGTCAGATATAAAAGTATATAATAATCTTCCCACCACTATAAAAAAGGAAATTAATAATTTAAGGCACAGAAAGGAAACTGAAAGCATTCCACATTGATCAAACTTTTTATAAAATGAATGAATTCTTTGAATTACAAGGTATCCTCTAGTGTAAGAATAGAGGAACCACTTAGATAAAACCACACTGTCGAAAGAAAAATAAAAAGTTGACACTTTTATTTATGTCATGAAGCCAAACTTTTATTGTAGGAAAGTTCTTGTTGAATGTAAATACTTTAGAATTAAAGGAGAACACTCACCAAAAAGCAGAAGCATCTGAGTTGTAGAAAACACTCATGTAATAGAGTATTATTTCACTTGACTATCCTGTATTACTAGTAAACTATTTGTACTATACATAATCAGCTAGACCAAATGAAATTTAAATCATTCATTTGCTGTACATGATTACAATCATAATTGAAAGCTGCATCAAATGTTTCTCTAATCTATTTTATTTCTTACTTTACGTAAATAATTTCACAAAACATTGGACTTTTCCTTCAGGTTTTTTCCCGACAATCTTTGAGACCTTCAACTAGAGCTCCACAAAATTCGTGCAGTATTTGGGGTATTGTGTGCTTTGAAATTTTGGATTGAAGGAAGGTTCAAAAATGTCCAAGCAGATTAAAATCATTCTTGACAAAAACACATAAAAGTAAGATAACAATATTTTCTGAATTACTCTTGGAAGCAGGTCACCATCAACACAGTGTTATGTCTGGAAACTTGACAACTAATTTAAGACATGTCACATTAGTATTTTAAATGTCACATCTCATTAGTCGCTCAAATAATCTATCAGTATATTAGGACAACCAATAATTGTTAGCCCTACTGGAGGAAATCTGTTACATATATAAAGCAGAGAGTGTGTGTATATGTCTGGGATCTTGTCCCAAACCACAGGATCAATTTCGAATAACTCTGGCACAAAAACAGTAAGCCCCACAGTATCAGCATTGTGGGATTTATAACCTCCTAGCTCCAGTAGGAGCGGAGATACTGGCAAAAACTTTTTTTTCAATGCCTTGGCATGTGGATTGCTCTGCACAACAGACATTTAATGTGGGAACAGTATTGGCCTGCCACATCAACCTGATTTTCAAGGCAACCTACATGTCAGAGGTAAGAAATGGTTTTCCAGCCCCAACATGTAGATTGCCCTGGACAACAGGTGTGTTGTGAGAGTAGTATTGGCCTGATTTATTGAAGTGTATTGCAGGGGCTACATGTGCTGATGAGCATGACTGGGGAAGAGCTGAGGAGGGGATGGACAGAGGGGGGGGGGGAGGAAATGGACAGAGAGGGGGAAGGAAGGGGAGATGCATGAGGCAGGTGAAAGGTGAAGAGGGATAGTGGGCAGGTGAAAACGGAAGAAGGTGAGGAAGAGATGGAAAGATAGAGGGGGAAGAGGATGTGGTCAGAGAGATGGGGTGGAGGAAATGGACAGAGAGAGGAGGAGGAGGAGGAGATTAAGAGACAGAGAGAGTGGGGAAGTGGAGACAGACAGCTTGAGGTAGGAAGATGAGGTGGACAGACAAAGGAGGAAGAGATGTGTTCAGAAAATGTGTTGAATGCATAGCAGGAAAAGTGGGAAAAGACTAGTCATAAAATAATTATTTTCCTACTATTCATAGTAAAGTACACCTCTATTTACCAAGACATACTTCACTGCTTCCCATACAGAAGAGCACCAATGGAAGACTGAAGTTAGAAGATAAATGATGGGCGAATTACATAACTAAAAAATACCAGCCATTATGTTCATTAAAATATTTACTCTAAATGGTCTATCAGTGCTGTGAAATGGGGTGGGATTGATCACTTTGTAAGACTTTTGCTTCCAGACACTCATTACACTCAGTTAACTAATAAGGTCAAGTATCTTTGGATGAGGCCCAGGGAAGTATGTTAGGAACCTTGCTGACAGCATCAATAATAGCCTCAAATTTTTTGCAGACGATGCAGTTACCTATATTTACATTTATACCTACGTATAAAACCTGAAAACCACTGTGAAATGCATGGCTGAGAGTACATCTCATTGTACTTGTCATCAGAGCTTTTTTTTTTCATTGTTTTCACATGTGGAACTTGGGAAGAACAATTGCTTAAATGTGTCTGTTGTTGTTGTTATTGTTGTGGTCTTCAGACCTGAGACTGGTTTGATGCAGCTCTCCATGCTACTCTATCCTGTACAAGCTTCTTCATCTCCCAGTACCTACTGCAACCTACATCCTTCTAAATCTGCGTAGTGTATTCATCTCTTGGTCTCCCTCTACGATTTTTACCCTCCACGCTGCCCTCCAATACTAAATTAGTGATCCCTTGATGCCTCAGAACATGTCCTACCAACCGATCCGTTCTTCTGGTCAAGCTGTGCCACAAACTTCTCTTCTCCCCAATCCTATTCAATACTTCCTCATTAGTTATGTGATCTACCCATCTAATCTTCAGCATTCTTCTGTAGCACCACATTTCGAAAGCTTCTATTCTCTTCTTGTCTAAACTATTTATCGTCCACGTTTCACTTCCATACATGGCTACACTCCATACAAATACTTTCAGAAATGACTTCCTAACACTTAAATCTATACTCGATGTTAACAAATTTCTCTTCTTCAGAAACGCTTTCCTTGCCATTGCCAGTCTACATTTTATATCCTCTCTACTTCGACCATCATCAGTTATTTTGCTCCCCAAATAGCAAAACTCCTTTACTACTTTAAGTGTCTCATTTCCTAATCTAATTCCCTCAGCATCACCCAACTTAATTCGACTACATTCCATTATCCTCGTTTTGCTTTTGTTGATGTTCATCTTATATCCTCCTTTCAAGACGCTATCCATTCCATTCAACTGCTCTTCCAAGTCCTTTGCTGTCTCTGACAGAATTACAATGTCATCGGCGAACCTCAAAGTTTTTATTTCTTCTCCATGGATTTTAATACCTACTCCGAATTTTTCTTTTGTTTCCTTTACTGCTTGCTCAATATACAGATTGAATAACATCGGGGAGAAGCTACAACCCTGTCTCACTCCCTTCCCAACCACTAATTCCCTTTCATGCCCCTCAATTCTTATAACTGCCATCTGGTTTCTGTACAAATTGTAAATAGCCTCTCGCTTCCTGCCACCTTTAGAATTTGAAAGAGAGTATTCCAGTCAACATTGTCAAAAGCTTTCTCTAAGTCTACAAATGCTAAAAATGTAGGTTTGCCTTTCCTTAATCTTTCTTCTAAGATAAGTCGTAAGGTCAGTATTGCTTCATGTGTTCCAGTATTTCTACAGAATCCAAACCGATCTTCCCCGAGGTCGGCTTCTACCAGTTTTTCCATTCATCTGTAAAGAATTTGTTTTAGTATTTTGCAGCTGTGGCTTATTAAACTGATTGTTCGGTAATTTTCACATCTGTCAACACCTGCTTTCTTTGGAATTGGAATTATTATATTCTTCTTGTAGTCTGAGGGTATTTCGCCTGTTTCATACATCTTGCCCACCAGATGGTAGAGTTTTGTCAGGACTGGCTCTCCCAAGGCTGTCAGTAGTTCCAATGGAATGTTGTCTACTCCCGGGGCCTTGTTTCGACTCAGGTCTTTCAGTGCTTTGTCAAACTCTTCACGCAGTATCGTATCTTCCATTTCATTTTCATTTACATCCTCTTCCATTTCCATAATATTGTCCTCAAGTACATCGCCGTTGTATAGACCCTCTATATACTCCTTCCACTTTCTGCTTTCCCTTCTTTGCTTAGAACTGGGTTTCCATCTGAGCTCTTGATGTTCATACAAGTGGTTCTCTTATCTCCAAAGGTCTCTTTAATTTTCCTGTAGGCAGTATCTATCTTACCCCTAGTGAGATAAGCCTCTACATCTTTACATTTGTCCTCTAGCCATCCCTGCTTAGCCATTTTGCACTTCCTGTCGATCTCATTTTTGAGACGTTTGTATTCCTTTTTGCCTGCTTCATTTACTGCGTTTTTATATTTTCTCCTTTCATCAATTAAATTCAATATTTCTTCTGTTACCCAAGGATTTCTACTATCCCTCGTCTTTTTACCTACTTGATCCTCTGCTGCCTTCACTACTTCATCCCTCAAAGCTACCCATTCTTCTTCTACTGTATTTCTTTCCCCCATTCCTGTCAGTTGTTCCGTTATGCTCTCCCTGAAACTCTGTACAACCTCTGGTTCTTTCAGTTTATCCAGGTCCCATCTCCTTAAGTTCCCACCTTTTTGCAGGTTCTTCAGTTTTAACTGAAGTCTTACAATTTAAAATCTGGTTCCTAAATCTCTGTCTTACCATTATATAATCTATCTGATACCTTTTAGTATCTCCAGGGTTCTTCCATGTATACAACCTCCTTTCATGATTCTTAAACCAAGTGTTAGCTATGATGTCTCTGTGCGCACTGAAATTGGTCTAATCTTGTCTTTGTAACCCCAGTGGGAACAATATGTAGCGGGTTGTAATATATCCCCAGATTAAATGGTTAACCTCGGTTCTAAAAACTTGCACGCTAGGTTTTCAGATGACAGTACTGTCTGAAAGAAGCCGCACAAATATTCACTCAGTTCTCAGTAAGATTTCAGAGCTGTGCAAAGATTGGCAACTTGTTTTAATTGCTCAGAAAAGTAAAACACTGCACTTAACAAAACTAAAAAAAAACAACATAGTATCCTATGACTGTAATACCAATGAGTAATTGCTGGAATCAGCCAACTCATACAAATACCTGGGTGCAACACTCTGTAGGGAAGCAAAATGGAATGATCACATAGACTCAGTCATGGGTAAAGCAGGTGATAAGGCTTCAGTTTTCTGGTAGAATACTGGGGAAGTGCAGTCAGTCTACAAAGGAGATTGCTTACAAATCACCTGTGTGAGCCATCCTAGAATATTGCTCAAAAAAGGGCAGCATGAACAGTCATAGGTTTGCTTGATTTTAGGAGAGAGTTACAGAGATACTGAAGAAAATTAACTGGCAGACTCATGTAGATAGACCTAAATCATTCTGCAAAAGCCTCCTTACAATGTTTTAAGCACCAGCTTTAAATGATGACTCTAGAAATATGCTACAACTCTGTATGTATTACTCATGTAGCGATTGTGAGGACAAGATTAGATGAATTACAACATGCACAAAGACATTTAAACAGTAATTCCTGCCTTGCTCTATGTGTGAATCATTCTTCACACAAATATGTGAGTGGAATGGGAAAAGCCCTAATAACTGGTACAGTGGAATGTACACTCTGCCATGCATTTCACACTGGTTTGCAGAGTATAGATATAGATGTAGAAATTATGATCAGTCAAAATTTAGCAAGCGGAGAGCAAAGATGAAAGTCATACTAGAAATGTCAGAGGACTAGAAAAAATAAAATATGTGTGATCTATCTCATACTGGTTTTTAAATGAGACTGGTCACATTTATTTTTTGTCATAGGCCTATATACATAGTGGTAGCAACCAGATATAATTCCTCAAAATGGCAGGGATTTTAGTTCATCCATTTTTGAGTTGATGGATGTGGCATTAAGTGGGGGTGGAATTAGTTATTGGTGGCATACAAATCAATTTTATACCATGAACATTAACGATCCTGAGAAATGGTGGACTGAAGTAAAATGGTAAACTGTCTCAAAGAATAACTTTAACATCATCAAATGTCTGGCATGTGGTAGAAAAGGTCCATCCAACCAGTCCATCGATGTTGCCTTATAAATTCAACCATATGAAGTACAATGGTTTTGAACTCCCACAGTAGAATACAAATTGTTGCAGTAAGGCTAGCCTTTGTGGCCATTTTATTTGCATATCTTCTGAATGTGCTCACCTCTGTTTATCATTTAGACTCGGAGCACATCACCAGCATCAATGCACTCATTGCAAACTTCGAGTGACTGCATATCTGATGCGTGGAATATCTTGTGTTCTGTTGTGTCTGCCTACCCACCTTTTTGGCATGCTATCTACCTGTTGACTATGCTGTTGCCTTGGTTTCATGTACCAGCATGTGAGTTATAATAAAGTGTGTTATCTCACTATTCGCAAGTACTTACTGTACACATTGTGAATTGATGTTTTCTGCAAATGGTGACTCCACAGAATGCCATGGATCACTAGGAGCATGTCAAGTGTGAATTTACAATGCTTGCTACAACAGACACTGGTCCGCTAGAACAGTTAATGTGCAAATCAGATGGAACAACTCCTGCTCCCATTCCTCAAGTGCTTCCAATCAATAGACATTCACTGGAAAATCCAGATGCTTTGCAGCCTGCAGACAATTTACCAGGTAGCTGCATCACATCTTTCATACCATGTAGCAAAATTGTTGGTCCACTATAAAAGCTGCAACAACTGGATGCGTGGTTGAAACTATTGGTATTTTCGTTTACTGCCTATGGTGTATAAGATTTTAATTGACAACTTGTGAATACCATGAGTCCTGTAGGCACTCAAACCCTTTTGTCATTGTCAGATATTATTCATAACATACCTGCCATGTGCAAGTACGCACACCTCAAAGATAATCTGCTTAACTGTGTTAAAAAATTAAGAGACCTAGACATTCAACAAGTGTTAAACCTGAGGTTACTGGTAACAAATCCCCTTCAGAACTTTGATGCTATGTATGATTCCTAGTGACTAAATCTGAAATTTCAGATATTACCTTGAGATAAATGTGGTATAATCAGTTACCTTTCACTTTTAAGAGTGCTGCAAGTTCAAATAGCATCATAGACTTGGGTGATTTATTTGTTTGATTTTAAATGGTATCAACCTATTAACCATCTACTTTTGTTTATACATAAGATTTACAGATTACATATTCTGATGCTATTGTCTATAACAAAACTGAAATACACATTAATGTGATATACATAAACATATCTAACAATTCTGATCTAATGTAGTTGAATATTGATGTTTGTATCTTTGAGATATGTTCCAGTAATGTGATAATTTATACTTATGCTGTATCTTCTGAATGAGATACAGCCACACAAGAGCACCACAGACACAAAGATGCAAGCTGGTGCCAATGCCATAGAGACTCACCACTTGTACGAGTTCCACCAGCAACACGGGCAGCGCTGAGGATGAAGGTACTGACTTTGCCTTGGCCAATCGCTGGCTGAGTACAATCTGCCAATGAGCAGACAACAACGGACAGAAGTGTACTCAGAAGATAGAAGTGCAGTTTTCGCCAAATTGGTTATAGATCATTGTTCGAGGCTGACCTGGACAGGGAATGTTGTTTAGTGAACTCTTAGAAGTGAACAGACAGTTGTTGTAAATTGCATTTGCTATGTACTATGAAGTTTACCTATGATTATTTGCACTTAGCTATTGAGGACCTTTTTTATTTTATATTACATGCAGTGTTGCAGACAAGTCACAAAGATAAGTAAACCTTTTTACTCATTTGTGTGACTTTCTTAGTAATTTGTTGGAATGTTGTAGAACATTTGTTCTCCTATCCTGTACCTGACCCTGTGGCATAGTGTCTTAGTGTTGTACTGCATCAGAAGCCATTTCACAAACTCAGCCTACTGTAAGAACAGTGGCATCTCGGCCTCCACAGAAGTAGCAAAGAGGGCTTTACAAAACTGGCGATGAGGGTTTACAAAACTTAATAACACTGTAATGGATTTCAGCCAGGAATCTTTGGCTGGTTGAGCTTTTGATGTAATGTCATTTCTGTGGCTGGTATTTGGTGCATGCAAAAATTACATGATGTAGTCAGCTTTTTCTTCACTACCTTGGTTGGACATTGGGGAATCAACAACTGAAATATTATAAAGGTGACTGGCGTAACATCCAGGTGCTACTTACATTAGTATTATTATGGAGCTCTGGTATCCAATGCTCATTCTGGTTCTGTCTAACCACTGTTTTCCCAGCAGTTTGGGTCAAATACGAGCATAAAATCAACCTATGTTCTACTGAGTAATTTTCTACACCCTGTTCCATTCTTCCTGTGTTTGGTGATTTGTTTCCCAACTAGTATTTTCTTGGAATAGAGATATACTTTCTTTAGCATAACTGACAGTTGTTTCATTTCCTAAAATGACTGTATGTCCTTTGACTTGCAACAAGTTTACATCAGTATCAAGCCATCTTGCAGTATGAAGCAGACTCATTATTTCTTGGTGATATAATCAGGTGTGGCTGTGTTCTGATATGAATTTTCTATTCTATGAGAGTACTTTTTGACCCTCTTAAGATTAAAACTTAAGGAAATTTTTACTTTATTCCAAATTGCTAAATTTCTGCAGCATAAAATGGATGCTTCATTAGGAATTGTATATCCCTCCATATAGTTTATTAATGGGCAATAGAACTCATACCTTGTCCCTTCTGGAATGGCTACCTGTGTAGATCTGAACATAATTTGACCACCTGCTTTGTGCAAGATAATGTTGTCTGTCTGTCCTCACTATTACTTTCTGATACAGACAAATAAAATACCTTGTTACACAGTAAGCTGTCTTGATGGGTAACTTATTATTCCTGTATGTTGCTGTCTTGTAGGATTAATGGTAACAATGGTTGGAGCTGATGATACCTTGTTATAAGTAGAGGAGTTCTATCAGTATGTTTTTTATTTTGATGTTGCATGGTTTGATATAACTGCTGTATTTCCTTCCTTGTCAGAGACTTCTCAGTTGCTTGCAGCTGAACGAGTACAAAATATTTTGTTAAAAGGCAATTTGAGTATGAGTCCTGAAATTAGTGCTGGTGTAGCAGAAACTAACACTGCTAGATGGCAGAAGCTCCCAGTGGATGAACCAGTTCACATACCCCAGCAGAAATTGAACACTTTTGTGTGGCAGTTCAATGAATCTCCAGCAGCAGTGCTGACTCATGACAGCTAACATGCCAACAGCCGATGGAACACGTGTCACGATGTGAAATATTTACACTGCAGCGGCATGGCATAAGCCAGAGCCCAAAGCTGAAACATGAACATTTGCCAGCAGCAGCAGGCTCAACACTTACGTCGTGACAGCAGTTCTGACAGTCACTGGGGCTATAACCAATCTTTCAAGACATTTTGATGGTACTTGGTGGTCAATGTAGTGACCTCAACCACAATGAGAGCTGCCTTGTACTAAAGCTGGCTGTCCAGCCAGGCTGGGAATTTTGACACAGCCAGGTTTCAAATCAGCATCCACTGCATATTGGGTGCTGCTGTGAGGTTGCCAACATTCTTCGTGCTGTAGATGGCTGCCAGATGGGGCAAGAGTCAAACTTGCGTCCTCCTAGTCATAAAGACACAAAGACATAGGGCGACTGCCTGCACCCAACACTCATTCACCTGGGCAGGGCACAACCCTACCCCCCCCTCTGCTGGCATTATAAATGATGTAGCCTACAGGCGTACAGTTGTGTTTCACAGTTCTTTACTTTCACTGTTCACAACCCCCTAATATTACACAGTTAATATGGCCAGTGCACTATTGTTTAACTTTCGATGAGCCTCATAACTAGTATGCAGGGAAACCTCAGCATACTGCTACAATAGTTTACTGTTGAACATCTACAAACAGTAAAAACCTAACCACACAGTTCACAGTGCTTGCAGAATAAAACAGTATGTATTGAACAGACAATGTAACTGTTTTAACACAAGGCCTAATTGTGTTGCACTTATTTCATGGATACATTGTTGTTGATCTAACCAATACAGGTTTCTTGTCTGAAAATTGGCCGTGGGCTGACTGTCTTGGGACCACAAATCAGGCCTTTATATATCGTCACAATAATTGGTGCTGAAACTACACATTGTTTGATGTTTAATTTACAGAAATTACAATTAAAACTTAACTCATTCAATTAACTGAAAACATGGAAAAATTCTTTCTTTTTAACAGTTTCTTCTACTACAAGGGTTAAGCTGAATTACTTGTTTAAAGGATGAAATTAACATATATAGCGTGGTCCATTGATCGTGACCTGGCCAAATATCTCACGAAATAAGCATCAAACAAAAAAACTACAAATTACGAAACTTGTCTAGCTTGAAGGGGGAAACCAGATGGTGCTATGGTTGGCCCACTAGATGGCGCTGCCATAGGTAAAACGGATATCAACTGCGTTTTTTAAATAGGAACCCCCATTTTTTATTACATATTCGCGTAGTACGTAAGGAAATATGAATGTTTTAGTTGGACCACTTTTTTTTGCTTTGTGATAGATGGCGCTGTAGTAATGATCACAAACATATGGCTCACAATTTTAAATGAACAGTTGGTAACAGGGAAGTTTTTAATTTAAAATACAGAACATAGGTACGTTTGAACATTTTATTTCGGTTGTTCCAATGTGATACATGTACCTTAGTGAACTTATCATTTCTGAGAATACATGTTGTTCCAGCATGATTACCTGTAAATACCACATTAGTGCAATAAATGCTCAAAATGATGTCCGTCAACCTCAAAACATTTAGCAATACGTGTAATGACATTCGTCTCAGCAGCGAGTAGTTCGCCTCCCATAATGTTCGCACATGCATTGACAATGCGCTGACGCATGTTGTCAGGCATTGTTGGTGGATCACAATAGCAAATATCCTTCAACTTTCCCCACAGAAAGAAATCCGGGGACGTCAGATCCAGTGAAGGTGCGGGCCATAGTATATTCAACGACCAATCCACCTGTCATGAAATATACTATTCAATACCACTTCAACCGCAAACGAGCTATGTGCTGGACATCCATCATGCTGAAAGTACATCGCCATTCTGTCATGCAGTGAAACATCTTGTAGTAACATCGGTAAAACATTACATAGGAAATCAGCATACATTGCACCATTTAGATTGCCATTGATAAAATGGGGGCCAATTATCCTTCCTCCCATAATGCTGTACCATGCATTAACCCACCAAGGTCGCTAATGTTCCACTTGTTGCAGCCATCATGGATTTTCTGTTGCCCAATAGTGCATATTATGCCGGTTTACGTTACCGCTGTTGGTGAATTACACTTCGTCGCTAAATAGAACGTGTGCAAAAAATCTGTCATCGTCCCATAAATTCTCTTGTTCCCAGTGGCAGAACTGTACACAACATTCAAAGTAATCGCCATGCAATTCCTGGTGCATAGAAATATGGTATGGGTGCAATTGATGTTGATGTAGCATTCTCAACACTGACGTTTTTGATTCCCGATTCTTGCGCAATTTGTCTGCTACTGATGTGCGGATTAGCCGCAACAGCAGCTAAAACACCTGCTTGGGCCTCATCGTTTGTTACACGTTGTGATTGACATTTCACATGTGGCTGAACACTTCCTGTTTCCTTAAATAACGTAAATATCCAGCGAACGGTCCAGACACTTGGATGATGTTGTCTAGGATACCGAGCAGCATACATAGCACACGCCCATTGGGCATTTTGATCACAATAGCCATACATCAACATGATATCGACCTTTTCTGCAATTGGTAAATGGTGCATTTTAACACAAGTAATGCATCACGAAGCAAATACCGTCCACATTGGCGGAATGTTTTGTGATACCACGTACTTATACATTTGTGACTATTACAGCGCCATCTACCACAAAGCAAAAAATGTGGTCCAACTAAAACATTCATATTTATTTACGTACTACACGAATATGTAATAAAAAATGGGGGTTCCTATTTAAAAAAACACAGTTGATATCCGTTTGACCTATGGCAGCGCCATCTGGTTTCCCCCTTCAAGCTAGATGAGTTTTGTTCTTTGCAGGTTTTATGTTTGATGCTTATTTTGTGAGATATTTGGCTCGGTCACTATCAATGGATCACCCTGTGTAGTTATATACAATACTGGTAATTACTTCGGAATTAATTAACGGCTGGCTTTGCTGACATATTTTTGAATAGAGCCAAATAAATACTTAAAGAATGCTGTTAGTTGTTCCTCCAAATCTTTATAATTATTATAAAATTTATATTTGCTTATAAGTCAACGACAGAATTTAAGTTATGAAACAGTTATTGATTTTACCATATAACAAAAGATAGTAACTAGGCATAGTCAAAATAAATTAGAAAATCAATTACATACATAAAACTAAGCACAAAATTAGATCTGGTGTTATATTCTTTAAAACTAAGGGCCAATGTTTCTCTTTTATGAAAATGCAGATTATACTCAGGTATGTTAATGGTAATTAGTCTGACATGAAAAAATGAATTATAAGGAGGCAGGTGGCAAAAAAAGAGGGGAAGTAAAAATATCCCAGCTTGCTTCGTCACATCACCCCCTCATTGAATTGACCAGATATATATTTCAAATAGCTAACTGCGCAATTCAGTGACCACAAGTGACCCAGACAGTCAGTTAAAAATCTGCACACAAGAAAATATTACATAAGGAATCTTACCAAAAACTAGAGTACATATATTTTTTTTCAAATTTATACTTATATGAACTGGGCATATGAAAATCCCCGTACAAAATATTTACATACATTGTGTTGTACAATGGCACAAAATATCCACAAGTTATACTTTTAATAAAATTTAGGCATCTTCATCATAAGTGATATCCTTTTTGGGTAAACATGGATTACATTCTAAGATACTGTCACTTTATACAAATCCTGTCTTGCTTTAAAAAAAAAATCCTCATGGGTTGTAAAATCTTAAATTACACTGTGCATTGCAGTTCACTTTCAGACAGAAAATTTCACTTGCTCAATGTTTAGTATTTTTCACTCTCTGCCCAAACTCTTTGCCTTTACATATGTCTGCTTGTGTCTGTATATGTGCAGATGGATATGTGTGTGTGTCGAGTGTATACCAGTCCTTTTTTCCCCTAAGGTAAGTCTTTCCGCTCCCGGGATTGGAATGATTCCTTACCTTCTCCCTTAAAACCCACATCCTTTCGTCTTTCCCTCTCCTTCTCTCTTTCCTGATGAAGCAACCATGGGTTGCGAAAGCTTGAATTTTGTGTGTGTGTTTGTGTTTGTTAGTATCTCTATAAACATACCAACACTTTCGTTTGGTAAGTTACATCATCTTTGTTTTTAGATATATTTTTCCCACGTGGAATGTTTCCCTCTATTATATATAGAGACACACACACACACACACACACACACACACACACACACACACACACACACTCACACACACTCTAGAGAAACCTTTTCTAAGTATCCTGCTGTACAAAATCAAATGAAAGTCGAAGATAGAATATTTCTGATCCGATTCCCTTGTAAACTACAGATAGGATAAGAGAAGAGTTTGGCTGTCTCAGGAAACACGAAAAATGAGACGGACAGCTGAGGTAAACATTATCACCATATAATGAATCCAACACAGAATGCTATGCCTCCTACTTGCTTGTAGGCCTTACTTCTGTTTGAATGTACATTGTTGTAAGTTCCTCTTCTCCTTTTATGAGACAGACATTGTTACCCGCACCATCATTCAACATCTCACTAGAATTGGAAATTTCACTTGTATTGCGACTATAATTTACATTACCCTTGCCTATGATCACAGTACATATATATATACAGGGCTCTTCATCGCTGCCTGCTCTAGTGTGAGCCAAAACTGGAGCATTATATAGTTAAAATGGTTTGATCCAGAATTAAAATCATCTCCTCCATTTCTGTTACTTGAATTTCTCCTATTATTTCCGTGCCCATTCCCACTATTCTCCACCCAACCATTCCTTGAATTTCTACTACAATTAGTTCTGTTCATCCTATTTACCTGAAATTCTCTCCCTGCTTGATTATTGTCATCAAAATTCATCCTACGATCTTCCACTGAGGGCTTCACCCTCTCCGCTTTATCAACATAATGCAAGAAATAACTAATATTATCTCTAGGGGCAGGTACAAGCAATTCTCTAACTTTCTGAGGGAACTTAGTTTCTAAACCCATAATTATTGATTCACTACCTAGCTCTTTGTCCAAATATTTCAGTTTGTTTATCCAAAGCTGTCAGAAACCTTTCACAGAACACTTCTTAGAGTCAAATCTCTCTCCGCCTCAAAATACACTCAAAATTCTCTGCTGCTCCTCTTTGAACCAACATTCATCAAAAAATGCTTTCCCAAAGCTTTTCCACAAAGTACAGCTATCAGCTACCTGGGCTGCCCATCCATAAGCATCCCCTTTCAAAAAGCCTCTCACAAATGACATTTTCTCTTTGTCATTCCACGTTCCAGGTAAATCATTAAATTCCCTAATGAAATCCAGTGGGTGCACTTCCCCATATGATTCAAAACGATTAACTTTCTTACAACTAACAAAAGAAGGACTGTTTGGGATGCTATATACTCTATGCTTTAGATTTTGTACCTCTTCCATCTTTTTGTCTATTTCAGCCAATTTTGAATTCACATATTTATTTAATTTTATCAGTTTTTCCTCTACCACTATTGAACACTTGGTTTCAATCTCTGTTTCTAAATCAATTTTAATCTGATCAAATTGGTTCTCAAGTTTAACCCTGTTTTTAGCATAAAATTTCCTGGCAGCTTTGACTTTATCTTTACCCTGTTTTTCGGAAGCCTCCACTTTCCTACTATAGTCATCACAAAGTTTCTTTCTCTCTTCTACACATTTACTACTCCTTGTTGATGTGGTCTTCAGTCCTGAGACTGGTCTGATGCAGCTCTCCATGCTACCCTATCCTGTGCAAGCTTCTTCATCTCCCAGTACCTACTGCAACCTACATCCTTCTGAATCTGTTTAGTGTATTCATCTCTTGGTCTCCCTCTATGATTTTTACCCTCCACACTTCCCGCCAATACTAAATTGGTGATCCCTTGATGTCTCAGATAATGCCTTACCAACCGATCCCTTCTTCTAATCAAGTTGTGTCACAAACTCCTCTTCTCTTCAATTCTATTCAGTACCTCCTGGAGATAGTAAAAGGTATCAGATAGATTATATAATGGTAAGACAAAGATTTAGGAACCAGGTTTTAAATTGTAAGACATTTCCAGGGGCAGATGTGGATTCTGACCACAATCTATTGGTTATGAACTGCAGATTGAAACTGAAGAAACTGCAAAAAGGTGGGAATTTAAGGAGATGGGACCTGGATAAACTGAAAGAACCAGAGGTTGTAGAGAGTTTCAGGGAGAGCATAACGGAACAACTGACAGGAATGGGGGAAAGAAATACAGTAGAAGAAGAATGGGTAGCTCTGAGGGATGAAGTAGTGAAGGCAGCAGAGGATCAAGTAGGTAAAAAGACGAGGGCTAATAGAAACCCTTGGGTAACAGAAGAAATACTGAATTTAATTGATGAAAGGAGAAAATATAAAAATGCAGTAAATGAAGCAGGCAAAAAGGAATACAAACGTCTCAAAAATGAGATCGACAGGAAGTGCAAAATGGCTAAGCAGGGATGGCTAGAGGAAAAATGTAAGGATGTAGAGGCTTGTCTCACTAGGGGTAAGATAGATACTGCCTATAGGAAAATTAAAGAGACCTTTGGAGAGAAGAGAACCACTTGTATGAATATCAAGAGCTCGGATGGAAACCCAGTTCTAAGCAAAGAAGGGAAGGCAGAAAGGTGGAAGGAGTATATAGAGGGTTTATACAAGGGCGATGTACTTGAGGACAATATTATGGAAATGGAAGAGGATGTAGATGAAGATGAAATGGGAGATAAGATACTGCGTGAAGAGTTTGACAGAGCACTGAAAGACCTGAGTCGAAACAAGGCCCCGGGAGTAGACACCATTCCATTAGAACTACTGATGGCCTTGGGAGAGCCAGTCATGACAAAACTCTACCATCTGGTGAGCAAGAAGTATGAGACAGGCAAAATACCCACAGACTTCAAGAAGAATATAATAATTCCAATCCCAAAGAAAGCAGGTGTTGACAGATGTGAAAATTACCGAACTGTCAGTTTAATAAGTCACAGCTGCAAAATACTAACGCGAATTCTTTACAGACGAATGGAAAAACTGGTAGAAGCGGACCTCGGGGAAGATCAGTTTGGATTCCGCAGAAATGTTGGAACACGTGAGGCAATACTAACCTTACGACTTATCTTAGAAGAAAGATTAAGAAAAGGCCAACCTACGTTTCTAGCATTTGTAGACTTAGAGAAAGCTTTTGACAACGTTAACTGGAATACTCTCTTTCAAATTCTGAAGGTGGCAGGGGTGAAATACAGGGAGCGAAAGGCTATTTACAATTTGTACAGAAACCAGATGGCAGTTATAAGAGTCGAGGGGCATGAAAGGGAAGCAGTGGTTGGGAAAGGAGTGAGACAGGGTTGTAGCCTCTCCCCGATGTTATTCAATCTGTATATTGAGCAAGCAGTAAAGGAAACAAAAGAAAACTTCGGAGTAGGTATTAAAGTCCATGGAGAAGAAATAAAAACTTTGAGGTTCGCTGATGACATTGTAATTCTGTCAGAGACAGCAAAGGACTTGGAAGAGCAGTTGAACGGAATGGACAGTGTCTTGAAAGGAGGATATAAGATGAACATCAACAAAAGAAAAACGAGGATAATGGAATGTAGTCAAATTAAATCGGGTGATGCTGAGGGGATTAGATTAGGAAATGAGACACTTAAAGTAGTAAAGGAGTTTTGCTATTTAGGGAGTAAAATAACTGATGATGGTCGAAGTAGAGAGGATATAAAATGTAGACTGGCAATGGCAAGGAAATCGTTTCTGAAGAAAAGGAATTTGTTAACATCGAGTATAGATTTAAGTGTCAGGAAGTCGTTTCTGAAAGTATTTGTATGGAGTGTAGCCATGTATGGAAGTGAAACATGGACGATAACCAGTTTGGACAAGAAGAGAATAGAAGCTTTCGAAATGTGGTGCTACAGAAGAATGCTGAAGATAAGGTGGGTAGATCACGTAACTAATGAGGAGGTATTGAATAGGATTGAGGAGAAGAGAAGTTTGTGGCACAACTTGACTAGAAGAAGGGATCGGTTGGTAGGACATGTTTTGAGGCATCAAGGGATCACAAATTTAGCATTGGAGGGCAGCGTGGAGGGTAAAAATCGTAGAGGGAGACCAAGAGATGAATACACTAAGCAGATTCAGAAGGATGTAGGTTGCAGTAGGTACTGGGAGATGAAGAAGCTTGCACAGGATAGAGTAGCATGGAGAGCTGCATCAAACCAGTCTCAGGACTGAAGACCACAACAACAACAACCTCCTCATTAGTTATGTGATCTACCCATCTAATCTTCAGCATTCTTCTGTAACACCACATTTCGAAAACTTCTATTCTCTTGTTGTCTAAACTACTTATCGTCCATATTTCACTTCCATACAAGGCTACACTTGATACAAATACTGTCAGAAACGACTTCCTGACACTTAAATCTATACTCGATGTTAACAAATTTCTCTTTTTCCAAAACGCTTTCCTTCCCATTGCCAGTCTACATTTTATATCCTCTCTACTTTGACCATCATCAGTTATTTAGCTCCCCAAATAGCAAAACTCATTTACTACTTTAAGCATCTCATTTCCTAATCTAATTCCCACAGCATCACCCGATTTAATTCAACTACATACCATTATCCTTGTTTTGCTTTTGTTGATGTTCATCTTATATCCTCCTTTGAAAACACTGTCCGTTCCATTGAGCTGCTCTTCCAAGTCCTTTGCTGTCTCTGACAGAATTACAATGTCATCGGCGAACCTCAAAGTTTTTATTTCTTCTCCATGGATTTTAATACCTACTCCGAATTTTTCTTTTGTTTCCTTCACTGCTTGCTCAATATACAGATTGAATAACATCAGGGAGAGGCTACAACCCTCTCTCACTCTCTTCCCAACCACTTCTTCCCTTTCATGCCCCTCGACTCTTATAACTGACATCTGGTTTCTATACAAATTGTAAATAGCTTTTTGCTTCCTGTATTTTACCCCTGCCACCTTCAGAATTTGAAAGAGAGTATTCCAGTCAACATTGTCAAAATGATTTCTCTAAGTCTACAAATGCTAGAAATGTAGGTTTGCCTTTTCTTAATCTATTTTCTAAGACAAGTCGTAGGGTCAGTATTGCCTCACGTGTTCCAACATTTCTATGGAATCCAAACTAATCTTCCTCGAGGTCGGCTTCTACCAGTTTTTCCATTTGTCTGTAAAGAATTCATGTTAGTACTTTGCAGCCGTGACTTATTAAACTGATAGTTTGGTAATTTTCACATCTGTCAACACCTGATTTCTTTGGGATTGGAATTATTATATTCTTCTTGAAGTCTGAGGGTATTTCACCTGTCTCATACATCATGCTCACCAGATGGTAGAGTTTTGTCAGGACTGGCTCTCCCAAGGCTGTAAGTAGTTTTAATGGAATGTTGTCTACTCCTGGGGCCTTGTTTCAACTTAGATCTTTCAGTGTTCTGTCAAACTCTTCACGCAGTATGATATCTCCCATTTCATCTTAATCTACATCCTCTTCCATTTTCATAATATTGTTCTCAAGTACTTCGCCCTTGTATAGCCTCTCTATATACTCCTTCCACCTTTCTGCTTTACCTCCTTTGCTTAGAACTGGGTTTCCATCTGAGCTCTTGATATTCATGCAAGTGCTTCTCTTTTCTCCAAAGGTCTCTTTAATTTTCCTGCAGGCAGTATCTATCTTACTCCTAGTGATATGTGCCTCTACATCCTTACATTTGTCCACTAGCCATCCCTGCTTAGCCATTTTGCACTTCCTGTCGATCTCATTTTTGAGACGTTTGTATTCTTTTTTGCCTGCTTCATTTACTGCATTTTTATATTTTCTCCTTTCATCAATTAAATTCAATATTTCTTCTTTAAATGATGATTATCCAGTTATTATAGGCATTGTAAAATGACCATAGGGATTTACCTTGGATTACTTTTTTTTTGAATAGTTTAGGTGAAACTCTTCTTCTGAACAAATGTACATATATGTTACGGGTATGTTTGAATGCATTTAGGAATGGTGAGCTTTGTATCAGAGATGATTTTACGTTCATGCAAGAGTCATGCATAGGTGTATAAAGGAGACATTTTGCTGTACTTAAAGTAAGCCATTAGGTAGTAGGTTAAATGAACTTCTGGGTGAGATATCTCATTACAGGGAATTTCTATATTGTGCTGCGTATAGTGGAAACTTAGCATGTTTCATTTAGTCTGGTAGAGAAGTGTTGATGCTATGTATTGAAAACATGTTGATCATTGTGTGACATTAAGTATAGGAATCAGGGAGAAGAGCACATGAGAAAGAGGGCATATATACTTCCATAATATTGTAGTATGCCTCCTGGAATCTCAGTCTTCCATGGCTACAGCTGTGTGCATTTGTGTGTCTATGTGGTTGTGTGCACATTTACTAGAGAAAGGGCAAGAGCTCAAAATCTGGGGTAAATAATGTTTTCTGCTGCATGTTTCTATGTGCCGCACATCAGTTAGCTATAGTAGGTGTTTCCTTTTCTTTATTTTAAGTATTGTTCTATTATTCTTTGTTTTTAAATATTCCTCAGATACCCTCTTGAAAATGGTCTTGGTGGCTGAAACTGGTAGTAGCTATTGGCAATGTAAGTGCAACAGTTGCTTTTATTTGACATCACGTAAGTACTACAGTTGCAGATCCTGCACAATCATGTTCCTCATGGTGTACATGAAATAAAAGATAGATGAACCACTCATTCAAGAAAAGTCCACATTTTATATACAAAAGGGCAATGAGGGAATAAAATGAAAGGCTAGGCAACTGTAGTTTGCTAACAGAGACCATTAAATCCAATAAGAATCTAAACTGCTTCTGAATAAAAAGACTTGGTGAATAGAGTGTTGACATACCCAGTCACAGATAAGGTGTTGCATTAAGTCATTGGGCTTATCAACATAGATCCTAAAGAACTAAAAAAACAATGGCAAAACTAAGGATTGAGTTACAGTAATAGCATATTGAGAAACAAATATTACATTGGAACTTTTAATTGTTATGCATTGAATTAATAAAAGATGAATTCCCATGACCAGAAGCTTACACATATCTTCAAAGTTAGACACACACTTCTGGAATCCAAGTGAAAGTGAACTTGTGGGATATGTGGCCTGGATGCTTGCATTCCAAGCTTATCCTGCACATCCATCTTGCATCACCTGTCCTAGCAAACGTCAAATTTGATCTAAGGTAGGCTGCTCCAACACTACCCAAGGGAAAAGGGTGCCCCTGACTGTTCCTCATCATGTTTGTGGGCAAGCCCAGCTAATGCATGTTACCCACTAGCCAACACTATTGCACACGTACAGCATGTGCAAGGGGGTACTTAGACACCGCTGTCTACATGTGCTTGGCCAGTGGAGTATGATCACGTATGCTGTTTACCCATCCTCGTCCACCTTTGCCCATGCTTCTCCTGTTCCCAGGATGGACATCTGAACTGGAAGACCCGGGTCAAAGAAATTCCCAGTCCATGTAGAAAAAAAAAAAAAGATCCAGATGTTGGAGGTGATGGTACAGTTGTCTTACATGGAAGCAAGGAAGGTCTACAAGGCTGTACAACTTCCAGTTCTTTTACCCTAATTTTTTGATGATATAAAGTCAGATGTCTCACTGAAAATACTTTGTGGGGATGTTAGTACCCCCAGCTGTGCAAGCAAATATGCCTGTAGTTTCTTTATAGTTTCTAATGCTACAAAATCAGAACTTAACACAGATGTCCATCTTGCGAATTCAGTCCAAAAAACATAGCCTGAGAATGAGACATCTCAGTCTATGTCCTCTTCACCATATCCATAGAAGTAAACAGTATGGATTTAAAAAAAAATCCAGGAAGTCAGAGATCAAATATTCTGTCCTTGAGGCTGATGGTGAGGATTCTCTGATGCAGTTAGAAATATGTTAAGATGGACTGCCAAGTCTGTCTCCCCATACCCTCTTCATCTTCAGCCCACCTACCAGATGGCAGGAGAGGGTAAGAGAGAAGTCCATTCGGTATTATGATTCCTGTCCATCACCGGAATCTGGAAAGATATAGTAAATGTGAAAGACTAAAACTGTTAGCACATCACAATCCAGCATGTACGCATCCAGAGGAGACACATTTTAAGGCTATGGACAACTAACTATCCTCGATGAATAGGAGACAGAACACAGCTTAAAGATATTGCAGACCCAATGCTCAAAGTGGCCAAGGCTCCTCTCTGAACTGTGACATGCCGTCTTTATGGCAAGTACCAGACACATCTTTCTTACAAGGGAACCTCCCCATCGCACCCCCCTCAGATTTATTTATAAGTTGGCACAGTGGATAGGCCTTGAAAAACTGAACACAGATCAATCGAGAAAACAGGAAGAAATTAGTAAAATATACAAAATGAGTAGTCCACGCCAAGATAGGCAACATCTCGGACACTGGGAGTCAAGGAGCGCCGTGGTCCCATGGTTAGCGAGAGCAGCTACGGAACGAGAGGTCCTAGGTTCAAGTCTTCCCTCCAGTGAAAAGTTTAATTTTTTATTTTCAGTTTATGTGACAAACTATTATGTTTTCATCACTGTTTTGGAGTGATTATCACATCTACAAGTAAACCTAAATCGGGCAAGGTAGAAGAATCTTTTTACCCATTTGCCAAGTGTACAAGTTAGGTGGGTCGACAACGTATTCCTGTCATGTGACGCACATGCCGTCACCAGTGTCGTATGGAATATATCAGACATGTTTTCCTGTGGAGGAATCGGTTGACCTATGACCTTGCGATCAAATGTTTTTGGTTCCCGTTGGAGAGGCACGTCCTTTCGTCTACTAATCACACGGTTTTGCGGTGCGGTCGCAAAACACAGACACTAAACTTATTGCAGTGAACAGAGACTTCAATGAACGAACGGACAGATCATAACTTTGCGAAAATAAAGAAAGTAAAATTTTCAGTCGAGGGAAGACTTGAACCAAGGACCTCAAGTTCCGCAGCTACTCATACTAACCACAGGACCACGGTGCCCCTGAACTCACCACCTCCTTCATGTTGCCTATTTTTCGCATGGAGTACTCAGTTTGTATATTTTACTAATTTTTTTCACGGTTCCATACAACTTCTTCCTGTTTTCTTGATTGATCTGTGTTCAGTTTTTCAAGGCCTATCCACTGTGCCAACTTATAACTAAATCTGAGGGGGGTGCGATGGGGAGGTTCCCTTGTTAGTAAGAGCACATTTACAGGGCACTAGAGATGTGCTTAATGTAAATGCTTGTGCTATGCTGGCATACCAGCAGGAGCTTGTTTCTAAAAATGAAAGACATGGAAAAACAGAACAGCAAATTTCAGTATCTGCAGAAGATGTGTCCACAAGAAGGTGAAAGCTGAAGCCTAATGACTGTTACTAATCTGATGGAGAAGGAACTGAATAAAGCAACTGATCCAGCCTTCACCAAAGAACTAAAATTAGTTCCAGTTTCAAGAACAGTATCAATATGAGAAATAATAAAGGAAAAACAACAACTCCATGTTAAAACTCAGAGCAATATAAGCCTTACAGAGTGACTAAGATGTAGATGTCTTGCAGCAGACCAAGGTGAGCTGAAGACACACCACTACTGATGGAAAATTGGCATCCAGAGAAAAGAACAAGAATCCTACACCAGCAGTGACATGGAAGACCATTTTGCATCTCAACAACTTGGGCCTAGAAAAAGGGATCACCAGAATGCTGTACCCTAGAGCACTGGTGCTGTCTTAATTCTGTAGTCTCTTAAAGGCGAATAAGGAGGAGTAGGGAGTGCTGCTGTGACCAACAGCAGGCACCATTAACTCTTCATTCCATTATCTGATTAAGTTTCTGGCCAAGCAGTTGAAACACTTAGTTGGACACTGTAAAGAACCTAGAAGAGTTGTGGGATTGCTCCAAGATACAATTATAAGCAAAGAAGTTCTACTGGTCACTACTGAAGTCAAGTTTCTCTCTTTCCTTGGGTGGCAACAGCGGACTCCTGAAACTGCTGTGGAGGCATTTTAAAAATAGCACTTTGTTACTGGTCTGTCATGCACTTACCACCACTTATTTCAAGTATGGAGGCAATAATGTTCTCTCCTGGCTCGAGTAACTGCCGGCTTCTACATGGAGAGCTGAAGAAACAGCACTGGACACTGCTCAGATGAAACCTAAGTGCTACTGTTGGTCTGTGGAGGACATTGTCATGATTTGGTTGTGACATAAGAACACCTCACATTTGTGAGAACATGAAGTTTTCTTTGGAAGTGGAAGAATATTGTTGCCTACGTTTCCTGAACATTTTGCTTAACATTAAACTGTATGGAACAACCAAGCACAAAGTACACTGTAAGAATACCCACAAGGGTCTCTAATAGCTCCCATCATTTGGTGCAGCAATGCAGGATAGAACCCAAACCGAGAACCTGCCTTACAGACTGCAACATCAGTGAGAAATATTCTGCAGGAAACATTACTCAGAAAACAAATAAAATGTGAACCTCAAATCTAAGGAGAAAAAGAAAAAGTTGGAGGGTGAGAGTAGCAACCTGGTATTTCTGTTATGTGTGGTACCATTAAAAGCCAAGATGGCTAGAGTATTGGGTGAATAGTGACGCGGTATGGTAGAAATTGATTAATAATTGTTTTAATAATTGGAAAAATTGATTGGAATGAATAACTGAAAGAAATTTGAAGGTAATTTATGAATCTGTGCACAATCCTGGGTGAACTTTAACTGATACCATTATCAACAGACCTTTAATATCAATACATTCAGGTTCAATAAACATAATTTGCATTATGAACTGCTTCATGTTAATTCCATTGTGTTTAGTCTTGATTGTGACAATGTCAGTGCAGGAACGCTCCTCTGGATACTGCGTAAATTCTTCTTGTGTGCACCGAACCTCTTGATGCAGGATCTCAGCGGCGAGTGAAATGATGAACAGAAAAGAGTTGACCTCTTTGCTTTTTGAATAACTTTTTATAACAATTTTAATGAATGGTTGAAATACACATTTTTAACAATGCTGGTATGATGGATTCAAGCATATGTCCATGAGCTACCACATCTCAAAACGAAAGGGTGAAGATACATGAATTAATAAATTGAAGAATGTATTTCTTACATTGTTTCATACGGATATTCAATGATGTATTAAAACATTACCCTTGCCACAAAACAACTCCTTAATTTACCTTTGGCGATGTCTATAACATGTTCAGTTTACTTATAGCTTATATATAAGAAAAGAAAAGAACAAAAAAATAATATGATTCAATACAACTGCCCCCCCCCCCCCCCTCCTTTTGCCTGTGCACTAATGTCATATGGAGGTGCACAGTGTCTGAGCTTATTCCCCTTTTTGAAGGTTGATAATCCTGGCCAGTATGGGCATAGCCTTTATTTTCGGCCATTGGAGTTATCTTGAATGGTTGTCAATTTATATGGGCTTCACAGCTTCTTTTAACATGTGCATATATAAGTGTTTTCTCCTAACAAAGTGCTTGCTGTAACCACCTAGTTCCATTGTTGTCAATCAGCATCTGCACAGTGTTTAGCTTGTGAAGCATGCGGTTGCAGCGCAATGTCCATTATCATCACATTTTTCATGCTCACATGTTCAGTACGAGGCCATAGTGCCCGTTTTGTGCATTTGCAGTAGCTTTCACTGCACAAATTCATGAAGCTTGTGTTCAGCGGCATGATCCTTTGGGAAATCTTCAATGTGGTGACAACTTGGTTCCATATCAGTGCCCCGAGAAATTTATTTCACCTCATCGCTCTCACTTATTCAGTAGGAAGACCCGACATCCATTGACAAGGTAAGTTCCTTGCTGCTTTACAATGTTGTTGAGTACAGAAAATTCATGCTACATGAACTGTTGCCAATATTAGTTTACCATGTGCATATCCACATATTGTTTTAACACACATACACTTAACACTTTGCAGCCAGGTTTAGTAAGTTTTTGTGCTTTGTCTTTGAGTGCTTTTCATACAGTTGCATTACGTAAGGTTTCTGTAGTGTCCTTTCCACATACTGTGCACATAACATAATAAAATACAAATACAAAATACACTTATCCTATTCATTTTCTTACATACCATTATTGTCACTTATATACATTATAGTCTGTAACATTTTCTCTCCCCATTATATATATATATTGTCATTACTTGTCATTTTGTTTTAGTAGATTTTGTTAAATTTCATTTTGTTACATTATTTGATTCCAATTATATGAGTACACATTTTACTCTCATGTGGTTATACATGCATCATATAACATTCGTACAACAATAGATTCTGCTTTCATTTATAGCATAAATTGACATACATTTCATTTCAATTTACAATGAATTCTTGTTGGAGTATATTTATCAATTTTAAAAGAATGAAAGAAGTAAATAATAGTCACTACAACAGATACTATGCACCACTCAGATAACTAAGCATGGCCTTGCCTCCCTAGCATTGTCTAGGAAGGATCTACAAACTACAGGGTTTTGAAAATTCTGCAGAAAGGAATTTATGTGCTGGTATGTTTTGTTAATAGATTTAATTGTAATACCAAGAACAAAATAGTTTTTTGTTTCTAAGCACAGTTCAAATATGATGATACCAATTGTATCAAATACTTATTCTATGTTTAAAAGTGCATCTCAATATTTACTTGTTATGTTGATTATATAAAGGATAACCATTTTATGTGCTGAGGTTTACAGAGTTGTATCATCAACTTAGGCTTTGATGCTTTCATGGGTAGTCAGTGCTCACAGTAGTTAGGTTTCGACCCCTTGATTATTTGGTAGTGCTCACCCTTAGTTCAGCATCGTAATATGTGACTTACTGCAACTGTTTTCTTCTTCACATACTTTCACACTATCACATTCATACATATCATAAACTTACAATTATATTTACCTGTAGTGTGGTCTTTCTAATGTTTATATGGTACCTAACACTGAACAAGCATTTATCTTTCTTCACTTAAGGACATGTCGATGCATTGTTCTCTGGAAGAAAAAACTTAATATTAACTTACAACTAAATCTTCATAGATAAGTGTATAGTGCTTCGATCGCTACTAATACCTTTTTCTTATTCATTCACTTCAGTGTGCAATCATGCTATCAGAAAACTTATTTAATGTCATGTATGCATCTCTACTTACCTTATAAATCTGAAAGATAAAGTGTATTAGAGGCGTAGTGTGACCTCTTATTCAGTTTGCCACTTATACTGTACTCGCTTGTTTACCCACATAAGACTTTTCTCGTCCATCAAATATAATTACTGCATGCACTTTCAATACTTAAATCTGTAAATATTGTGCATACATAGAAATAATGTACATAGTAGTACAGCCTAAGTAAATATCTCATAGTTCAGCATCCCTTTCCTTTGTATACAATTCCTTAGCTTATCTTTGTGTGTGTATTGTGTAAATAGTCATAGAGGATAGACTGTCTCTTAATTTTCTGTGTCCTGGTTTATTCAATAGGCTTTACAAATGCTAGTGTGGGCTGTAGCTCATCAGGTTTGTTTGTTTCAGGTGCTCCAACACTTCCAGTTAGCGCACACACACTTGCGGTTTGTTGACTAGCTTGCTCCCCAACGCACATGCACTGTGTCACACTGATACCACTTGCATCAAGGCGAGTTGTGTATTGCATTGCACACTACCGTGCATTTCAAACATTCATTTATGTGTTTACAACTGGGCTATGCACAAGGCAAAGTATTGTATTTAGAGTATCATCATCTGTAACACATAAAAGTAAACACAAACAAAAAATTTTCCTTAACAACCAACAACATAAATTCTGAAATGTGACTTTCCAGCATCCTAAATCTAATATTATTATACATATAATAGAGGGAAATATTCCACGTGGGAAAAATATATCTAAAAAGAAAGATGATGAAACTTACCAAACAAAAGCGCTGGCAGGTCGATAGACACACAAACAAACACAAACATACACACAAAATTCTGCTTTCGCAACCAATGGTTGCCTCGTCAGGAAAGAGGGAAGGAGAAGGAAAGACAAAAGGATATGGGTTTTAAGGGAGAGGGTAAGGAGTCATTCCAATCCCGGGAGCGGAAAGACTTACCTTAGGGTGAAAAAAGGACAGGTATACACTCGCACACACACACATATCCATCCACACATACACAGACACAAGCAGACATTTTGTGTGTATGTTTGTGTTTGTTTGTGTGTCTATCGACCTGCCAGCGCTTTTGTTTGGTAAGTTTCATCATCTTTCTTTTTAGATATAATATTATTATACATATATACAACCTAGAGGGTATATAGCTCTTCTTCATTATATAAATGTTCTCAAGTCTTTGGCCCTTGTCCTTACCTGTGTTCACGTGTACCTATCTGTATGTTCCCAGAGAGGGGATTTTAGTAATCATGTATGGTCCGATGGATAGTAGTTGCCACTTATGGTTCAGTTTTCCAATTTTTGTGGGTTCGGGATTTGTTCTAAGTAACACCTTTTGTCCTATATAAAATTGTGCTGTACGTTTCAGCTTTCTGTCACAAATTCCTTTCCTATATTTAGCCCAGGTCTCAAGGCTGATTACCACTTGTCATTTTTTATCATCCAGTGATAATTCCTGTATCAGTATCTTGGGCAAAGGTTTCTCCCATTCGTCTACTTGTTTGCAATTGAACATCAGCTCATTTGGTGTAAATCCATTTCATGGTTTGAAGGTTGTTAACAGTTTGTAAGATGGGAATGACATATTCAATCCACTTGGTATGTTTATGAGGTATATAGGTCCTCACAAACCTATTGAATTCCTTAGACACCCTTTCTATGGGGAATGCTTCGGGATGAAATTTGGATACTAAAACCTATTTGATTTGGTTGGAATCTACAAACTCTTAATTTATCCAACAAAATACAAGGCATTATCTATTAACATGACTTCTAGTTTTCCTACTCTTGCAAAATAATGCTCTTTGATTTGTCTTATATTTGAACTGGCTGTAATGTTCTGTACTGCATACAGTTTTACATATTTGGTGAAAATGTCGTAGAGGCCTACTATGTGCTTTACTCCCTAGTTACCTCTGGGATAGGGTCCAGCCACATGCAACAATACCTTTTCTAGAGATTTTTTAGCCACAATGAGATGTAGTTCAATCTGTTTGGAGATGTTAGAATGTTTTGTTTTCTGGCAGACAGTACACTTTCTTACCACCTGTAGTACTCTTTGTCTAAGATTGGGAAACTAACAAAGTTTACCTATTTTGTCAGTGTACTTTGCAGCGTCATAATGGCCCCAAGTGTTGTGTGTCTATAAGATAAAATCATCCACATATTCCTCTGGCAAACATACGTGCCATTGTTCTTGTTCAGTTTGGTTCCTATGGAACAGAACATCTTTGTGAATAGGGAAAAACCTTTTTAACTTTTCAACACCATTTTGCAGAAGTTTCACGCTTACCTTACTCCAACATATGTCTTCTTGCTGTAATTGCTCCATGTGTTTACAGATGTGGACATGGCATGGTCGGAGTGTTTTGTCTTCCATCAACATAGCTCTTATTTCACCTTCCTGCTCTAAAAGATCGTTAAATTCCTCTAAGCCTTGTGGTAATCAAGAAAGAGCATCAGCTATTATGTTCTGGTTTCCTTTTATGTACACTATTTCAAAACCAAATTCTTGAAGATACAGACACCACCTAGCTATTCGTCGGTGTAGCAATTTACTAGTTAACAAAAACGATAAGGACTGATGGTCTCAGTACCCTTTTTTTGTTTACCCCAAAGGAAATATTCAAACATTTTAAAGGACCAAATAACAGCCAAACCCTCCAACTCACTCAGACCTTGAGAGAAGCATTGGTGCGTAAACAAAAATCCTTCTTCACGTCTGATTGAGATCAAATACTCTATGTGATCAAAAGTATCTGGACACCCCCAAAAACATATGTTTTTCATATTAGGTGCATTGTGCTGCCACCTACTGCCAGGTACTCCATATCCGCGACCTCAGTAGTTATTAGACATTTTGAGAGAGTGGAATGGGGTACTCCGCGGATCTCACAGACTTCAAACGTGGTCAGGTGATTGGGTGGAACTTCTGTCATACAGCTGTATGCAAGATTTCCACACTCCTAAACATCCCTAGATCCACTGCTTCTAATGTGATAGTGAAGTGGAAATGTGAAGGGACATGTACAGCACAAAAGCGTACAGGCCAACCTCATCCGTTGACTGACACAGCCCACCGCCAGTTGAAGAGGGTTGTAATGTGTAATAGGCAGACATCTATCCAGATCATTACACAGGAATTCCAGACTGCATCAGGATCCACTGCAAGTACTATGACAGTCAGGTGAGAGGTGAGAAACTTGGATTTCATGGTCAAGTGGCTGCTCATAAGCCACACATCACGCTGGTAAATGCCAAACGACACCTCACTTGGTGTAAGGAGTGTAAACATTGGATGATTGAACAGTGAAAAACATTGTGTGGAGTGACAAATCACAGTACACAATGTGGCAATCCGATGGCAGGGTATGGTGAATGCTCGGTGAATGTCATCTGCCAGCGTGTGTAGTGCCAACAGTAAATGGTGTTATGGTGTGGTTGTGTTTTTCATGGAGGAGGCTTGCACCCCTCGTTATTTTGTATGTCACTATCACAACACAGGCCTACAATGACGTTTTAAACCTCTTTTTGTTTCCCACTGTTGAAGAAACAATTCAGGGATGGTGATTGCATCTTTCAACACGATCGAGCACCTGTTCATAATGCATTACCTATGGTGAAGTGTTTACACGACAATAACATCTCTGTATTGGACTGGCCTGCACAGAGTCCTGACCTGAACCCTACAGAACACCTTTGGGATGCTTTGCAATGCTGGCTTCATGCCAGGCCGCACCGACAGACTTTGTACATCTCCTCAGTGCAGAATTCTGTGAGGAATTGGCAGCCATTCCCCAAGAAACATTCCATCACCTGATTGAACATATGCCTGTGAGAGTGGAAGCTGTCATCAAGGCTAAGGGTGGGCGAACACCATATTGAATTCCAGCATTACCGATGGAGGGTGCCACGAACTTGTAAGTCATTTTCAGCCAGGTGTCCGGATACTTTTGATCACATAGTGTATTAGCATTTAATAAGGCTTGCTTGATGATCTTGAAATCAGTTTGACATTCCTTGTCCCATAACCAAGGTCTGTTCATAAGTTGGTTAGGGATGAATTTCCTGAAAAATGAGACTAGACCTAAATATGCCTTTATTTGCCTCTTGTTTTGAGGAACAGGAGAGTTCCTAATAACATCAAGTTTTTTAGGATCTGGCAGTAGGCCTTCTGAAGAGATTGTGTGTCCTAAAAATTTTACCTCTTTTTTGTCCAAAATTAGATTTATTGAGATTTGTCATTGCTCCATGTTAACTCAATACTTGTTCAATTAATCTTAAGTGTTCTACCCAAGTAGATGTTGTGACTAAAGGGTCATCCACATATATTGTTACCTTACTCAAAAGTTCAGGCTCTAGCACTTTGTCCAGAGCAAAGGTAAATGCACCTGCACTTATGTTCAATCTGAACAGTCATGCTTGAAATTTTAAACTCTTGCCCCCACATACGAAGGTGGTATACTTCCAAATTCTTTCAGTAGTTTTATTTGCCAATACGAGGATCAGAGATCAAGAAATTTAGCATCGTGGAATTTCATAAGCTGTTCCTCCACGTTACCTGGAAATGTTCGAACTGGTACAATAATCTTATTAATGTTACATGTGTTGAGGACCAAGTGCACCTTGCCATCTGGCTTACTCATGGCCAAAATAGGAATACAATAAGTGGAAAATGATGGTTGTATTATGCTCCATTCATGCATGCTGTTAATCTCTTTTATTACTACTTCCCTCTTTGTCCATGCTATAGCACATGAAGTAGAACAAAAAGTGTCATGAGGATATACTTCCATTTTGTACATAAAATCCCTAGTGATACCTTGTATTTTTTCAAATACATGTATATAAGCAATTATCAGTTCCGTAAGATCTGCTTGCTGTTCTTGAGACAAGCACTTTGATTCACTTGCTTTTGTGTTTATTGTGTCGACATTTACCTCTTCTGCTGCCGACTTTTCATTATTGTATGTGCTGACAAACATGACTATGGGATTTACCAATTGAACCTCAAAATTGTGAGTAACTTCAGTTTTACGTCTGTCAGTACTTCCCCTGATTAAGTATATTGTGAATAATTGGTTCTTTACAGTGAAATGAGACTGGGCCTTGCCTACTGGATCAATCTGTACTTGGTATGTACCAAACAATGGAAAATCCAGGATGGAATGTAACAATATTAGAGAAGGAAAGTTGCATCTCTGCTATATGGTGAGTAGCAACTTTCCTTCTCTAATATTGTACTTGGTATGTCCTACATGTATTCGTACTGATTAAACAATCAGCTATTAATATCTCTACTATAAAAAAAATTGGATCATACATAAAACTGTCTGAATGAGAGGGAAATTACGGCTTGTATTTTAACTCTTTTCAGTTTCTGACCAGTCACAGTTTGTACTTGCAATTTTGCACTGGCAGTGTGAGTATATGCCCACCTTTCTTCAGTTCTTGAAAGAATTCCTGTGACATCAAATTAGTTGTAGCACCTGTGTCAAGCACAATGGGTACATCAAGGCCAAATATTTTGGTTTTAATAGTAGCTTGCACCTTGCTCTCTGTCAAGTTTTCCTGTGTACCATCATTACTTTGATACAGATCATCTTTCACATCACTATTTTGATCGTATCTGATAAAGCAAACATTGATTCAAGCTCGTGATCCCACTCTCCTCCCTGGTCAGGGAAAGAGGGCCTATTGTGACTGGTTCAAGCTTTCCAGCATTGCAGTGGCATCGGTCTATGGATTAGGCATAACTTCCACTATATGGACTGTTGGTGTTTGATTATGACAATTAGTATCCTGTGAGGCTCTCGACTGAAATCCTCTTTGCCCTTATGTGCTATTCAGTATACGTGTGTTACTTTGCTGGTTGGATTCTGCTGTCTGTAGATTATTTGACTGTCTGGTATTGTTTTGTGTTTGCCAAGTGATCGGCTGATTATTGCCGGTAGATTGTCTCTGTACATATTGTACAGGCTGTCCATACTCTACTTGCCCATTGTAGTTGTTTTTGTTAATTTTTTGCCCATTTCTCTTACATCCACCCTTGAATTTACAGCTTTTGCCATTGCTGTTGTGATGACTGTTACTGTTACCATAGGTCTGTGTATGGTAAGGTGTTATACTACAAATCCATTGTTCACTTGTTGGACTGTAAATCTCTGTGGCAGTATCTGCATATTAACAGGCTTGGGTTGTACTGGTCTCTCTTCGTATATCAAATATATTGAGTCCAGTACAGATAGAAAGTATTCAGTGTCATGTCCCGAAATGGTAATGAGTTTTTCTCTTATGTGGGCAGGAAGACAGCTCTTTAAAATTTTCAGCACGTCTGCTTGAGATATCGGGTTCATCCAGTATCTGGTTTTATTCAAATATTTTTCAGAATAGTCCCTTAAGCTTCCATGATTGCTATTGGATGGAGCGGGATTGAATACTTCACATCTGAACCTCACTTGTATGGCCTCAGACCAATATTTATCTAGAAAGGCTCTCTCAAACTGTTCATAGTAGTGGCAACATTCCGCCATGTTTGAAGCCCATAGTAGAATGTCAGCCTGTGTATTCAACAACAAATCTAATTTTCTGGGCTTCAATCTAGGTATGAGGTAAAACATTTTGAAATGCTCTGATAAAGACCATGAGGTTTATTCTTTTTGCTTCAGAAATTGTCAGTACCTCAGTAATCCCTCATATGCAACTAATGTTGACAAATACACTGGGCTGTCAGTGACAGACTTGTTTGTGTTCACTTGTGGCATAGCGTATGGCAGTTGCGCTTGTTCGACAGGTACAGCTGGCGGCAAGTGTTGCTGCATTCTGCAACCTTTGATAGTTTCCTTTGATGGGCTAGTCACGTATTGTGGGTAACCAGTGGAAGTATCTAGCTTCTCTAAAAGCATGGGTTTGTTTTCTGTCAAATGTTGCTTTGGAATGTCAGTACTTTTAGCAATACTGCCTCATAGCCTTTCCTCTGCTTCCTTTAAACTGGAATTTATTTTAGCTAGAAATAGACGTTCTTTCTCTTTTAGAGTTTCTTCTACTATATCTACATAAATTTTTAACTCTGACACAATCTTTTCAGCAAGGGTACTGCCCTTACGCAGCACCCCAGCTTCAGCCTTTTCAGTTATTTCCTTTACATCTGCACTTACCTTATCTCTCTGTTTTTTGGCAAATTTTCACTCTAAACTTAACTAGTCCACTCTTAGACTTAACTTTTGTACTTCTGTAAATAAGTTTTTGCACATGTCTTGCAGCGTGCTGACTGTTCATCACATTTTTTTACCGATGCTCCACTTGGGATTGCATCCCCTGAATTTGGGAATATGCTTCACTGAGATTTTGTAACTCACCTGCTAGTTGTTTCTGTTTATTGTCTATGGACGATACTCTTTCCATTAACGTATTTATATTGTGGGATATGTCAGTAATTATTTCTTGTTTTAGTTGTTTACCTGGTTCTATCAGCTTCCCGGATAGTTTGTCAGATAATTCAGTGCGTATAGTTGTGCTCGTCTCACTGAATTGTTGAGTAACATTATTCTTGAAATCATTAAGTGCCTGATTTTGCTGTGTCAGCTTCCTGAATAGTTCATCAGATAATTCAGTGTGTATAGTTGTGCTCATCTCACTGAACTGTTGAGTAACATTATTCTTGAAGTCATTAAGTGTCTGATTTTGCTGTGTAAACTGTTGTTCTATACCATTAAGTTTTTGTGTTACACTTCTTGAAATTCCCATTGTTTTGTAAACTGTTGTGTTATTTGTTGCACGAGTTGTATCAAATTGTGTTTCTCACTAGTATTTACATTGTTTTTATGAACTGTTTCCTGTTCTTGTGTTGGAAATGTTGTGAGCAAGTACTCAAAGGAATTTTCACTGTCATGCCCTTCAGTTACACTATTTGAAAAACTGTTTCTCAGTGAGAACTGAGAAATTATCTCATCAAACGTCATAAAAGTGACATCATGGTTAGTTATATTACCAGTGTCATCATTTATTGATAGTGGGATGCCAACTTCGTTGTTTTGGTTTCCATTGGCAAATCACGAGTTGACGTGTTACCTTCGACTGTTGCGAAGCTCGGATTTCTGACATCTTGGCATATTGCATTTTGTAATGAGTTTTCAACAATGGCCATTTCCTTTGACTCCGTTGTGAATAGTTTTTAACAAAATTATGAATAAATTTTTTTTTCAAAATTGAAATTTTGCCTGTATCAGTACTTTTCAATGGAAGCAGATGTAGATCCGTATTCACTAATGAACATGATTATTATCTGACACAATCTTATAGGATTTGAATGACTTATCTTGCACTTTAATGATGACCTTGTACAAATTTTTATCTTTTCTGTAGAAATACACTGCCCATAAATGACATTAATTGGAAGGAAAAGAGATTATCTGCTGCGAGAGAAACAGCACCAAGCAAGGCCATATAAGCATACAGCGTAGCAAATTCCTACCTTTACTGCTGATATCAGCATTCTGGCTCAACTCATTTGTAGACAGAATTTAATTTTAATTTTCTCCTTCAATGTTTTTAACATTTCCAATCTCATGGACATGTAACAAATGCAATGAAAGTTTCATTAGTTTCTTGTAACAATAATGTGAATCATTTATCTAAATTTTTTTTGTCTCAGCAATTTAAAGGTTTGTTCATATTTCACTTTGCACTGTCCTTTAAACTGTCACCATTGAATAGTGATGTGGCATGATGGAAATTGATTAATTATTGCTTGAATAATTGGAAAAATTGATTGGAAAGAATAGTTGAAAGAAATTTGTAGGTAATTTATGAATCTGTGTACAATCCTGGGTGAACTTTAACTGATACCAATAGCAACAGATCTTTAATATCAATACATTCAAGGTCAATAAACATAATTTGCATTACGTACTGCGTCACGTTAATTCATTGTGCTTAGTCTCGATTGTGAGACTGTGTATGCAGGATGCTCCTCTGGATACCGCATAAATTCTTCTCATCTGCACCGAGCCTCTTGATGCAGGATCTTGGAGGCGAGTGAAATGATGAACAGATAGGAGTTGACCTCTTAACTTCGTAAATAGATATTGCTTTTCAAATTAATTTTTATAACACTTTTAAGGAATGGTTGAAATACACATTTTTAACAATGCTGGTACGGCGGAACCAAGCATATGTCTGTATGCTACCACTTCTCGAAACAAAAGGGTGAGGATACATGAATTAATAAACTGAAGAATGTATTTCTTCCTTTGTTTCATACAGATATTTAATGATGTATTAAAACATTATCCTTGCCACAAAACAGCTCCCTGATTTACCTATGGCGGTGTCTACATCTTATTCAGTTAAGATATAGCTTGAAACTTCCTGGCAGATTAAAACTGTGTGCCCGACCGAGACTCGAACTCGGGACCTTTGCCTTTCGCGGGCAAGTGCTCTACCATCTGAGCTACCGAAGCACGACTCACGCCCAGTACTCACAGCTTTACTTCTGCCAGTATCCATCTCCTACCTTCCAAACTTTACAGAAGCTCTCCTGCGAAACTTGCAGAACTAGCACTCCTGAAAGAAAGGATACTGCGGAGACATGGCTTAGCCACAGCCTGGGGGATGTTTCCAGAATGAGATTTTCACTCTGCAGCGGAGTGTGCGCTGTTATGAAACTTCCTGGCAGATAAAAACTGTGTGCCCGACCGAGACTCAAACTCGAGACCTTTGCCTTTCGCGGGCAAGTGCTCTACCATCTGAGCTACCGAAGCATGACTCACATCCCGGTACTCACAGCTTTACTTCGCAGGAGAGCTTCTGTAAAGTTTGGATGGTAGGAGACGGATACTGGCAGAAGTAAAGCTGTGAGTACCGGGCGTGAGTCGTGCTTCGGTAGCTCAGATGGTAGAGCACTTTCCCACGAAAGGCAAAGGTCCCGAGTTCGAGTCTCGGTCGGGCACACAGTTTTAATCTGCCAGGAAGTTTCATATCAGCGCACACTCCGCTGCAGAGTGAAAATCTCATTCTGGAAACATCCCCCAGGCTGTGGCTAAGCCATGTCTCTGCAGTATCCTTTCTTTCAGGAGTGCTAGTTCTGCAAGGCTCGCAGGAGAGCTTCTGTAAAATTTGGAAGGTAGGAGACGGATACTGGCAGAAGTAAAGCTGTTAGTACCGGGTGTGAGTCATGCTTTGGTAGCTCAGATGGTAGAGCACTTGCCCGCGAAAGACAAAGGTCCCGAGTTCGAGTCTCGGTCGGGCACACAGTTTTAATCTGCCAGGAAGTTTCGTATCAGCGCACACTCCGCTGCAGAGTGAAAATCTCATTCTGGAAACATCCCCCAGGCTGTGGCTAAGCCATGTCTCCGCAGTATCCTTTCTTTCAGGAGTGCTAGTTCCTCAAGGTTCGCAGGAGAGCTTCTGTAAAGTTTGGAAGGTAGGAGACGGATACTGGCAGAAGTAAAGCTGTGAGTACCGGGCGTGAGTCATGCTTCGGTAGCTCAGATGGTAGAGCACTTGCCCGCGAAAGGCAAAGGTCCCGAGTTCGAGTCTCGGTCGGGCACACAGTTTTAATCTGCCAGGAAGTTTCATATCAGCGCACACTCCGCTGCAGAGTGAAAATCTCATTCTGGAAACATCCCCCAGGCTGTGGCTAAGCCATGTCTCCGCAGTATCCTTTCTTTCAGGAGTGCTAGTTCTGCAAGGTTTGCAGGAGAGCTTCTGTAAAGTTTGGAAGGTAGGAGACGGATACTGGCAGAAGTAAAGCTGTGAGTTGTGCTTCGGTAGCTCAGATGGTAGAGCACTTGCCTGCGAAAGGCAAAGGTCCCGAGTTCGAGTCTCAGTCGGGCACACAGTTTTTATCTGCCAGGAAGTTTCATATCAGCGCACACTCCGCTGCAGAGTGAAAATCTCATTCTGGAAACATCCCCCAGGCTGTGGCTAAGCCATGTCTCCGCAGTATCCTTTCTTTCAGGAGTGCTAGTTCTGCAAGGTTCGCAGGAGAGCTTCTGTAAAGTTTGGAAGGTAGGAGACGGATACTGGCAGAAGTAAAGCTGTGAGTTGTGCTTCGGTAGCTCAGATGGTAGAGCACTTGCCCGCGAAAGGCAAAGGTCCCGAGTTCGAGTCTCGGTCGGGCACACAGTTTTTATCTGCCAGGAAGTTTCATATCAGCGCACACTCCGCTGCAGAGTGAAAATCTCATTCTGGAAACATCCCCCAGGCTGTGGTTAAGCCATGTCTCCGCAGTATCCTTTCTTTCAGGAGTGCTAGTTCTGCAAGGTTCGCAGGAGAGCTTCTGTAAAGTTTGGAAGGTAGGAGACGGATACTGGCAGAAGTAAAGCTGTGAGTACCGGGTGTGAGTCATGCTTTAGTAGCCCAGATGGTAGAACACTTGCCCGCGAAAGGCAAAGGTCCCGAGTTCGAGTCTCGGTCGGGCACACAGTTTTAATCTGCCAGGAAGTTTCGTATCAGCGCACACTCCGCTGCAGAGTGAAAATCTCATTCTGGAAACATCCCCCAGGCTGTGGCTAAGCCATGTCTCCGCAGTATCCTTTCTTTCAGGAGTGCTAGTTCTGCAAGGTTCGCAGGAGAGCTTCTGTAAAGTTAGGAAGGTAGGAGACGGATACTGGCAGAAGTAATGCTGTGAGTTGTGCTTCGGTAGCTCAGATGGTAGAGCACTTGCCCGCGAAAGGCAAAGGTCCCGAGTTCGAGTCTCGGTCGGGCCGAGTCTCGGTCGGGCACACAGTTTTTATCTGCCAGGAAGTTTCATATCAGCGCACACTCCACTGCAGAGTGAAAATCTCATTCTGGAAACATCCCCCAGGCTGTGGCTAAGCCATGTCTCCGCAGTATCCTTTCTTTCAGGAGTGCTAGTTCTGCAAGGTTCGCAGGAGAGCTTCTGTAAAGTTTGGAAGGTAGGAGACGGATACTGGCAGAAGTAAAGCTGTGAGTACCGGGTGTGAGACGTGCTTTGGTAGCTCAGATGGTAGAGCACTTGCCCGCGAAAGGCAAAGGTCCCGAGTTCGAGTTTCGGTCGGGCACACAGTTTTAATCTGCCAGGAAGTTTCATATCAGTGCACACTCCGCTGCAGAGTGAAAATCTCATTCTGGGAACATATAGCTTGTATATAAGAAAAGAAAAGAGTGAAAACATAATATGACTCAGTACATGGGCTAGCAGAGAGTGCAGATAATTTTTCATCCTTACTACAAATTACACCAAATACTGGTATCCATGAGAAATTGGTTAGGATGACAAACATCTGGCGTGTTTGGCATCATATGTTAGTATGGATGGAAATATGTAGGCCAAACACAATGCTATGGTTTGCAAGATGCATAGGACATGCAAAACACATGCAGTTAGGATACATGGAAAAACTGGCAGTGGTAGTGCACAGCATCAAAGAAAGCCTTACATTTGCCCTTGAAGACACCTAGACATTGTCATGGTAGGGGAGACTGAGATTTTGTCACCAAGGAGGTAATAAGGTTAGAGCAACATGTGTTGTTTTGCCTGTGGGCCATCCCCCGCACACACACACTTAAAAAAAATTAACAAAACAAATAAAATTAAAAAATTACCCTGCCTGAGATAGGCAGTCAGACAGCTAGGTACGTGCAGCAGAGTAACAAATTCTTGAGAACAGTAATGGATGGTATTTGACTGGATAACAATTCAGTTTTCACACTATATTTATTTCTCACTTGTCATTGAAGTACAAGACAGCAGAGGAAATGGTGATCCACTCTGTAGCAAGAGACTAATCAACAAAAGGCAGACACTTTTTCCTACATTAGCAACTGAAGGAATATCCTGATGTATTTTTAGTATTATCAAATGTCTCTTAATTCAATCAAACAGTTGTTATGTACAATGGTAAGTGACATTTCCAAAATAAGTACAGTGATCAGGGATTGCTTGTTTCAGTTTCAGGTGTGGCAGATAGCAATTACTGTTTCAGATACATTGACATGGAAGGCTGTGACTATAAAAGAGATTCAGATTTGTTCAAAGTACCTGATCTACAGAAGAAAAAAATTACATACAGACATTAAAGTTGGCTTAGTCGAAACATCTTAGAAATGATCTGTAATGGAACTGGTCAGCTGGTCATTTTCATCATGAGTTTTGCAAACAACCAGAGTACCCAATATAATGCATTGTAATATCCTTAGCAAATCCATTTCTGTAATGTAATACACAAATGCCCTTGAACACAAACTGGATGCAATTACAAAAAATGTGACTATGATAAATATCACAATTTGCTATGTATATTACAATGAATTGCTCTGTAAGTACCCAAAATATAACAATCTCTCCATTTCATAGATACTTCAGTACTGCTAATTAAATTTCCTTCATTTTTGCCAACACCATTACCTCAGCATTTAGCTACATTTCTTTTGTGATATAATGTTCCTGTAATAACTCCATCTAATGATGAGCCTGCAGTGGCTTGAAAACTAGTTAAAATCTCACAAATTTGCATCATACCAGTTCTGTGCCAATAACTGGAAGGTTAACTGTTTTTGAATGCCGGTGCCGGTCCATGCTGATTCTTCATGAACCTATCAATGGTTCTGACAAGTACTGAATTCTCCTGAGTGTTCAGAGTACCTCTAAAGCACCATGATTTTTGATTTTTATCTTTCATCTAGAAATTTATTCAGGCATTAAAGGGTTAATGGTACAATAAAATCATGTCAATAATCCAAAAAACAACTGGTTGCACATTTATATCCAAATAAATTGCCTATTACATGTGAAATGAAGGAAATAAACCAACAGATGGATTCAACTTAACCACCTGGCACTCATACCTAAATAATCAAACCTGAAGCATACTGCCAAGATGTAAATTATTCTTACAATAAGCCGTGTCTTCCAATGAGCAAAATTTTTGCCAAGTGGCTACAAGAAACAGATGAGTAATATAATGTAATGTTGCACAATATTCCTTCTCAGACATTTATTAGCAGCACTCCTATTGCTAAAAAAGTGCACTTGATTGGATGATTTTCAGATTTGAACATTTTAATGGTTTTCTGCAATAATAGAGGGGTCATCATATGTCTTTCCATGTACCTCTTACTTTTTTTTTTTTAAAGAATCTTCAACTCCAGGTCATAGATGTTTTGTTGAATGTGCATTTGGCATTTTAGCAAGTAATGACAGATTTTACACTAGCTGACAGATATGAGTATTGAATGTGTTAACATTATAGTTATAACATGTTGTGTACTTCATAATTATGTGAGGATTGTTGATAGTTATACTTTTATGACACTCTGACATGTCCATGACAAGCATATCTGCATGAAGAACTAGGGACAACTCTAGCAGAAAATTTGTTGGAGACAAATTGACAGACCATTTCTGCTCTAGTCATGGATCAGTGCCTTGGCAAAATTTCTGTAAGAATTAAATCTTAAATGGTTGGCCTAACTGGAATATGGAGGACAACATGCTTTAAATACCTGTGAAGTAAAAAATAAAACTTTTTATTCTTTTCCTAACTATCAACTTTATTTCTATCTGCCAATTCTATTTTCTCCCACTCTCTCCCGTAAGTGGTATGGTAATTTCTAGCAACAACTCTGTCTTCATACTCCTGTGTTTATATTTTTGTACCTCCAAATGACCCTTGCTGCATGTCAACACTGAAACATTCTGGTCAGGGGCATGCAGTAGGCTAAACACTGCATGAAAAGTTGCTCATGTGGCCTCTGAGGAAGCTAAAATTGCTAAAAATACAGGCCAAGGCATATTTTGCTGCATGCAGTCTTGAATATGCACCCCACCTGTGCAATAGCAGCATGAATTTCAATGGTACATGGCCATATTCACTTAGATGTAGCAGCTGTATTTCTGCTGCATTTTTTCCAGTTTGAATCCTGATGGAAAAACTGCACATATGGCTACAGCTTAAAAATGGGATTCCACAAAGGCTTTTCAACTTTCATCTTAGCTCCCCAAGGATGTCCTCTGGGTAGTACCTAATGACAGACAAGCAGCTTGACATGCCACTACCACCCACCAGGGCCAAGGCACCCACTTCTTCACTTCAAATACTTGCAACTTGTCCACACTGCATAATTATTGTGGATGCAGAACAGAAAAGTCGAAGATATAAGTATAAACATCTTACAGCCCCCACCCCAACTTTTGCACCATGGGCAAGAAAGAAGCTTGCTAAAATATCACAATAAATCAAATAGTTTACTTGGGTGATATTCTAACAAGAATTCATCAGTATCTCATGAAAATTATCAAGTCTGAGCATTGTTATACCAATGATGAAGTAGAAGACCCCTAGGAAAAGTTACATGAATTGAAAAATGACAGCAAATCTCAACATTCATAAGATGATAATCAAGATTTTCAGTGATAATGAAGGACAAAAACTAATGAATAATTTGTTCATTGAGAAATTTTTGGTGTGATAGAGTTCATGCATTCATAGAATTTTTCACGAACCATAACATGACTAAACACATTCTTTCAGAAGAAAATAAATAGAAAATGCACTCAGCAAGGACCAAACAGGTATATAAAGAAGTTCACTGTATTTTATCAAACAACATACGAATTATACAGGATGTGATGACTGTGAATCATTTAGACTTTCAAGTAATTATAAACCCATAAGAAACAAAGTAAAAATAGATGCAAAGCTAGAAAGAAAGACTCATCAAGTAGGATATCATAAATGCAGAGCATGAGAATTTATTTAAGAATAATGATGTGTAGAACGTTAAATTTAGAGAAATGTTCAGTATCTGAGACAATGGGGTTTACAAAGACATAGACAAAAAGAGTAATTATTTAACAAATATGTCTGAGCAAACATCAAAAAACATTACAGCCATCAAGGAAGCAGAATAAAGAAAATCTCAAATGGAATGAGGTAGCAATGAGAAAGAGAAGCTTTCAAGCAAATGATAATAGTAACTTTAGTAGCAAACGAATAGTAACATGAATTACGCAAAGGTATTCCTAAATATCTTTGAGAGGATAGGAGAAGATACAATCAAAATTTGACAAGAGAAACAGTTTGAAATGATGAAAGTCTGAAGAAACAAAGCAAACTTGTGTTGGGTAGACATCACATCAGTTAAGTTGGTAGGTGGCACAGAAACTAACAGGAAGAAAATGTACAATCACTTGGTGATTTCTTAAAATGTTTGTATAGTTTAAAAGAGGAATCAGAAACACAGACAGGATTCCAGACGTAAACCCACTTTGGTAAAGGAAAGAGGTAAGGAGATGATGGTGTTTTAAAAGAAATTCTTAAAGCTGTACACAAAACAATATAAAAGGAACTTGGTAAATTATTTACAGCATACTTGTGAAAGATTTCCCAAAAAAAGATGCTGAATGGTGGATTACAATGATTCTTACAGATACGTAACAGACTTAAGGAATTATACTTATCTGTCCATCCATTTAAAAACTGATCTGCTTAAATTTGTTTGCCACAATATGGTGAGACCATCACATCCATGATGATCCATCAGTGAGCATAAGTCATTGTTCTACTTTTTCTTCTTGATAAGTAGTTGCTTTCTGCCAAACAAGTGGTTATTCATTTTTATGTCTCCCCCCCCCCCCCCCCCCTCCCCTCCCCACTCCCACGCTCGAGGCTACTTTTTGCAACTGAAGATTTCTCTCCAGTAAAAGTAGTGTTGTATGTTATATTTGCTAGGAATTCTTCAACCCAATCACACAGATGGTCTGGTATTTTGTATGCTTGTATTTTGTTCATTATGTGACAGTGTGAAACTGTGTCAATGCCTTCTGGAAGTCAAAGAACATGGAATCATGGTGGACAATGGTATCTACAGCCTTCTGAGTCTTATGAATGAACAGAGTGAGCTAGGTTTCACACAAGTGTTGTTTGCTGAGTCAAAGTTAATTCTTCTAGAGGAGATGTACAGTCTCCTGAAAGGTTCTAATATGCAAACTTAAAACGTGTTTTCAAAGGCAACGATAGACTAATGTCAACATTATGGTCCTGTAATTGTGTGTGTTTGTTTGATGTCCCTTCTTGAAAACAACAATGATGACCTATGAATTTTTCCCATCACTTGGAACCATATGTTCCTTCACCATCATACGATAATCTGCTGCTTGAAGAGGATCAAGTTCTTTCACATACTCTATGTAGAATCCTATCAGTTACATTTGTCTTTAATCTGTTGAGCAATTTTAGTTGATTTTTTTCATCTTTTGGTCACTTATTTTAACAACAGTCATTTTGGTGTTTGTGTGATGATATAAAGGATATAAAGGAGTTTATTTATTTCTTTACTAGTCTTTTCCTTCTGGTTTTCCCCAACCCCTCACTACAAACATATCTTCTTTCCTCTTCCGCTATCCATATAATGCTTCCCTTCTCACTGTCCATCTCCTCCTCACCCTCTTGTTCTTCCATCTGCCCACTACCCCTCTACACCTAATGTGCCTCCAGCATTTCTCCCTCCTGTTCCCCTCTTTGCCCATTTCCTCCTCTTCTCTCTCTCTGTCCATATCATCCCCCCATCTCTGTCCATCTGCTCCTACTCCCTCTCTCTTTCTGTCCATTTCCTCTTCCCTCCATCTCTCTGCCAATATCTTCTTCCTCCTCCTCCTCTCTCTCTCTGTCCTTCACCTTTCCACTCTCACCATACCCATCTCCTCCAACCTCATCCCTCTTTTCCTTTCCTTCTGTTCCCCTCTGCCTAGCCATCTCCTTCTGCCCACCTCTCTCCTCTCCCTATTCACCCACTCCTCCACACTTCTGCCTATTCATCTTCCCCTGCCCCCTCTCTCCCTATCCATCCTCTTCTCTACTCATCTCAGCCTTACCCTAGCTATGCCCATCTGCACATGTAGCACCTGTAAAAACAGGCCACTAAAGCACCCTGATACTATTCCAACATAACATGCCTGCACACAGAGGCAGCCTAAATGTTGGGCACTGGAAAACTGTTACTTTCCCCTAGCGTATTGGCTACCAACAATGCGGTTTGATAACATGGGCTGATGCTATTCCCAAACAATGCACCTGTCATGCAGGGCAGCCAATATGGCAGGGGCTGGAAAAAACAGACATTTTTGCTGATATTTCTGCTTCTATGGAAGCTAGGAGGTTGTAAGCCCCACTCATGATGAGTATGACATATGGAAGTTTGAGTCAGTCCTGACAGCTGCTTAGATAGCTGAAGTGTTTAGGGTGATCATTCATGACCAGTGTCAAATCTGTGTTCAAGTCCCTGTCCAGCACAAATTTTCATGTGTCACCATTAGATAATATCTTCATACCTAATGAAGCTGATGTCAGAAAAATTCTGCAGTTGTGAATAAATTTCAGAAAGATGCTCATGAAGTTTGCTGTTTGTGTATCAGATTTTGTTTAAATTGATCCAGGAATTTGGGAGGAAATCCTGGACGTGGTTCTTTTCTTTCTTCTGCAGCTTTGTCCATGTATGCATTTGACACATGTACTGCACACATCTCCTCCACTCCTCCCTCTATGTCCATCTCTTCCTGCCCCCATCCCTTCATCCAGTTCATTCTCCCCATCTTCCTTTTCCGTCTGCCCACTAACCCTCTACACCTCCCACCTGTACTCTATTTCTCTTCCTCCTCCCTCCTCTTTGCCCATTTCCTCCTTCCACTCTCTTCCTCCCCCCTCCCAGTCCATCTCCTCCTCTCTCTTCCTGTCCACCTCCTCCTCCCATATCTTTGTATGTCCAGTAACACTCTGCTGGTTGACATCGGAGCCAACATCTTGCTGCATCAATATCCACCATCATCCACATACTGCTTCCCACAGAATGTATCCTCCATTCCACAGATCATTCTTTGTTGCTCTTTATGGTCTTCTGTTAGGCTACAAATAATGCAGCTGGCACACACCTTTGAGTACCCCAACTCAAGGACGAGTGTGTCACTACTACCTACAGATGTCCAGCTGATTGTGATCTGAATGAGAATATCCACAAGTTCCAACACTGCAGGAGTTACAGCTGTGAGCGATCAGGTGGCACGTGGGAAATAGAACAGGTTTGCATGACATTGTTGCCCAATGACACACCATGCTTTTGATCATTGCCAGGTCTCTATAGACATTCTGCAAGTATCTATGAATATCTGTGATGCTCTGGTTTTCCAACAAATGAAATTCAATGACAGCTCTCTGCTTGGAATGTGCCTCTTTTACAGATGTCATTTTGAAGGCTATTTATAGCAATGCCACCTATCAGAACTTCATGAAACTGCGGGGCTGAAGTGGGAATATTCCACAATGTCCCACAAGAAATTTCACATTTTTTCAACTGAAATTGGCCAAGGAAAAAAATGTTGCATTACTTATTGAATGACCTTTGTATAATAGTGAAACATTGTTGACAAACATGAAAGTTGTATTTATAGTTTACTGGCTTATGATCAGAATACTACTACAGACTCTGAATTTGCAATAACAATAAACAAGGCTCAAGGCCAAATGTGGGAGGAGGGGAGATGGACAGAGGGGTGGAAGTAAATGAACATAAGAAGTGGTAAGGAGGAGATGGACAGAGAGAGGGGGGAGGAGAAGATGGACAGAGAAAAGCGATGAGAGGGGGCAGGAGGGGATGAAGAGAAAGGGAAGAGGAGGAGATGGACAGGAGAAGAGTGGGGAGGTGATGGATAGAGAGAGGGGGTGGCAGAGGAGTTGGACAAAGGGGGAGGGAGGAGATGGACAGATTGCAGGGGGGGGGGGGGGGGGGGGGAGGAGATCAGGATGAATACCCAAGTCCAATACATATTAGAAATGTATGCTTTCTCTTCTCTTTCTTTTCCATTAACCAAACTGAGCCAGAGCAATGCATGGCCAGGGACAGCTTGTTATGAATATAAATTTTAGGCTAAGGACCTTTTTGCCCTTGCTAGGAGGTTGCACATGTTATGATGTGTTATAATAGCTTATATAACAATAATAATAATAATAATTTTAGGTTATGTTAGGTGAAGGTACTGAAAACTGTGAATGTAAATGAGTTGGATTCTGAGGACTTTTTGTGTCCTGGATAGGGGACTACAACTATTAAGGTGTACTGTGATAGATTAAGTAATTTGAAGGTTCATGAGGAATCATAGCAGTACCTGATCTGTTGGTCTAGGAACTGATTTTCCTTTACCTTTTAAGGAGTGGGTATCTACACAGTGTACATTAATGTAGTGTGAAGGAGTGGGGACTCATGGAGTGTATATCAATATTTACATAATGTTATCTAAAAACAAAGATGATGTGACTTACCAAATGGTCTTTAAATATGTCTGCTTGTGTCTGTATATGTGTGGATGGATATGTGTGTGTGTGCGAGTGTATACCCGTCCTTTTTTCCTCTAAGGTAAGTCTTTCCGCTCCCGGTATTGGAATGACTCCTTACCCTCTCCCTTAAAACCCACATCCTTTTGTCTTTCCCTCTCCTTCCCTCTTTCCTGATGAGGCAACAGTTTGTTGCGAAAGCTTGAATTTTGTGTGTATGTTTGTGTTTGTTTGTGTGTCTATCGACGTGCCAGCGCTTTCGTTTGGTAAGTCACATCATCTTTGTTTTTAGATATATTTTTCCCACGTGGAATGTTTCCCTCTATTAATTTACATAATGTTAGTACTCTTTGTCTTCCATGCGAGGAGAATCCCTGTCGATCCTTGCTACAGGTATAACAGTTTGTCAGTAGCAACTTAACCTGTCAATGTATCATTATTAATAGAGGATAGTGGCTTATCATTTGTTAAATCCACATTATGTGTAATCAGCCCACTATCAGAGATTTCTACAATAGCTTGTAAATCATCTAATGGTTCCATATTGTTTCTAGTTATTGTAACAGTCTCCACATTCTTAAATGTAACATGTTCTGAATATCTGATATTGCCAATAATTCTGTTTCTACCATTTGTTCTTCATTCACTGTAATATCTTGCACTTAGTTAATAGTAACAAAATGTTCAATATTACCTTCTACTGTTTCTTTTATTACATTTAAAGAATCATTAAAATCTGGTACCATTTTATCATCTATTTTTGTTATTCATGCCCTTTCCTTTAACAGATTAGACTTATTATAAAATCATAATAACAACAATTTGCTGTTATGTGGCTTCTGCTTCAGGGAACCCATATCCTCAAAGTGTTGGAGTTTTCCTCTTTATCTTTAATGCTATTGTGAAACAGCTTTTTTTAAATATTCCTTATTTTGTGTATTAAGTTTCCATTTGCATTTTGTCTTCTTATACCCTTGATTATGTTCTGCTTTTTCTGTATCATGTTCATTATCCTGGTTTGTTTCATTTGACATTTTATTACTTGAACTATTACTGTTTTGCCATTTGTTGGATAATTTCTCTAGCATGTCAGTCTGTTCAATACTCTAATAATATTGATAGCTTTACCCAATCTTTATAAAGTAGTAATAGTAGTAGATTTCCCATACACAAACAGCAGTTGACCGACGTTGCCTGGTGAAACATTGTTGTGATGCCTCGTGTAAGGAGGAGAAATGCGTACCATCACGTTTCCGACTTTGATAAAGGTCGGATTGTAGCCTATGGCGATTGCGGGTTATTGTATCGCGACATTGCTCCTCACGTTGGTCGAGATCCAATGCCTGTTAGCAGAATATGGAATAAGTACTGCTACTAAGTGATCTTCTCTCCTAGGGTCATCTAAATATATTGTTTTATTTAAATGCCATTCAACACGATCTCTATATCTTTTCCAATTACTATTACCAGGCTTTGAACTAAATAATTCTAAATGTAATTTATTTTGTTCACCTTCATGCCAATGCTTGGACTTAAAAGTTGTAAAATCTTCAAATTGTAACCTACCCCATCATGCTGCATCCCCTTCTAGCTAGCTTACAGTAAAATGGATTTTCTTTTGGTCACTGCAGATCTTGGGTAACATACCCTTACATGATTTCAGAAATGAAACTGGGTATACCTCTCCTGATGGAGTAAAAGCTGGGAATCTATGGCTTAACCTTTTACCATATACAACAGAGAAGTCGTCACAAATGTTGTTTTGTAATATATGTTTGGCTATTGCATGTCATTCTTTTCTTATCTCATGACTTGCTCATTCAGAGTTTAGATAATCATTAATTGGTAATCCCTGTGTAGTATCTCTTTTACCCCTTTAGTATTTGATATGGATCCCACATCTCCCAGTACTTTAGTAGGTGAAGACAGTAACTTATCCTTGAGTACATCTTTATATCAACCCCAATGAAAGCCACTGAGTCAATCTGCTAACAAATGCTAATATACGAGATTGACATACAAAGCTTACAACTACCACTATCATACCTTAGCAAAAGATCTTGCTGAGCCAACGTACAAAGCTTACAACTACCACTATCGTACCTTAGCAAAAGATCGTGCTGAGCCTCTGAGAAAATTTTGGTCTTGGGCAGGCCTAAGGCTTTTATTGGTTCACTTGTTGACCAATCTGGTGTTTCAGAAGAAGATAGCTAAAGGAAAGATGAATTTTTAAATTTTGCAGTTAAGAAATAGTTCAAAGCAAGAATTATATCGATAGGTGTGTTACTGATAAACTGTACACCTGCCCTGTAATAATTGTCAAACTCCCGGCTAGGTGAATTCTTCTTAAATCTTGATTCAGCACCAATGTTTACTAGATCAGCATTCTGACAACTTGGAGTTACAATTGGACTTTATTACACATTGACTACTATACATCAGGCAGAGATCAGTCATCAGCATGTGTCTCTATGTTAAAGTGACACCCAGTCTACAATGTGATATTCAACCAACTAAACAAAATGCTATTTCAGAAAAAGGAGTCTGTTTGCTGCACTTCTGATGATGTTAAGCAGGACGTTACAGTTCTCATCGCCACACAAAGCCTATAAGGAATACCTCAGCCAAAAAAATAGAACACCCACAACAGAACATGCTTTGTAATAAACCTTCATACATAATAAGGATCCATCGAAATGACCTACTCTACTTTACCAAAACACACCACTATGTATGCCTTCTTTTTTATATCAATTTAGTTCAGGATTTTCCCATTAATGAAATGGTTTCCTGATTTGAAATCTTTACCAATACAATAGTGGAAGATCTCATACCCTCTCACCTGCCGTCCCATATAAATGAACCAGTGTCATACTGCCTAAGCACATTTAATAAATATTAAATTCATGTGAAAACAATTTCAGTTATTAACTTTACAACTGTTGGACTGTTGATCAGTATATTCTTTCATTTTGACTATTGATTACACTAGTGTATAATACCTTTTTTCTCAGATCAACCTAAGTCTGTATCTCATACATACATAAAACTGTATATGTATTAAGTCATTTTCTATCACATCATGTTTGCAAAAGGTGCCAGATAGATGATTAAGAAAAATGAATAAAACAGGAGCTCATTGGTTGCATAAAAAATGGCAGTTCCATGTAATATTTGATAATACTGTGGTTGAATTCACCTTTGAAAGATTAGTAGTGGTTGTTAAAGTATTTCACAGCAATCTTAAAATATCTGTATTCATGACTGGTAGAGTAAATCAAAATACGCCACTGTCCAAAATTAAAGCAACAAACAGAAATTTTGCAAGGTTGTATTTATTTTGTTACAGAACAGTGCAAGCAGGTGGCAGTAATGTAGAAACGATATAAAGAATACAAAAAGCAACAACTGCAATGTGCATAACAGTAGACAAAATCGGTCTTCATTTTTTCCAACTTAATGGATTTGCACACACACTCTGATGACTGGTTAATGTGCTCAGCATGGAGTGTGATCATCTTTGGCAGCAATACAGGCCTGACAACAATGAGGCATGCTGTGAATGATGTCATCAATCTCATGCTGAGGCAATAACCCCCACTATTCCTGCAAAGCTGCTTGCAACTCTTGGAGAGTGGTTGGTGGATGCTGACATGACGTAACCCATCTGCCTAGTGCATCCCAGACATGCTCTAAGAGATTACAATCAGGAGTGTGATCAGGGCCATGCCATGAGTGCAATACCTTCAGTTTCCAAGAAAACAACACCTCCCTGTGCTCTATGAGGTCAAGCATTGATGCCCGTCAGTATGAAGTCTGCCCTTGTGACAGTCGCACATGAGGTCTCTAGATCTCATCACAATACCACCAGATAGCAGTTAAAGCTTGCTGCTTCACCTGTACAATTTAATGAAAAGGTGTTCGATTGGTCAACATAATGTTTGTTTGCCCACACCAGTAAAGATCCTCTTTGATATTGGTCTCTTTCCACAATAATTGGGTCCCAAAATCATGTTCCATGTTCCCTCCAGATGCGGATCTGTTGAGAATCACTCTCCAGATCAAGTCTGGACGCATCTGTGAAAAGAACACTGGCCCACTGTTTGACCATCCAGATGACATCTTGACGACTCCACTCTAGAAGTTCCCTTCTAAAGACGCATCACAGATGCACATGCAGCAGGTCACCAATGATAAAGGTCACTCTGTTGAAGCCTTCTGTACACCATTTAGCTCAATACAAAATGTTCAGTGGATGCTGTGGGGTCAAAAAAATGGCTCTGAGCACTATGGGACTTAACTTCTGAGGTCATCAGTCCCCTAGAACTTAGGACTTCTTAAACTTAACTAACCTAAGGACATCACACACATCCATGTCTGAGGCAGGATTCGAACGTGCGACTGTAGCAGTCGCACGGTTCCAGACTGTAGCACCTAGAACCACTCTGCGCTGTGAGGTCAGATGCCAGTTTCTGTGCATTACTAAGGCAGCACAATCTTGCTCTTGCAACCAAATAATGGTCCTCCCTTTTTAATGTCACATATGGTCAGCCCTGTCCTGATCTTCAGGATACAGTTTTGGTCTCTATAAATTGTCACCACAGCCGAGAAACAACAGAACGATTCACATTAAGTCACCGGGCCACATCAGTTTGCAGCTGTCTTGCTTCCATTCTTCCTATGGCCCTTCACCATCTTCATAGTACAGTTTTGGTCTCTATAAATTGTCACCACAGCCGAGAAACAACAGAACAATTCACAATTAACCATCGGGCCACATCAGTTTGCAACTGTCCTGCTTCCTTTCTTCCTATGGCCCTCCACCACAGGGAGTCTAGTAGGCATCTTATCTGCCACACTGCACCACCTGTGACTGTGTGCACAGAGATTGTGAATGTGCGACTACCTGGCAAACACTACCCCATTTGATAGTGCTCTGATGTCATTGTTGGCATGGTTGTCAGTTGACCAGAATGCTGTCTTCCATGCTGAACATAATTGTATGGACATCTGATGACAGATGTATGGTTATACCGTGAATAAGACACAGGAATGGGAAATAGCAGTTTGTTGCTTTAATTTTTGGACACCAGTGTAGATTGTGGTGACTACTCAGAAGAGAAAAGCATCTTTTATCTGTGAACGACTTTCTTTGGACCAGTTAGATGCCAGCTTTCTCATGTGCTGTAACACTCTTGTTTCCTGCTATATTGTGTCCAGTTAGTGTTTGATAAATGTATTTCCATTTAAATGCATGTTATTAGTGACATACGTTACCTTGATAGCATTAATAACTGCAATAGCAATCCCAACAACTGTTAGTAACATTAAAAACTGTGAGCATCTATCTCCTTTGTCTCATCTGCTTCGGTTCCCATTGTTCACTGCCAACGTGGACCATACTATTCCTTTGCATTTGGACCTCTTCATGCCTACTGTAAAGATTGACTGTGACTCTGCTATCATAACTACCTCATCACTCACGGCTAAGGCGGACCTATCTAACTATCCGACACCACCGAGTTAGCCTCACCCGTCACAATATGTGCCTCACCTGCTACCTTGCATGCCAATCATGCCATACCAAGCAGCCTGCTCAGTGACCTTATCCCTGCAAAGGGCGTCACCACACTGTTTCACACTACAGGTGTAGTAACCACAACCAACTGCGGGAACGCCTTGGGCTGCGGATCGGAGCCTCCAGGCGGGGAAGCCGCCGGCGGTGGAGCACGCACCACCGGGTAAACACGAGGACGAGTCGGACGACAGACCAACGACAACTGACAACAACCGACCACGGCTGACTATGACTGACACAACAAGGAAGAGATAAACAACAGAGGTTTGTAGAAACCACAACACCAAACACCAACAGTAAATCTACTCGGAACCAGAGCCAGACAAAAGTCAACAACGAGCAATGACAAGAACACAGTACTGCCAAGATAGAAACTCAATCCAGAGTGAGTACCAGACTGACTGGACTAGGGCAGAGCGGGTCTCTATATACGAAACCGGAGGGAGTGGCTTTTGGCCGCTGTCTGCACGCGGCGTAGCGGAGGCACCCTCGCTGCGCGGAATAGCTGCCGTGGACGCAGAGCCCTCTATGGGCTGACCACGTCCATTTGTTCTGGCGTGTGTTCGACTTCCACGGCGTGAGGTACTAGAACAGGTTAGAGCTACACAGCCCAATCGGTGAGTCTGCAGGTTGTTGCCTTGTTCCACTCAACCCCTCATTCTGCAGTGTTGTCACAAACTGCGTCCATGATGCCTGTCACCCCCCCCCCCCCCCCCTCCTGCCGTGATGACCACTGGTCACACGGTTTCAATTTCGCATGCTTACTCAGCAGTGCTGGTCACTTCTGCCATGCTGGTTCACCTGCATCCTTACCAGGCATTAGATTTCGCCTCTTCCTTGTTGCTGCCAACTTTTGCAGTGATGCCAGTTGCCCCCGCTGCATCAGACACCCGCACATCTGTGCATCTCACCTTCCACTCGCAAGGATTTTCAGCAACACTGATCGCTTCTGCTGTTTCATATACATTCGCTCTTGCACCTTATGCACCTCTCACCTCCCATCTGCACAGATTTCCACTGATACTGATTGCTTCTGCTGCACTGGATGCCTTTGCTCTCACACTTTCTGCACAGGCTCCTGTTGCACTGATCTACAGCACCCACACTCTGCTTGCACCCACTTCAAACGCACCAGCCCATGGTGCTACAGCCTTCGTGCCTGCCTCGATTGTGCCCACCCCTGCTTCTATGGACCATGGCGTTCATTCCTTGTTTGCGCCTGCATTGTTTGCGCCTGCTGCCTCTGATTATGGTGCCACTGCCTCGTCTGCACATGCTTGGCTCGCCACTACTGCCCATGTGCTCAGCCCTGCTGTTATGAACTACGCCACCCCTGCTCTGACACCCTCCAATGCCCTGTTGTCGGCACACCTGTTTTGCCCATGCCCATTCTGGACATTAGCAGACTTCAACAAGCCAGACCAGGCTTCCACTGCTTCAGTCACTGGTCTGATAACATCCTTTTGCCGCTCAATCAAAATTTCGCAACACATCCCAATACGGCTCCCTTGTCTCAGTGCATGTTGGTTGCTTCCTCGTACACTCATAATACTACCTTCTAAGGTTTCCCAAGCTGGCAGCCCTGCAAAAGACAGTCCTAAGATGTGGTTGCCCTAGTGGACAATTCCTCGATTTCCATGGCATCTCAGATGGTAGCACGAGGTTAATTTTCTTAATCAGTCATTTGCACTACCACATCGACCTCATCAGTGATATATTGATTTCGCCGCCTAAGGATTGCTAATACATGTCAGTTAAAAATTGCCTCATCGAATGTCTCTCCCATCCTCCCATGGAGGCAATACACCACATTATTCATAACAAACCATTAGGCGTGCGAACGCTGTCCCAGATCTGGCGGCACCTTCAGTCCCAAATCGACAGTGAAGTTATGCCTGACATCACTCTCTGAACTCTTTGGCTTCTCAAACTTCCTTATGATCTACAGCTGCAATTGCTTTCGCACGTCCTGGTCCCTCTGGAGTCATGCTTCCATTTCACTGACCAAGCATTCACTATTAATCGCCACTGCCAGTGCATGCCTTGAACGCCATCACCGACAGCAGTGGTGGGGGCAGTGACCTCCCCGCTACACCCTTCCTTGTGCGGCCACAGTGGTGTCTGCCCATGCCAGTCTGCTGTTGCTACAGTGCTGCCACCTGGTGGCCTCCAGCCTGCACTGCTGTGTCAACAATCTGACGTGCACTGGCTTGAGCTGAAGCCGTGCTTGATCAGCTCGAGTGCTCAGCAATGACGCGACCTGTCCTCCCATACTGCCTCCCCGCACCACCCCCCTATCTATCTCTACTGCTGATTTTATGTTATGTTTGACACTGCTGCTCGCAACTGCAGGCTTCCGTGCAGTCACCCAAACTCCAATGGCAGGAACGTTTAGGTGCGCTTCATATGGCTCTGAGCACTATGGGACTTAACATCTGAGGTCATCAGTCCCCTAGACCTTAGAACTACTTAGACCTAACTAAGCTAAAGACATCACACACATCCATGCCCAAGGCAGGATTCAAACCTGCGACTGTAGCAGCAGTGTGATTCCGGACTGAAGCGCCTCGAACTGCTCGGCCACAGCGGCTGGCGTTTAGGTATTGTGTCCTGCCTCGATGATACATGGTACCTACCAGCTCAGGTCACACAGCATCTGCCTCAGGCACACGCTCACCACCTCTATGTGCAGGACATCGTGTCCAGCCTCTGCTTTCTCATGGACACGGGAGGGATGTCGGCATCATACCTTTCGCTGCGATGACTATTTATACCTCTCTGGCTTCGCCACTCTTCAGGTGCTTTAATCTCCTTTGGCAACAGCCACTGCTGCACCTGCTGCCTGTTCCTACATCCATGCAACTGCAGTTCTTACAGAATGCATGTCACTGACCTCTCAGATCCTGACCATGCTCTCTGAGTTCTTGCATGAGTGCCCTCAGACAGCAGTCCTCAGTGCACAAAACTCGAAGCTGCTCTCACACATCACAGGGTGTTGCACAAACTGTCATGTGTACTGGCACACTTTCAGCGGCTCTCTACTGATGCCAGGGCTTTTGACCATGATCTCGACCTGACGGTTGTGACCCAAGCTGACACACTGCTCCCTCTATCCACAGCAACTGTACAAACTCCAATACTCGGGGCCCAGCAACTGCACCCACTTCCGTGTGACATGCATACTGACTGCAACATCATTCTTGCTGCCACGCACACCGCCAGCTGTTGCAGTGCGCCTCACTAAGGGTCTCCTTACATCAGCTGCCACATCACTGGCAGGCCCCACCCCTGCCTCCCATGTGCCAATACTCTGTCCTTTGTCAACGCTATGTTTCATTGGTAATCAGTGGCCCGCAGCTCTTGCCACATGACCCCCCCTCCCCCCGCCCTCCTGCCTCACCTGCTGCTTAGGCACCACCACCAGTGGCACCTGTCGTAAAGTAAGTACCACAGAGGGTGCTTCGGTTTGACACAATGCTTGGTGCCTTAACACATCCAAGCTATGCTGTGCTAAAGACATTGTAAAAGACTCATTTGATATGGGTATCTTATGGCCCTTGAACAGTAACTGGTCCTCACCAATACACTTCGTGTTGAAGAAAGATGGTACATTTCGCATGTGCAGCAATTACAGAACCCTAAATTCTCGCATGATCTTCGATAACTACCCTGTTCCCCACATCCAGGACTTCACACAGTTGCCACATGATGCCCCAGTGTTTATAGTGTTCAACTGCCGTAAGGTATACCACCAAATTCCCAAGCACAGAACCAACATGTCTAAGACTGCTATCATTACACTGCTTAGGATTTTTGAGTATCTGTTCATGCCTTCATGCCTTAAGGCCTTAAAAATGCTACCGAAATGGGGAAACATTTTATTGACTCACTGTTGTTTAAATTTCCCTTTGCCTATGCGTACCTCAATGATATTCTTGTGTTCTCATAATCTGTCAGTGTGCACCAACAGCATGTTGAACAAGTTTGCGTGGCCTTGGAATTGAATGGCATCAAAATGAATCATGAAAAGTTGCATCTTAGTAGCGCCACTGTCACTTTCCTGGGTGCTACTGCTTTGTCTGATGTCGTGTACCCCACTTTGGACCGAGTCGACCTCATTCTCAATTTGCCTCTCCCAGAAGATTATTCTGAACTAAGATGCTTTCCAGGTATGGTCAGTTTTTATCGTCAACACCTCTGCCATGGGGCTTCCATACAGATACCTTTGACTGATGCGTTGGCTGGGAAGTACACATCAGGCAAACGGCGTCTTTCTTGGACAAATGATAAGATTTATGCATTCAACAATCAGAAGACCACACTTTACAAGGCTGTTACCCTTGCCCACCCAATCCTGGAAGCACACGTATCCCTCACAGCAGACACCAGTGACATGGCTATCGGTGCCATGCTACAACAGCATGTGGATGACACTACGGAACCACTCCGCATCTTCTCGAAAAAACTGACAGCATCTCAATACAAGAAGTAAGTGGTTTATAAGGCAATGAAATACTTCCATAACAATATCAAAGGGTGTCCCTTCACTGTATACATGGACCATAAACCTCTTGTTGACACCATTCACAACCCTGTCTCAGGATCTCTCTCCCCACAGGTTTCATCATCTTGACTTCATATGCCTGTATTTCACAGACATGCAATGCATCCATGGGGCAGAGAACATGATGGTGGACTGCCTCACATGGGTCAATATCATTAATGTGCTTATCAACCTCAATGACAAGGCATGCCAGCAGGCCGTTGATACGTCAATCCAACAGCTACGCACTGACTGATTGAGTGCATTTATGCTTAAAATGCGCCACCCTCCCAGAGTGATGACACCAGTGCTCTGTGAAACATCGACAGACAGGGTCTAACCAATCATCCCTGTGACATTACATCTTCAACACCTTACTACCAGTGCATAAGAGCAACCACCACTCTGATAACCGAATGCTGCATCTGGCCAGGAGCCAGGCACGACTGCCACACATGGGTGAGGGCATGCACCCCCTGCTAATGTGGCATGGTCATCAGACGTGCCTTGCCCCCCCCCCCCCCCCCCCCCCCCAATCTCCAGCCCCGGTACCTTTGCCATTCTCCCTGGCAGGCTGAGGCACGTCCACATCAATCTTGAAGGTCCACTCCCTCCAGCCAAGGGTTTCAAATATGAAAACATACTGCCTGCGATCAACCGGGGCACCCAGTGGCTTAAGGCCATCCCTCTGAAGGAAATCACAGCTTACTCTGTTGCTCGCATGTTCATAAACATGTGAATCTCTTGACTTGGCTGCCCTTTGTCCCTGATGATGGACCAGGGCCGCAAGTTGGAGTCTAACCTGTTTGACTGGCTGTGTGCTCTGTGCAGTGTGTTAAAGTTCCACACCAGGCCCTACCACCCGCAGAGCAACAGCCTGATCAAATACTGGCACAGGATACTCAAGGCTGCACTCATGGGCCATAGTGGGCTGTAGTTCGAGGCACTTCCCTGGAGACTTCTAAACATATGTGTGATGTACAAGGAGGACCTGGATGCATCACTCGCAGAAATCCTGTGCAGCGAGCCACTAATCCTGCCCACCACGTTCGTGGATGGCATCCCACTTCCCTCTCAAGACTCACTATCTGCTCTGGTCAAGCATGTCTGTATGCACATCTCTAACCTTTGGACACCACCACCTAACCCTCACACCACTCCACCAGTGTTCCTCCATAAGGACTTGGAAACATGCTGCTATGTCGTGTTATGAGATGATTCCATACATGCAGCTTTTCAACCCCGCTATTCGTGACCACATAAAGTGCTTACGTGTGACACCAATACTATGTGCATCATGCTCAGTGGCAAACCTCAAACAGCATCGGTGCACCGTGTGGAACCTGCTTGGACCCTGGGAGACTCTCCTAAGGCACTGGCTCTCCCATTGCTCCAAGATGACACCCCCTTGTGTCCACCCTCACTGTACAAACACAATGACAATGCTCCCACTGAACCAATGCAAGCTGATATGCTTCCCATCTCCAGACCCAGATGCCTTATTTCACCACCCCGCTGGTATGAAGACTACTATGTCTCTGCACTTCCAGTATAGGGGGGTGCCTCAGTGGCAACTATTGATAAGTGAAAAGCATGTTTTATCTGTGAATGACTTTCCTTGGACCAGTCTGATGCTGCCTTTCTCAAGTGCTGTAACATTCATGTTTTCTTCTGTATTGTATCTAGTTATTCAGTGTTTAATAAATGTATTTCCATTGAAACATGTGTTATTATTGATTAATGTTACCTTAACTGCTTTAATAACCACAGATCCTTCCAGTCTTACTGCAGTACAAACTCATACCCACCAATTAAAAGTTAACACTACTAAGGTCAGAAACCTTGTGGAGCTGCATTACCATGGCTTGATTTCTGAAGAGAAACAAAAGGAAAGGAAACTTAAAACTATGGTACTAAGATTATATACCACATATTCAAAGGGTTCAGAGATATCTGCTTGTTCCTGTAGAATGGGAATGGTTTCTACTTAATACCTTTCCTAAAAAAATATTTATACAACCTGTACCATTTCACTTCAACATACCAACAAAAACAGGTACAATGTCTTTCCTACAACACTTATTCAAGCTACAGCTACCTTCCCGTAGAAAGATATACACTTTACCACCTAATGATCTTACCTGATTGGTGTCCACGGGGAAAAGACCAAAAAAACATCTCCTCATGTTCTGATCTCAACAAGTCATGTGACCAACTACTTAGTCAAAAGTCTATCTGCAGCCCACCGCATTTGATCATAACAGTCATTTACACTTAACATTTTAAATATATCCACAAAAATCATTTAGCAAAAATATTTAATTTTATTATTTTTTATTTTTTTAGATTGTTACATCACTGGAATCAGCACTCATTAGTCAAGGCTCTTACTTTCTTTACTCCTGGTGTTTCAATGCTGCATTATTCTAATGTCTTATTTTATGATAGTAATATCCAATTTTTCACATAATAAACATACAATCAAATCTTATTACAATCATCAATGCAAAGCCTTAACGTGTTTTTCTGTGGATGAAATGTCTTGGCATATAGCATCAATATTAATGTTTTTTTATTTATAAAAAAAATAATTTATTGTTGATATACTTATTAGTTTCCCAGTCTCACACATTCACAGTCGTGATTTTAAGAGCAGTGGCAACATATTGCTTTGGCAGTTAATGATTGTATTGCCAAATGAGATTCCTCTCATTTTGTCAGAAAATTCTCGGCAAAATTCCACACAGTACACATGTTCAGCAGACAATGCGATGCCATAGCTGTGATATCTGTGTTATTATTATTATTATTATTATTCGTTACAGTCAACTTTGGACTACGCTAAGCATCAGTCATTTCTTGTGCTTTTTCTTGCGTTCTTCCCAGTACTTCTTCATTTTTTCTGAGTGGGCTTCTTTACGTTCTTGCGACCAGGTTGTTCCCGTCTTCTTTGATTGCGTTCGGTCTTTGAATCCCTGTATTTTGTTGATGGCATTCCTATATTCCATTCTGTTGTAAACTGTCTCTGGTATAATGTTCATTTCTGCAATGTCTTCTTTTACTTCTTTCAGCCAGTTAATTTGTGTCTTTCTGCTTTCCATGTATTCCAGGATTTTCTTTGCCGTTCTTTCTGGTGCCATTCTTTTGACATGCCCATAGAAACTCAGTCTTCTCTTTTTAAAGGATGTTGTCAGTTTTTCAATTTTCTCGTATAACTCTTTATTGGATCGCAATTTATAATCCTGTCCATCCTTTTTAGGTCCTAAGATCTTTCTCAGTATTTTTCTCTCTTTTATTTCCAATTTCTCCAACAGACGTTTTCTGTTCAGTGGGATGCATTCAATCGCATACAAACTTTCTGGTTTTATTACCGCATTGTAGTGCCTGAGCTTGGCATTGATGGAGATCGACTTTTTATTGTATACATTTCGGCATAGCTGGTATGCCGTTTCCATCTTTATTGCTCTTTCCTGTAGTGAAACATTTGGTAACCCTGTCGGTGTAATCCATTCCCCTAGATACTTAAATTTATGAACTCTCTTAATTATTCCATATTTAGCTTGCAATGTCTGTGTTGGGTCTGTTTTGTCCTGTATCATCAGTTCTGTCTTTTCATACGATATTTGTAGACCTGTCTTCTCAGCGATCTCATGCAGCATTTCTATCTGAATCTTTGCTGTTTCGATGTCATCTGCCAATATTGCCATGTCATCAGCAAATGCCAGACATTCAATTTTTGTTTTATTTCTTCCTAACGTTATCCCATTTTTCACTCCAGCTTCTGCCATCTTCTTTCTCCATTCCCTGACCACTTTTTCAAGGACAATGTTAAACAACAGCGGGGAGAGCCCATCTCCTTGTCTAACACCTGTTCCAATTTCAAACGGCTGTGACAATCTACCCAAAAACTTCACTTGCGATTTTGTTCCCGTAAGGGTTTCCTGGATTAGACTTCTGCTTTTATCATCAATCCCAAATTCTTCTAATGTGTTAATCAGAGTTGGTCTATCAATAGAATCATATGCTTTTTTGAAGTCTATGAATGTAATTACTAGATTTTTCGATGTGCGTGCGCGAAGTTGTATTATGGAGAGTAGACTGAATATCTGTTCACTGCATGATCTTCCTTTTCTAAACCCAGCCTGATATTCACCCAGTTCTTTCTCTACCTGATTTTCAATCCTGTTTTGTAGTGCCTTGGATAGGATCTTATAGGCCACTGATAACAATGAGATACCTCTGTAGTTATTTGCATGGATATCTGTGTTATTATATAACACTGTCATCTGCTATCTTACAACGCCCTCATTTCATGAAAACATCAACATTATCTCGGTAATACATGTTCTCTGTAAAGCAAAAAAGAAATGACACACCATTATTATCTGAATGGGACGGAAATCAGTACATCTGATGTACATATACAGACAAACAAATGATTACAATTTCAGAAATATTGGATGATTTAATCAAGAGAATGAGATTCACAAATTGAACAAGTTATTCAGCTTGGCATTGATTGAAAGGGTTGTTGGATGTAATCCTGAGGGCTATCATGGCAAATTATGTCCAACTGTCACATCAGATTGTCAAAATCCTGAGATGGATGGAGGGCCCTACCCATAATGCTCCAAAATTTTTCAATTGTGCACAGATCTGGCAACCTTACTGGCCAAAGAAGGGGTTGGCAAGCACAAAAACAAGCAGCAGAAACTCGCGCCATGTGCACAAGGACATTACCTTGCTGAAATGTAAGCCCAGAAAGGCTTTCTATGCAGGGCAATAAAACGAGCCATGTACCTGCTGTCCACCTACAGGGATCAGCAACCCCTCGGACACTGACGCATCGTGGGTTTGCATATGTACAAGGCATTGCCACTCAGGACTGCATTGGTCACAATAAGGACAACAGATAACAGATGGCAGGACAAGTGTCACCAGAGGTCCTGTGTGCCAGGGAATTCTTCCACACCCCAGCTGTATAGGGCAGTGCCGGTCAATATGTTGACAGTTCGCTCCACTGCAGCTCTGGGCCAATTCATGCACTGGCTCTAGTAGCCCATCAGTCAGAGTCTGGTCACAACATAACCTGTGACTTTCCAGCAATACCATGAGGTGTATCTGTCAGCCAACTACACTGAAAGCTCAGCATCCGTTGTTGGGCATTGAGAGTGATATAGTCTTCACATACCGCTATGTTTATTCACTGTGTGTTCCAGGCATATGCCTGTTAGTGGCTGAGAAAATGCATTATATTTTACTGAGAAGATTTTTCCTTTTGTGTTAAATCTTTCTACTGTGGTCATAATAAATCATTGTTCTTGTTTACCTGACATTATTTTTTACCAAGCATCTTCCCATGGGAGACATAGCAGTGGCAATGTGGTCTTTGGACCCAGGTGGTCACGTGTGTTTTTTTCTGTTCCTTATTCTCCCAGGACACCTGATGTTCAGCTTCTTTTTCTTGCTTCACCATGGCCAAACAGTCAGTATCTGAACCCCCAGACATGACAGAACAAATTTTGCTCTTTCCACGACACACACAGCAGGTCATGCAAGGATTGGTTGAAAAGGAAGCAAGCTTTACAACAGCATCCACTGATGGCCGCCAAAACTTTTTTTGGGCAGACATCATGGCTAAAGGCTTTTGTGCTGCACCTCCAGACAAGAAATTTGAACCTTGGGTGATGACTATGGCACGCCTTGAGCAGCATTTTCTGGAACATAGTATCTCAGGCAATGCCCATTGTAGAGGGTTTCTCGTCACCTGTATTGGACCAGAGGTTTACCTCCTCCTCCAGAAACTGACACCTGAATTAGAACTGCATGCACTATCATATGAGTAAGTAAAATTGTGCCTACAAGAATATTTTGACCCACATATTCATGACTGGAGGTCTGCCAGAAACAATAGCCATGGACAGTGGGCCTTATTTTATATCCACAAAGTTCATGTCTTTCTGCTAGTCAGATGGAATTGCTCTTGTCCACACAGCTTCTTTCCACATGGCATCTAGTGGTCAGCTGGAGTGGTTTGCTTAGACATTCAATGATCAGCTATCAAAGCTTCATCATCCCCACTCTCTGGACAATGAGCTCTCCACCTTTTTGGCCTCCTATCGACTGACACCACAGGAGCTGACAACAGTCCAGCTGAACAACTCTTTCGATGGCTGCAGTGATCAGTTCTCTCCCTCCTCCACCCACGGCAGCTGAAGGAGCTACCATTAAGGTCATACGCACCGCTTTTTCATCTGTGATGACACTTGGGTCCTGATGTCCTCCCGACAAGGCTGCCATTGGACTCCAGTAATATGACACAGCTGTTGGGATGGGAAATGGTCAAAGTACAACTACTGGATGGGTCATGCAGTCACGAACATCTGAATCAAGTCCACCCCAGGTTCATCTGCACCACAGTGGAACACTGTTGCCCAGACACCATCTCCGATCGCCCCTTTGTCTTGGACTTTAACCACACTGCTTTGGACCCAAACCTGCCAGGAGGCCCTGCTGACACCATGGATATTGGCCCTGATGCCAAAATCAACTACCATCTCTCTCATTCTTTTTGAGGGCGGGGGGGGGGGGGGGGGGGGGGGGGGGGAGAGATACTATGTACCCGCCGTTCACCTAAAGGGATCGGCAAGCCCTCAGCACTGAAGCATCATGCGTTTGCATACATACAAGGTGTTGATTACCCAGACTGTATCGATCACAAGGATGACAGACTACAAGGCAAGCACCACCAAAGATCCTCTGTGCCAAGGACCTATTTTCTCTGCTGTGTCTCATGTGTGGAACTGGATCGTTATGAATTTCTCAGCACCCCAGCTATATAGGAAGGTGCAAGCCAACACGTCTCTCTACTTCGACCATCATCAGTTATTTTGTTCCCCAAATAGCAAAACTCATCTACTACTTTAAGTATCTAATTTCCTCAGCATCACCTGATTTAATTAGACTACATTCCATTACTCTCGTTTTGCTTTTGTTGATGTTCATCTTACATCCTCCTTTCAAGACAAAGTCCATACCTTTCAACTGATCTTCCAGGTCCTTTGCTGTCTCTGATAGAATTTCAATGTCATCAGCAAAGCTCAAAGTTTTTATTTCTTCTCCATGGATTTTAATTTCTACTCCAAATTTTTCTTTTGTTTCCTTTACTGCTTGCTCGATATACAGATTGAATAACATCAGCGATAGGCTACATTCTCCTGTTAACGACGTCTTCATGAGTAGTCCTCATCTGGAGATCCAAATGGGGGACTATTTTACCTCTGGAATATTTTACCCAAGAGGATGCCATCATCATTTAACAATACAGTAAAGCTACATGCCCTTGGGAAAAATTACGGCTGTAGTTTCCCCTTGCTTTCAGCCGTTCGGAGTACCAGCACAGCAAGGCCGTTTTGGTTAGTGTTACAAGGCCAGATCAGTCAATCATCCAGACTGTTGCCCCTGCAACTACTGAAAAGGCTGCTGCCCCTCTTCAGGAACCACACATTTGTCTGGCCTCTCAACAGATACCCTCCATTGTAGTTGCACCTACGGTACAGCTATCTGTATCACTGAGGCACACAAGCCTCTCCACCAATAGCGAGATCCATGGTCAATGGTTCATGGTGGGGGGGGGGGGGGGGGGGGGGCATTCCAGTCATATCCCGAGACATACCTGTCAGCCAACTATGCCAAATGATCAACCTCTGGCATTAGGGATTATCAGTATTAGAGTCTTTATATCCCACTATGTTTATTCCCTTGTTCCACGTATATGCCTGTTACTGTCTGGGAAGATGTTTTGTTTTTAGGGAGAAGAGTTTTCCTTTGTTATTAAATCTCTCTAATGTGGTTATAATAAACCCTTGGTCTCCTTTACCTGTGACATATTATTTCTTATCAAGCATCTCCCCATGGGAGATAAAGCAAAATTGGGCATAGAATTCATCAACATACCACTGTGTATAAGCAGTAAAGTATAAATGAAAATCCAAGGAGAAGGAATAAAAACCTTGAGATTTGCTGGTGAAATTGTAATTCTGTCAGAGACAGCAAAGGCCTTGCAAGATCAGCTGAGTGGACAGTGTCTTGAAAGGAGAATATGAGATGAACATCAACAAAAACAAAACAAGGATAATGAAACGTAGCCAAACTATATCAGGTGATACTGAGAGAATTAGATTAGGAAATGAGACACCTTAAGTAGTAGATGAGTTCTGCTATTTGGGCAGCAAAATAACTGATGGTGGCCAAAGTAGGCAAGATATAAAATGTAGACTGGCAATGGCAAGAAAAGCATTTCTGAAGAAGAAGTTATTAACATCAACTATCGATTTAAATTATAGGAAGTGTTTTATGAAGTATTTGTATGGAGTATAACCATGTATGGAAGTGAAACATGGACAATAAACAGTTTAGACAGGAAGAGAATAGAAGCTTTTGAAATGTGGTGCTACAGAAGAATGCTTATCAAATAATTAATGGGGAGGTACTGGATGGACTTCGAGAGAAAAGAAATTTGTGACGCCACTGGACTAGAAGAAGGGATCCATTGATAAATACATTCTGAGAATTGAAGGATCATTAGTTTAGTATTGGGAAGAATTGTAGGGGATACAAATTGTTGCAGGAGACCAAGAGATGAATACAGTAAGCAGATTCAAAAGGATGTAAGTTGCAGTAGTTATTCCAAGAGGAAGATGCTTGCTCAGGCTAGAGTAGCATGGAGAGCTGCATCTAACTGCAATACAATATGACAATGAGGTTACAGGGAACTTCACACTTCTGTCTTTTAATAGAAAAATCCTGAATTTAATTGTGTACCATCATAATAGTGCACACCTTTCTGTAAAATGTTTAAGGAAGTATTGTGCAAGTGCATATTGCTTTTCTGTTTAGTATTCACTTTTAACGAATGTGACTGTTTCTTTCGAATTAGTGTATATTGTCAACAATGAATCCTGTGATGTGAATACATGTATAGGTATCACAAAGTTAAAATTCTAAGAAATCTCAGTAAGTGTTACAAGTAACCTTAGTAGAATCTTAATCCATGAAACAATTTTGGAAAAAGAAATTTAATATTTTGGCCTTCCCTCTGACATCCTACACTTCAATTTTACGACAGATTGATAGAAATAATTATGCTTTAAAATTCACTGAATGCTTCACATGTGACTCTCTTTACACTTATTTTGGCTTGGGACATGTTTTGTCTTCAAGGCTTTGGCTAAATTTAAATCTGTGATGAACCTCTCATATATATGTTCACTCACGACACGCATGATTTCAGAGATCACCATGCAGTGCACAGGTCCTCTTATAGAGGTTGTAACACCAAGGTCGATTATAAATAATTTATACAATGTAATTGTTGTGACAGTGCCACGACATTTAACAGTGCCGCCACAACAGTACGCGCAAACGGTGATAGAGGCGCTCCGCAACTCGGCTGAGCGCGGGAGCGCCACCTAGCTACGAACGGCGCCGGCCGCATGTCACGGCACAGCAGTCAAATAAGAGATACTGGGTTGTTATCATGTAACCAGCTATTGTTTATTGGTGATTAAAGGTTATAACACTTTTTGGCGATGAGGTCGGATATTTTCACTGCGTTGTGGATATGTGTGTTCGTGACGGGGCAGACATGGAACAGCTTATGCAAGCGCTCATTGAACAACAAACACAGCTGACGGCTGCTATTCCGGCACAGCAAACTCAGCTGACGGCTGTTATTCAGGCGTTGTCGACGTCGCTTACTCATCGTCTGTCTTCCTCTTCTCCGCCTCCATTCCCTCCTTACGACGAGGCTGCTGAAGACTGGGAGGATTATGAGAAGCATTTGTGGCAACACTTCTTGGCTTTCGGCGTTGTCAACGCTCCTATGTGTAAGTCGTTATCTCTGTCTTGGATTTCCCCACAGATCTATCAGCTGCTATCTCAGTTAGCCCCTCTGCAGGAACCTGCCTCTCTGTCCTTCCAAGAAATGTGTGACTTATTGTCTAACTATTACCGAAAAAATACCCACGTTGTTGCCGCCCACGTGGCATTCTACTGGTGTCGTAAACAGCCCCATCAATCTTACCGGGCTTGGGCGGCGGAACTACACGGTCTGAGTAGGAAATGTCAGTTTGTCACAGACACTCATCATGAGTCTTATGCTGATTCAATGGTGAGGGATGCTATTCTACGGCTTGCTCCTGATAAAGAAGTTTGGCAACGTGCCCTACAACTGCCAAACCCGTCGTTGTCAGAAATTCTAAGCATCACTCAATCCTTTGAAGTGTCTCACGCTGCTGGCGTGCAAATAGACGCGTGGTGTGATGTAGGCGCTGTACAGTCAACTTTTGACACGGACAATTTGCCTGGTTCACAGGAGAACGAAGATGTGGTGGCGGTTCACTCACGTAAACAACGTCGTGCTGGGCCGCAATGCTCGCAGCGAAAACAGCAACCACAGAAGCAGGTTCGTTCCGCACTTCCTTCTTGTCCATGTTGTTTCGTACAGCATGACAGGGCCGCGTGTCCAAAATGTTGGGCCACGTGTAATTCCTGTAGGAAAAAAGGCCACATTGCTTCTGTGTGTCAGTCCCCTAAAGTTCCTGTCGACGAGGACGAGGCATCGTGCATGGATGTTAACTGTGTGCTTTCTCAAACAAATAAGTTGTTTGTTACTGTTCGTGTTCTGGATAAAGACATTCGCATGCAAGTGGACACTGGCTCTGCAGTAACTCTCATTAATTCTCGCACGTATTTGGAGTTGGGCTCCCCTCCCTTGTCTCCAGTTACACGAAATCTGAGAACTTATAATAAACAGAAAATTCCTATCATTGGCCAGTTTGATGCTTCCACTGCCTACAAGTCTGTTGTTAGGCCTCACGTTTTATGTGGTGGATCATGCGGCCACTGAAAACCTGTTCGGTTATGATGCTTTCCAGTTGTTCGGGTTCTCCATTGATGATGACGTGCACCTCATATCTGAGGATATTCCGTATCAACAGCTGGATGGATTGTGTTCTGAATTTTCGTCCTTGTTCTCTGCTGGTCTGGATCATGCCAAGGATTTTGAAGCCCACATTACTCTTAAACCTACAGCTCGCCCTAAGTTTTTCCGGGCACGCCCTATTCCGGTGGCGTTGCGTGCACCTGTCAAGGCTGAGATAGACAGGTTAACAGCTTCAGGGATTCTCCTTCCTGTTACCTCCAGCGAATGGGGATCGCCAATCGTGGTGGTTTCTAAACAAAATGGGAGTCTGCAATTGTGTGGTGATTTTAAAGCCAGTGTCAATGCTCAGAGCCTCATTGACACTTATCCTCTTCCCCGTCCTGAGGAGTTATTTACCAAGCTCGCTGGGGGCCAGTTCTTTTCCAAACATGACTTATCGGAGGCGTACCATCAGTTGCCGTTGGATGCTTCTTCCAAGGAATTTCTCATCATTAACACTCCTTGTGGGTTGTATCAGTACCAGCGGTTATCATTTGGCGTCGCTAATGTGCCGCCCATTTTTCAGCGGATTTTGGAACAGCTCACGGCTTCCGTTCCTGGCTGCATCAACTATCTGGATGACATTGTTGTCACAGGGGCCTCCACTGAGGAGCACCTTCGCAATTTGCGTTCACTGTTTCGGGTTTTGCATTCGGCTGGGTTGAGGTGCAATCTGGACAAGTCACAGTTCTTCCAACCCTCCATTGTGTATCTTGGTTTCCACTTGTCCCGTGAGGGTATATGTCCTCTACGTCAGCACGTTGCGGCCATTAACACTCTACCCCGGCCGTCTACGGTCAAAGACCTTCAGGCGTTTCTAGGCAAGATTGCTTATTATCACAAATTCATTCCATCCGCGGCGGCGGTAGCTCATCCTCTGCATCAGCTGTTATGTAAAAACGTCCCTTTCTGTTGGTCCGACGAGTGTGAGCAGGCCTTTGTCCGCCTGAAGGCTCATTTGCAGTCAGCGCCTTGTCTTGCCACATTCCATCTGGGTCAGCACTTGGTTCTGGTGACTGACACGTCACAGTATGGCCTAGGGGCTGTTCTCACCCATCGGTATGAGGATGGGTTGGAACGACCCATCGCCTATGCTTCCAAGACCCTCAACGATGCGCAACGACGTTACTCTCAAATGGAAAAGGAGGTGCTCGCTATCATTTATGCTCTAAAAAAGTTCAGCATTTATTTGTATGGTTCTAAGTTTCACCTCATCACCGACCACAAGCCGCTGGTCTCTCTGTTCAGCCCATCAGCGTCGCTTCCGGATAAGGCAGCTCACCACCTGCAACGTTGGGCCTTATACTTGTCTCGTTTTCACTATGAGATTCACTATCGCCCCACGGCCCAGCACGCCAACGCTGACGCATTGCCGCGATTGCCGATGGGCCTCGACCCAGTTTTCGATCGTGATGAACTACTCTGTTTCCACATTGATGAGGAAGAACGTCGTGTGGTCGAGGGTTTTCCACTTACAGGTTCGCAGGTCGCGTCGGCTACTGCACGGGACCCGGTCCTACGTCAGGTGATCGGTTTTGTTCAACGGGGTTGGCCGGACAGGACCAAGGGCCGGGCATCGGATCCCCTTCGCAACTACCATGCCTTGCGCCTTCGTCTGTCTGTTTGTGATGGTGTTGTTCTTCTGGCCACGGATGGTGCATCTCCACGGGTCGTGGTGCCAGCCTCTCTTCGCAAAGATGTTCTCAAACTGTTGCATGAAGGCCATTGGGGGATTTCTCGGACTAAGTCCCTGGCCCGCAGGCACGTTTATTGGCCCGGTATTGATTCGGACATTGCCCACATGGTTGCTGCGTGTGGTCAGTGTGCTCAACAACTGGCTGCACCTCGTACAATGCCCTCTCCATGGCCTGATCCATCGCAGCCATGGGAACGGGTGCACGCTGACTTTGCCCTTCCTCGGTACCTATTGGCTACTGTTGATTGATGCCTTCTCGAAGTTTCTGTTTGTTGTTCGATGTCCGTCGCCCACCACTGCGGCGACGATGCTGGCTTTGTCCAAAATCTTTGCGCCAGAAGGTCTTCCATCCACGGTCGTCATGGACAATGGCCCTCAGTTCTCCTCGCAGGCCTTCAGTGATTTTTGCACTGGACACAGATGATGCTCTGCTGCAATTTCAGAGTTCTTATCGCTTCATGCCTCTGGGTGATCGCAGCCCTGCTGAACTCTTGCATGGCCGCCAACTGCGCACTCTACTGCACCTGCTTCACCCTGTCAGGCCTTGTGCTGTGTCCCCTAGTGTGGGAAAATACTCGGTGGGCGCCGACGTGTGGGCACGAGGGTATGGATCTCGCCCTAAATGGATTCCAGGGGTGGTCAAGGCTCTTCGCGGCCGCCGGCTTTGTGAAATACGTACGGACGACGGCATGGTTGTTCGCCATTACGACCAGATGCGCCCACGAGTGGGGGCCACGCCGGTGCCACTGCCACTTCCTTCGCCTCCACCAGCCCGAGAAGCCAGTCCTGTCGCTGCTGCCGATCTACCGTCCGTGTTGATGCAGCCGGCGTCGTTACCACTTCCGCGTACGCCGGAACCGGCCCCAGTTGCGACGCCATCTTCTCCGGGACCCATCTCGCTGGAGCACACCCCCAGGTCCACGACACCTGTGGATGCTGCTCCGGAGTTTTCACCCATCATCTCGTCCAAGAGGCACGTTCCACGCACGAGCTTCCGTCCTGGACATTTTCGACCATACTCTCGTGTCTCTCCACGGGATCTTCTCGGGGCCTCACAAGAGGCTATGGATGTCTCCGCACTCTCCATGTCTCCAAGGAAGTGAGTGTTCCTGCATTAAAACATAAACAAATTTAAGTGGGGGTTAGAAATCCACTATAGTGTAAGATAATTTGTCTCTGAAATAGTTACAGAATTTCCAGTACAGTAACTGACTGTTTATGGGCCCCTACTATATTCTTTTCTATTATGAGAAAATTAAACTAAAGATTGTTTTGCTAAAGAAATCTGAAGTATTTCCATAAATGAGAGAGAGTAAAAAAGTGTTTGTACAGTGCCATTTGTCTGCATTTGTGGTGTGTGTGTTAGTTAAACCAGGACTCTTGTCATACTTCATTTAGTCTCGTAAGGTCTCTGATAACTTTTTGGTGCCGGATAGGTTAATGGTTGAGGTGGTGATTATTATCAATAGGAGTAAAGTGCTAATTTATCTTTCTGTGATTGCCAATTTATGCAAATTATAACTGCTTCTTACCACTGGCCAGTTTGTCTGGTATTTGTGTGTGTTCATTGCACTTTACAAAGAGAGGAAGAATGAAACACCCTTTTGCTAAATTATATTTAAATTCTTTGAGAGTAGTGTTCCAATTGATTATGCCTAATTAGGCTGGTGACCGTTTGTAATTTCATTTGTATGCATTTATTACGTTCTTTATTTTCAGGGTCTTTCGGCTTTCTATTAATTGTCATAGTAACGAAATTCATGTTCGATAACCTCTATCCATTAGGTAAACACAGAGTCAAATACAAAATTCCTCCCTGAGGGTAACACTGTGTTAGTGTCATATTTAGCTGCTGACGTACAGTATAGGTGTTATAAGGCCATCTGGGTTGGACCCCTGGCAGTTCTGGTGAGTTGTCAAAGAAACAGTATATTTAAATGATTGCAGACGAATGCTCAGCCTGTTCTCTAGCCTATATTACTGTTGTCCAGTCAACGTGTTCAGTGCTGTGCACTATCTGCGATTCATTGCACCTTATGCGTTTCTCTATACAGTATATCTAAAAACAAAGATGATGAGACTTACCAAACAAAAGCGCTGGCAGGTCGATAGACACACAAACAAACACAAACATACACACAAAATTCAAGCTTTCGCAACAAACGGTTGCTTCATCAGGAAAGAGGGAAGGAGAGGGAAAGACGAAAGGATGTGGGTTTTAAGGGAGAGGGTAAGGAGTCATTCCAATCCCGGGAGTGGAAAGACTTACCTTAGGGGGGAAAAGGACAGGTATATACTCGCACACACACACATAGCCATCCGCACATACACAGACACAAGCAGACATTTGTGTCTATACAGTATTACGTCCCATAATTGCGTTTGTTCTTTGCTGTAGCAAAATTGGCGATGAGTGAGGGTTACATTTTCTCCACATGTTAGTGTCAGTGCTATGTCATCCGGCAAATCTCTCAATGGGAGAAATACTCCAATGTATCATTGCCCAGCAACAAGCTTTTGCAAAACAACAGCAGGCTCTCACCACCGCTCTAAGTGGCAGCTACCTGCTCGCAGCAGGTTACTCTTCTATCAGTGCAACCATTGTCCTTTTCAGCACATGGTGAATCGGCTGAAAATTGGAACTTCTACAAGACATGGTTATGCCAACATTTCCAGGTTTTTTGCATGTACGATGCCAACCTGTGTAGGGCTTTCTTTCTTTCCTGGTTTTCACTGCACATTTACCAATTTATATGCCAACTTGCACCTTTGCAAGAACTGACCAGCTTATCACCTGATGAAATGTGAAAGCTTCTCTCAAACTATTACTGCGACAGGATGCATGTCATTGTGATGTGTGTAGAATTTGACCATTGTCAGAAATGCCAAAACCAATCTCACAAAAAATATATGGGTCTATCCAACATTATAATTTGTCACTAGTACCCATTACAAATTCTACACTGATAACATGGTGTGTGATGTTATTCATCTGGCCCTGAATAGTGAAATCCGCAAAAAAGCACTTCGGTGTGGGAATCTGGCACTTATGGATGCGTTCAGTACAGCACAGTCCTTTGAAGTGTCATACGCCCCAGGTGATCAGATTGCTGCGTGGGGGGAGATATCGGAAGTTGCTCAGTCAACGCCTGTTAGGCATACTGCAAGTGTTAAGGATGATGGGCGAGCCATTGCAGCAGAACAACCTTCAACTCAGGGTCACATGGGGCAGCTTCGGTTACGGCCGCAGCATCAACAAAATGCATCACAGCAGGGGCCACGTGTCTCCCTTCCATCTCGCCCGTGCTGCTTCATACAAAATGAGTGTCCTGTGTGCCCTAAGCATTGGGCAGTTTGCAACAAGTATTAAAAGAAAGGCCACATTGCACGAGTTTGTATCTCCTCTTCAAACATGGTGGACACAGTATTACCAATAGACATAAACCTTATCTCTACAATGACTGTTTCCCAAAACAAATGGTTTATTGACTTGCAGTGTTTAATAAACCACTAAAAATGGAAGTGGACACAGAAGCTGCAGCGACTTTAGTAAATGTACAAACATATGTGGACTTTGGCTCCCCTCCCCCAACAAAGGATTCATGGAAGTTGGTTAGCTACAATAAACAGCAGTTTCTGGTGCTAGGTCAGTTCTCCATTCCTGTCTCTGACAAACGTGTTGCGTGCCCCCTCAACTTCCTTGCTGTGGATCGTTCCCAGATTGCAGACCTGTTTTTGAGTTGGATGCCTTTAATGCTTTCGGTTTCTCCATTGGCGATGAGGTAAATTTAGTGTCATATCAAGTTTCGTATCACCAACTGGAGTCCCTCTGCTCCGAGTTTTTGTCTCTGTTTTCCCCTGGGCTCAATTGTGCTACCAGTTTCCAGGCCCACATTACCATGAAAGAGTCTGCCCACCCTTGTTTTTCTCAGGTGCCTCTCACATTGCACAATTCTGTCAAGGCCAAATTAAACTATTTGATATCGCTCAGTCTCATTTGACCTTTTTCTTCCACTGAATGGGCTACACCACTGGTCATCATTAAGAAGCCGATGGGTATGCTTTGCCTCTGCAGCGACTTCAGTGTCACGATTAATGCACTGTGTGTAATAGATACATATCCTTTGTCCTGCTCTGATGAGTTGCTTGCAAAATTATCAGGTGGCCACTACTTTTCCAAGATTGATTCATCGGAAGCATAGCTCCAGCTCTCCTTGGATGAGGTCATTAGGTGCCTTATCATTGTCAGTACATTTTTTGGCAGGCGCCTTCTCATTATCAATACATCTTTCAGTCTATACCAATACCAATGCTCTTGCCTTTTGGTGTCGCTAGTGCACCTGCAATTTTTCAGCATTTTTTAGAACAGCTGACAGCTTCTGTACCAGGATCCATCAATTAGCTTGATGACATTATTGTTTTGTGTTCTTTCACCAAAGATAACCTTAGTAATCTTCGATCATTGTTTTCTGCTTTGTAGTCTGTGGGTCTCAAGTGCAACTGTGCAAATCTCAAATTTTTTCAGCTGTCAGTTGAGTACCTAGGTTTTGAGGTTTCTCGCACAGGGGTGGTCAAGCTTGCGTCGCGATGTTGATGCAATTGTGGCTTTACCATGGCTGACCTCCATTAAGGAACTGCAGGCATTTCTAGGTAAAGTTGCTTACTACCATAAATTATTACCCTGATACATCCACCGTTGCGCAGTCCTTCATGTGCTTTTTTGTAACAATGAGCCTTTTTTCTGGTACCCAGCTGGTGAATGAGCATTCACTTTGCTTAAATCTAAGCTCCAATCTGCCCCACGTCCGGCCACTTTTCAGTTGGGTCAGCATCTCGTGTTAGCTACAGATGCCTCTCAAGACAGTCTTGGTGCAGAGTTGGTGCACAAATATGCGGACAGGTCTGAACAACCCAATGCTTATGCTTTTAAGACTTTAACTACCGCTCAGCAGTGGTATTCTCAGACTGAAAAGAAGGCTTAAGTGATTGTGCTCACCCTCAAGAAATTTCAGGTCATCTTGTATGGTTCTAGCTTCCATTGCACCATGGTTCACAAGCCATTGGCTGCTATTTTTAACCCTTTGGCTTCCATGCAAGACAAGGCAGCACGTCATTTACAGCAGTGGGCTCTCTTTCTTTCCCGTTATCATTATCAAATCCATTACTGGCAGAGAGTGCAACATACCAATACCAATGCCTTATTTCTGCTTCCAATCGGACTGCAGCTGGCACTCAATCAGGACAAGTTGCTTTGTTTCTATTTACATACTAGGAACCAAAACAGTGTCAATGGTTTTCCCATCACTCATGCCATGATAGCATTGGACATTGCCATGGATCCTGCACTAAGTCAGGTCCTCTCTTTTGTGCAGTGTGGTTGGCCGGAAAAACCTCTGGGCTGTGCCTGGGATCCCTTCCATAATTACTTCATCCTCCAGCACTGACTTTCTGTGTTTGATGGGGTTCTTTTGTTAGCTACAGAGGATGCTGCTCCATGGATTGTGATTCCCACTTCCTTATGTCGTAATGTAATGCAGCTTCTGCATGTCAGTTGTTCGGAGACCTGTCACACCAAAGCTCTGGCCCACCTGCATGTGTATTGGCCAGGCTTAGATGGGGATATTGAACAGCTTATCACTGCTTGTGCTCACTGTTCAGCAACAGGCGGCCCTGCAGGTGCCTTTTTCCCCCTGGCGAATGCCACAGTGCCTGTGGGAGCAACTATGTGTTGATTGTGCCGGGCTCTTCCTAAATCAGTATTGGCTCATTGCAGTGGACACCTATTCCAGGTTCCCCTACATGGCACATTCTCCATCCATGTCTGCAGTGACCACTATTTCAGCCCTGTCTAAGATTTTTACAATTGAGGAACTTCCATGTACCGTAGGTACCAATAATGGCCCCCAGTTTGTTTCCTGAGAATTTGCATCTTTCTGTCAGGATAGTGGTGTTTGCCATCACATAGCTCCCCCATTTCATCCTCAATCTGATGGTGAGGCCAAACACGTGGTTCAAACATTTAAAACTCAGATGCAGAAATATGTATCCGACAGGCCCCTTGAAGCTGCTTTAAACCATTTTTTTAGTTCATACCGTTTCACTCCAGTGGGGGACAGGAGCCCGGTGGAGCTGCTACATATACACCAGCCACAGACCCTCCTTCACCTGCTGCAGCCGATGCCATGTCTGCTGGCTCCATGATGGTTCCAGCTGGGTGCACCTGTCTGGCCTCCAGGCTTAAGCTGCCAGCCAAACTGGGTTACAGCCAACATCAAGCATCAGCGGGGCTGGTGCATTTGCGTCGTCCACACTCCTGACAGGTGGACGTCCTGTCACTTTGACCAGCTGTGTCCGTGCACAATGGGGTCTGTCTGAAGGCCCACTGCCTCTCCTGCCCTCACCACCTCCAATGCCTGTTCCTGTGTCACAGATGGTCCAGTTCGTGCCGCTGTGGGGGTCGCTGCCATACAGATTACTGTTTGTGGTTCCTGCTTCTGCCCCCACGCCTCGACTGCTGTCGCTGTTGCTGTCCCTGCTGCACCTGATACCACAGCCACTACCATCTCTGGTGTTGCATTCTGTGCAGCCATCATCTCTGAAGCCTCCCCCCTGCCCCTGGTGCTGACCATTGACCTTGCTGTGGACTTCACTAAGGAGACTCCGTTCCTGGTCCTGCCCTATAACCTCTCATGAGAGGAGGTATGCTGCACCAAACCACCCCCTCATCACTTCCACTTCTGCTTGCCAGTGCCTGCCCACCACATGCTACAGCAGCCACCATCGTCAGGCGATGGAATGGTGTTTGGTGTTTTCCTTGACTTGTAATCTCAGTGCCTTGTGAGATCAGTGCTTTTTTTTCACGGTACAAGTGCTTTTTTGGTACCAGTGCTTTTTCTGTACCATGCATTTTTTCTGTACCATCTATACCATGCATTTTCTCTGTACCATGTCTTTTTCTGTGCCTAGTGTTTTTATGGAAATGTTTTCCCACCCCTGGAAGGGAGGAGTGATGTACTTTCAATTAAGATGGGCATGATATCAAAGATCGCTTGTTCATACAGTTCACAGGTGCTCTTATAGAGGCCACATGCATTAGACACTGGACAATGAGTGCTTGGCTTAGTCTGTAACCTGTATTACTGTTGTCCAGTCAATGTGTTCAGTTGTAGCGGTGCAAGGGGCGCCGAATTTGTTATACAAGTCAGTAAATTACTCAACGGACAGTATTTTTCAGTACAGGTATTTCATTCATTCCAAGCAATTGTTGATTCGTGACGACATTGTCCAGACATGAGTTGACCATAATCTAAATCCGTTTTAGCAAACTAATCATTTCTCTCAGGCGATAAAATTTTATTGATTATGAAATACAAGTTCTTGAAGTTTATTCAGAATCAGAAATGTTTAATTACTAATTACATGTCATAATTTATTTGTTTAATATAAATGTGTTTTGAATTTTTTATGCATAAAAAAGTGTGAATTTATGAGCGGCTTTTACTCTGAGACGAGTTATCACTTAGAGTGCTAAAAGTGCACGTGTACAGTTCGCTGACCTATGTGGTGAATTTTATTTTGTGATCTTGACCCAAATGGAGAGTAAATCCAGTTTCATTTAAACTTTTCATGAGATAGACACATCACGCTATTACAAAAGAGTCATTTGGCCCATTAGGGAAAACTGAAACCTGTGTGCTCGATTTGAAATACTTTACATGTCAGTGCTTGATTGAGCTGTCCAGTAAACCGCATACAATAGTCACAAATGCATTTGGACTTAATGCACGAAGTTGGAAATTAATTTTGACAAGTGCTGATTTTGACAAAAAATGAACCAAAAGTTTATTCAAAATATCGAGGTCCAGTTTTAATTGAGACACATATCACATTGTTGGTTACGTTGCCTAGCAACACTGTAAAGCAGCTTAATAAGTTCATTAGAATGATTTGCGACTTAGTAAGGCCCATTACACACACAAAATGTTACATGAAGTTTGCTGACCGCATGAGAGTATGAGAGTGTTTTTCTTTCCATAAATGCCAATAGACTGGCAGTTTCAAAAGTTAATAATGTAACTGTTGTGTAACTTCATTGATTGTCCTACACCACTACAGAACTTGATGTATCGTGTCTCTCCACAAGAGATCTCAAGAAGCCGGGATAAGCAAGAATAAGAAAAAGACTAAAGAAGAGGCATTGGTATCCAGTGCTATGCACAACCTGTACTTCATTGTGTCTTATGTGTTTCTCTATACAGTACTAGTTCCATAAATCATGTTTGATCTTATTATAGCACTCTCTTTTCTTTAGGAGCAGTTATTTAATGCAACTCTTGAACCATGGTGGGTCTTTCCCAATCATCAATGTGTTAGTGTTTCGAGAATTTCCACGTAAATTCTAGAGCCACTCGGCCTTCTACTGTCTTGAACACATGATATTTTAGATATGAGTGCGAGAGAGTGGAATCCTACCTACTGCGCGTCACATGTCTGTGTGTGCAGTTTTAAATTCAGTCTCAGGAAGAATGTAGATGCAGCGGTTGAGTGCATACAAGAGGATGGAGTATTTATGTAACTCTATGATAATAGTGTCAGTGGCTATTTTTAGTGAAAAAAGAACTCTTAAAAACCTCTTATTCCAAACTTGCTAGAAGCAAGACATGTTTATGATTTTGGTGTAATAGAGTCATGGTTATTATATCAACTCTGTTGTAAATGTAACTTAATTATTTTTAATGTGAGACGACATGGGTGACTTACAAGAAGTTGAATGTTTATGTGAGAAGTGTGAATTTTGTTCTTTGTTGAAGTTGAAATATACAGACAGTGAACTAAAAGTATTCTTTGAGTACCTCCTTATTTCACAAATAAAGAGGGAGTCTTAGAGGGTCCTTTAACTAGCATCATCCTTCGGAGAAGTAGTTTATAGAGATTCCAGCAGCTGCCTAACCAGCGAAGAAGATCGGCTGCGCACTCCAAGTAAGTCAACTTGTGTAAAGGAGGTGGGAAGGTGGCATACATACACTTCACACACTCTTCTGCCGTCGAAAGCGTTAGAACTGACATTGCCACATACCTGTCTAAGGCATATTGTACAATACTCTTGAACTTTATCCATTTGTATCCAACATTTTCAGTCTCGGATATGAATGGCTGATGTTGGCTGCTCAGGTAATCTGTTATCTATTTCTTGTTGGATTTGGGAAGCAGAAATATCTTTCTTTATATTCCTACTAAAACTCTAGTCAGCAGTATTATAACACCCTATGGAAGACTAGCTTCCTGCCCTGGATTAACTGAGCCAAAAGCTTCAGCCCTATCTGTACCCAGGAGATCTAAGATGTTACCCACATGAGTTGGTTCTCTGATATGAAAACCACTAGGGTTTACAGCTCAGTGACAGAACTGAGATACTGCAACATTTCGATGAGTTTCATATCATTATCTTCAGACAAAGTGTCAAGACAGTGCAACTGTCCCTATATGTATGTTAGTGGGGTGGCTGCTCCCTCCAACTGGCTGTGGCACCAGGGTCTTGCATGGCCACAGAACAGGGAGGACCATTGAGGAAGAGAGGGGGATGGGGGGAGTGGGCTGGAGCTTGCACTTTTATATCTGCATGAATATTCTTGATCCCTCTTGAATCATGCCCACTGCTGGACGCACTCTCAGTTTACAGCTGCGAACATATAGGATTCCATGCCAAATACAGTTGACAACTTTTGCCCCTATTGATGAGATTCTCATGGATCTTATTTTTATGGATTTCTTAATAATGCTTTCCCGACAACCTAAACCAACTTGCTTGGCACAGCAACCAGGTGTTCGCAAAATCAAATGTGTGTTCTTCATTTAGACTGTGCTCCAGCCTAACTGATTTCTCTGTGTATCTCATATATACATACCTGATATGTTTCACACAATTTTTCGAAATATAGTGCTACATTTTCCCTGTATATTGATGGCTGAATTTTGCTATGTACCTCTTGCCTGTTAAGTTACTCTGGGTGGAGCAAAGAATATTTTTTGTCTTCTGCTCTGGTTCGGAGGATGATTTTTATCTGAGTCACTTAAGCAGCATCCTCCATCAAAACATAACTTTCATGTTTGTATACCTTCCGTTCAAAGGAGTAGTAGTTCAGTGTTACGATGTAGTTGGTAAAGTGTATAAGGAATGAGGAAGTTCTCCTTTGAAGGAAACATATATGAACAAATCTACAGCACAGCCATGGGCACCCACTATGCCCCCCCCCCCCAAACACATGGCCTGGTTCAGTTTCACTGATGATATTTTCATGACCTAGAATCAGAGCCAGGACATCCTACCTTCATTCCTTCACAACCTCAATACTTTCTCTCACATCCATTTCACTTGGCCCTCCTCAACCCAGCATGCCACCTTCAAGGATGTTCACCATCTCCTCTGATAGCTCCATCCACACCTCTGTCCACATTCAACCCAACAACGATGGACAGTACCTATATTTTTACAGCTGCCATTCCTTCCACACCAAAATATCCCCCCCCCCCCCCCCCCATACAGTCTGTACAGTCTGACCACTTGGAGATGGTGGATCTGCTGTGACAATAACTCCCATGCTCAGTATGCTTTAGGTCCCACCAAGGCCATCACCAGACCTAGTCCGCAAACATATCTCCTGTGCCATTTCCCCATGCGCTACCAATCTTCCCACAACATCCATGAACCAGCTACAAAGGAGCTCCCCCTTCATCACCCAATATGGCCCCGGACTGGAACACCTGAACCACATCTCCTTCATCAGGGCTTCGACTATGGAACATCATGTCCTGAAATTGAGGACATCCTATCCAAAAACTTTTCCACTCCTTATAAAGTGGTGTTCCATCCCAAACCTCAACAACATCCTTGTTCTATCTCTGTTGATTCATTGTGGATGCAGGACAATGGCTCATCAAATATGTAACAAGGAAAATGGCCACACAGCCATGCAATTTGAAAATTTATTTTATTTTATTTTCACAACCACCTTTAGCGATTCGGTATCACAACCTATGCCTCAGAGATCATATCTGCATGGAAGATCCAAGTGCAAGACCTGCCCAATCCATCCACCCAGCACTTTCCATTCCATTCCTGTTACAGGCTTATCCTACCCCATCAGAGGCTGGTGAAAGCCACCATGTCATATACCAACTCTATTGCAGTCATTGCTCAGCTTTTCATATTGGTGTCACCACCAACCAACTGTTGACCAGGATGAATGGCCATTGGCCAACTGTGACCAAGAGCAAAGGAGTCCACCCTGTTGCACAACATGCAGCTGAACATAACATGCTTGATTTCAAAGGCTGCTACACGATCCAGGCCCTCTGTATACTTCCCTCCACCACAGCTTTTCTGAACTGTGCAGATAGGAGTTATTCTTGCAACACATTTTCCACTCCAGGAATCATCCCGGCCTCCTATGGTAACCTATTGTCCCCACACCTGCTACCCAACCCTTTCTGCCCCCTGTGACCTATCACCTCCACCCAACTCATGTCCTCTTACCCTCATTGTTCTCTACTCTCTGGCTACACACCTCCCTCCCACAGCCTCCTGATACTGTTCTTGGCAGCCTTATTCTGCCACCTCTAGTTCCTACACACTTGCCAGGCACCCTACCCTCCTTGTTCCCTGCCCCACTGTGGATTGTTGCTCCCATTAAACGTGTTTCAGATGCGTTCTCATTGGAGCAGCTGGAGACAGTGATCATCTGTGTATGAGGTGTGCTTGCTTGTGAGTTTTTCTTTTCTGAAAAAGGCTTTGGAAAAAGCTTATATAAGAGTCTTTTTGTCGCCCCTGTCTGCAGCTCAACATTTCATCTTTACGGTGAGTAGCAGTCTATCCTTTTCAAAATATTGTTGATGACCAAAGTAGAGAAGATATGAAATGTAGACTGGCAATGGCAAGAAAATTGATTCTGAAGAATAAAAATTTCTTAACATCGAATATAGATTTAAGTGTTAAGAAGTATTTTCTGAAGGTATTTGTTTGGAGTACAGGCTTGTATTATAGTGAAGCTTGGATGGTAAACAATTCAGACAGTTAGAGAACAGAAGCTTTTGAAATGCAGTGCTAGTGAAAAATGCTGAAGATTAGATGGGTTGAACATGCAATTAATGAGGAGATACTGAACAGAACTGGGAAGAAATGAGATATTTGACACAACTTGACTAAAAGAAGGGATCGGTTGATAGGACATCTTTTGAGATATAAAGGAATTACAGTTTATTACTGGATAGAAGTGTGGAGGCTAAAAATTTTAGAGCAAGACCAAGACATAAATTCAGTAAGCAGGTTCAAAAGCTGTAGGGTGCAGTAGTTACAAACCAGTTTTTGGATGGAAAACCAGTAACAACCAGTCCACAGTTATTATGGCGGCTTTGGTTACTACCACAGTCCCCCAGAAACCCAAGTGGTGTTCCCTATAGCTTAATATTGCCTCCATCAGCCAATGTCTGTGGCTAAATGGTTCAAATGGCTCTGAGCACTATGGGACTCAACTGCTGAGGTCATTAGTCCCCTAGAACTTAGAACTAGTTAAACCTAACTAACCTAAGGACATCACAAACATCCATGCCCGAGGCAGGATTCGAACCTGCGACCGTAGCGGTCTTGTGGTTCCAGACTGCAGCGCCTTTAACCGCACGGCCACTTCGGCCGGCCAATGTCTGTGGTGCAGTGCTTATTTTGAGCAGCTGTTCATCTGGATGACAGTGGGTCTGGAAAAGAAACACAATTTCCTTTGATCAGGCAACATGTTTCCACTGATACACTGTCCAATCTCAATGATCCTATGTGCATCACAGCCATAATTTATGCTGTTGTTGGTCAACTTGGGAATATAATGGGTTGTATGATGCAGAGCGCCATTTTCGACAATGTGTGTTGAACAGTATTCTCTGAAACACTTGTGCCTCCAGCAGCATTGTACCCTGTTGCCAGATCTGCAAAGATCACAGAATATTATGCTGTATAGAGTGAAGAAGCCTCTGATCCCTACATTCTGCGATGAAGTGTGGATTTACAACTCCTTGTTGCCTACTCATGGTTTCACTTTCCATTGGTGCTCATGACAGTAGTATGCGAACAGCTGACCTTTTTAATCAGTTCCGAGATGCCAAGCCATAACGATCTGCCATTTTTCAAAGTGTTTATGTCAGTGGATTTCCTCTTATGTGGTCCATATCATCTCAAGAATGAGTCCACTTATATATTTTGTTTGCCACATGTGTCGAAATACCACCAGGCCACATTAAATCTCACAATGGGGCAGCAGTCATAATGGAAAGCACCCCAGCTTTTAGATTTCCTTAGTACAATGAATATTTTTATGGATAGAGTTGACAGTTGTCAGTGCACATTTTAGAGGAGATAACTTGGTATGATTTATTTGCATGAATTTAGAGTGAATAATTATCCAAGAGAATGGCTGGTTGGTTATTACACCAACATACAATGACTTAGAATACAGGTCACTTCTGTACTCATAATTTGCTGTGTCTCTAATGAGTTTCCTCCTTAGCCTAGAACGCAAACCACTCTATGGTGCTTGTAGTGTTCCAGTATCAGTGTGCCCCAATCAAGTTGGTTTGTTTTATTAGTTTACAATAGGGCATGCCTACAATTATGTAAGACTTTACATCCAATTTAAGTGATGAGTGCAGCACACCACATTTTAGGTGGTAGTGCTTTATTAGCTGACAAGAAAGCACTCATATAATTAGCCAGGGGCCTGGCTACCATTTTAAGTAAAGTGCAGTGCCACCATTTTAAGTAAAGTGCAGTGCAGATGTTAAAATTTTTTAAAGTGTCCCTTAGGGATTAGGATGTAGATTGTAACCAGTATCAGAGCAGCTGGCTCTTTCCCACAGAGAATTATTTCACTTTATGACTGTTCCTGTTAACATCATCACAGAAAGGATTTTATCAGTTTTAAAGCTCATTCATCCATGAAGAATTTTTACACTCAGCATGAGTACATCAAAACTGAGGACCATGTAATAGAGGAAAGGAAAGAATTCTGCTGCTGCAAAGTGAAGCATGTCAAATGAAGGAAGGAGGATATAAGAAGCAGACTGTCAAAAGCAAAGAGGGCATTTCTTGCTTCAAGAGTGTAGTGTATCAAATACAGGCCTTGAGTTGAGGAAGAAATTTCTGAGAACATTCATCTGGAGCATAGTGCTGCATGGACAGAAGATTATCAAATATTTGAAATATGGTGATGTAGAATGATGCTGAAAATTAAGTTTACTGACCAGATAAGAAATGAGTTGGTTCTCCACAGGCAAGGAATGAAATAATATGTGGAAAACAGTGAGTAGATGAAATGACAGGATGGTAGAATATTTGTTGGCTGCCATGTCACTAGAGGGAGCCACAGAGGGCAAAAGCTGCAGGGGAAGACCGAGATTATTGTGTATCAAACAAATAACAGAACATTAGGTGTAAGTGCAGCTCTATAAGGGGTTGTCAAAAGAGAGGATCTCAAAGTATGGTGCCATGAGAAGGAAGGAAGGAAGGAAGGAAGGTGTGGTTATAAGAGACAGAGCATGAGCTCAGCAGACTGGAGAATGAAACCAGCCATACTCTTTCAAAGGAACTATCTGGGAATTTGCCATGAGTGATTTAGGGTAATCATAGAAAACTTAGGGTAATCATAGAAAACCTACACAGCCAAAATGAGAATTAATTTAGCATCCTCCCAATTATGAGTCCTGTATCTTACTACTGGATCACATAATAGGTAGTTTGTTGGAGGATCAGGAGTGGTTTATAGCAAATAATTATTGGGGGATTAGAGACCTATTTTGGGAAGGATATTATCGATTTTATGCACAGCACAAGATGATAGTTGTGTTTGTGTTTTAACATAACATTTACTCTAGTATTTATGAGCACAGTTAGGATTTCATTTTCTCTAGAGAATGTAGTGGCTTCAAATCTATGACACTTTGATTACTACAAAACACTGTAATTCCTTTTTTTACATTTATTCAGAAAATGCTTTCAGAATGCTGCTTCATAATATTTTTGATAAGCTCAGGTAGTTACACTGCTGATACAGGGACAACCTTCTTTCAAGAACTACTACTTTGGATAGCGAAACAGTGTCTCATTTCAAAACAAACATTTTTCAGGTTATCATAATAGAAATCACAAAACTCTGGAATTAAACAGAAAGCAAGTTTAATCAATGTTTAAACAATGTGAATATCTACAACAAATAAATATTGACATGTACAGCACGCAAAATTGTCTGGAACTTCAGTAAATTATACATGAAATTAGAGAATGTATTAACAAAACTGCAAGAATCACAGTAATATAACATAATTTTGAATGTAGCACTCATGTTATTACTTTACTAATACATAACAGGTATATCAAAGGAAAAAAAGACCCAAAAATATAGCATCTCTTTGCCTTTCAAATTTGTATTTTTATATACTGTCTGTCAATAATGCTTCAAACATTATAGGCACTGAACAAAATTTTGTATTGTGAAGGGAATAAAAGATCTGCATTAAAGCACCACAGTATACAAAGTCTCAATACAGTCAAGTGCTGAGTAGCAAAACCAGAATGTATACAGAAAAAGTGTTTAGTGAAAGAGAAGGCACTTTTATCTCTTATTTTAAGCCTAAAGTAAATACATTTCTCTAAAAATAACACACTATTCACTGAAACAAAACAGAGTGTTCTGTATATTCACAAAAGATTCAGAACAGTATAAAAATAATGAGCACAACCTCTGATGCAATATATACACATATATATACCTCATTTTCATTGGTTGCTTCTACTTCATTCTATGAAATATTTTCCCTCCATATTTGATGAACACATGGTTAAATTACCAAGAACGAAAGTTCATACAGGTAAATCTTTACACACACACACACACACACACACACACACACACACACACACACACACACACACACATACACACACAAGGGGGTGGGGTGGAGGGAGGGGGGAGAGGGGGGGGGGGGAGAGAGAGAGAGAGAGAGAGAGAGAGAGAGAGAGAGAGAGAGAGAGAGAGAGAGATGACTAATATCACATATTTCTGCAGTAACCATTTACAGCTGAACATGATCATGTTTAAACACTTTAGTGCAAAAAAAGTATGAAATAATGATTCACAATGTAAAGTATGCATGCACAATGTACCTGTCAGTGAAAGGGGTTAAACAATCCTGTATCATGTCCTTTAGAATTTCTCGTAAAGTTCATAAACAATAACTAAGAATGAAAGGATCTGAAAAAGGCATATCAATGTTAAGCTTTCAGAACAAAATTAATTTGTCTAGAGAAAAATAAGAGTGCAAGAAGTGGAAGAGAAGGGAAACATTTTTAGAAATTACAAGGTATTAAACATCCACAACTTCAGCTCAAATGGATTCAACAGAAATCATCAATAAACTACCAGGCAAATGAGAAGTGCTGAAATAAATGAACAAAAGTATTTTCTTTGCAGAGAGAACTACTATCTGTAACTGACAATTTATGGTTACGTGGAAATCATTTTTATTATTAACTTTGAGGAATCACACAACGCAGTGTGAAGAGTGGTGATCAGTAGCATGATGAGAGCAGGAATCAGCTACTAACATGGAATGATTTCAAGAAAGTGAATTTCTGTTAATCCAATGCTTCAATGACTGCATTAGCTTAGCAAACTTGCTATTTAGTCCTTACCTTTTGAACTGGTAGAAGAGACACAGTGGATTTCATTATATGCTCCAAGGATTATAAAAATCCATTGAGTTATTGTGAGAAAACTGTAGAAAATTTTGACTGATATAAAATTTGATACACTGGAGGAGGGAGGGGACACGAATGTTTATTTCTCATATGACAAAAAATATTTTTTCATGCATTGAAAAATACCTTAAATGAGTTCTACAGAAGTTCTCAGAGATCCCAAAAGCAATTCAGTGATTGTCCAGACTGCTTTACTTTTTAAGATAAACAGAATGCTTATGTATAATGCCTTTCTGGGGTGAAAACTGTAGAATACTAACAAGAATGACATGGCATAGATTGATGTGATGCACAAAAGACTTAATAAGAAGTATCAGAGAGTGACTGTGTACTCACTTTATGAGAAAGATAATTTCATGTTGCACACACCATTACTGCCAATTCCTTAAAAACTATACCGTAAACTGGGGTGAATAGGGACTCAGGTGTGAATTGGGAGAGCAGTTCAGGAAAAAGTTTTATGTGTTACCAACGCAATGAAAAATCATTTGTCTGTAGTGAAATCTGATATCCAAAACACCTTATGAGTTTGTTTCTCTGAAATACTTGGTTACTATCATCTTTGACTTATTTCAGAAGTTTGCAGCCTTGTTCAAACTTGTCATATGTTTGTGTCGTTTTTGTTTTGGCGGTAAAACTTCAGCTGTACATGATACATACTTTTGAGGAATCTTTTCAAAAGTTTCCAGGTAAATATTATCACAATACATGAGAGACATGCTCAGAGATTTATGATACAATCATGTTTTTGTAGAAACTGTAATATATTTTCTCTTATGCTGTAACTTTTTTTAACTTTCAGGGGTGATTAGGGACAGCACGGTTAGGAAATATCAGTGCGATCCTAAAGGTCATCGCCACAAACATGTTACACAAGAGGACCTGGAAAGCACTATAGAAGCCATTAAAAAAGGGATGTCACTCTGAAAAGCTTCAGAAAATTTAAAAAAAATTAGAAATCTGCATTGCAATGGTAGAGCAAAATGTCTAAGCAGGAAATTGAAAACAGAATTAAGAAGGGAGGACAAACAGCTCTTGGTGTGCCAACTGAAGTGAAGATTGTGGAAAGTGTTGTTACTTGTGGAAGATGGTGATATCCACTATGCATGTTTGATGTATGATGTTATTTTTTGTGAAATACTATCTGGACAGAGAAGGAAGAATAATAAAGCAATTTAAAAACAATCTTCCAGCTCCAGATTGGGCACAATTTTTCATCGAGAGACACAAAGTTATTTCTTCACGAATATGTCAAAATATATCCCAAATCAGGGCTAAAGTTACCTCATAGGATATTCTTCATTATTTTGAAGAGTTGAAAATAACTCTAAATGGTGTTCCCCCAGAGCAAATATTAAAGCATGATGAGACACCTGGTGGACGGCCCTGGAAGGAAAAAACTTCTGTACAAAAGAGGCTGCAAATATCCTGACAGGGTTACGAATCAAACAAAATCCAATGTAAGCATGACGTTTGCTGCTACAGGTGATGGCACACTATTGCCACCTTTCACGATATATGAGTTCTCATCTATCTCCAGCTGTCATTGATTTGTGCAAAAAGCATGACATTGAGTGTGTTTTCTTACCACCGAACTCAACTCATCTTGCACAACCTCTAGATGTCCCACAGAACTAACAAATGTTCAGGAATTGATAAGAAGTACTTTCCTCGACTTTTGAAAGAAACCCTTGACATGTTATCACCAACCATAGAAAGAAACATTTGTTCAGGTTTCAAGAAGACTGGTATTTATCCTTTCAATCAAGACCAAGTTCTTGGAATGTTGCCATCTGAAGAAAGTGGAGAGGGCAGCACTGGCACTGTTAATGACAGCCTGGTTGAATTCTTAAAGCATCAAAGGTGGCCTGAAGGTAATTTTCCAAAACCAGGCAGAACAAGGAAACTGAACATACCACCTGGCAGGAGTGTTCACGCACATGACTTGTCAAATTCAGTGACTGAATCAGAAGAAGATAGTGATGGTGACACCAGTGATCACAGCTATAAATAGGGAGAAGACTCCACACCTACTCAGAAACCAGAAGAACTGTCTACTGATGGGGTGTCACACGTTGGGGATTGGGTGAAAGTGAAATTTGAGAGTGTAAAGGGGGCTCCAAAATATTTTATTGGTAGAATTACCGAAGTTGTGCTTGAAGGAAAAACATATGTGGCATCATTTTTGAGACAAAACTGGAAAGACAATAGTGTTTATGTTTTCCCAGTTGTAGAAGATGTATCTGAATTTGATTCTATTCAAGTGATTCAAGTCATGAAAGAACCATTCCTTAATAAGATGAGGCAGACATATGTTTAAATGATTTTTTAGTATTTTAAAGTATTAAGGTTAATTTGTGTTTTTAAAAACTATTTTTGTGTCCCTTTCGACCCCTGTGCCTGATGCAATAGGGTTCTGTGAGTTATATTTATCACTGTCCCTATTGACCCCTATCAAGGGGTAAATAGGGACACTTTATAATTGCTACTTACTACAAATTATATTAAGCAATACCAAATATACCTAGTTTCAAGGTTGAGTGACTATACCATCTTCCACTTTAATGATTAAAAACTCGTATTCAGATTGTATTTCTGGATTTATTATTTAAAAGCCTGAAATTCTGTCCCTATTCACCCCAGTTTATGGTATTAAAAATGAGTGAAATGGTAGATTGTATCACAAAAATAATACAATTTTCCCTTTAATTTCAACTCAGAAAATAATACTCGAATCAAGTAACTGACAGACATGTGAAATGTTTACTGTAAAATACAAACTACTGAATCAAAACCAGCATAGTATTAATTACAATAATCAGAAACTCATTAGGAGTCTTTAAAAATTGGATGTGTAATGATCCAGACCATAAAACTTTAATTCTGAGCCTGCTACATGGACAAGGGTTGGTCAAACTTTCAGCTGTCAAATGAAAGTTACGTACATCATTTTTAAATGAAAAGAAAATAGTTACAGCCATACCTCTTTGCGGGATGATTCAAGGCAATCTAACACACGTTCGTAGTGTCATGTTATACACTTCTTTCACTTTTTGATGGGTTTGAAACATTACTACAGTTACAGACAAAAACATGAGCAGTTTACTCATCTACACAACTTGAGTCCAACAGTAAAGTGGCCAGTCCATACTGCATTCTCAACACGAGAACTTATGATTTCAAAGGTTTTCTGCAGATGGCAGTGATACTGGTACAGAAAAGAGATAGTGTATTTGCAGACGATGTGTGTTTGGAAGGTGTCCCAGTTTTTTGTTGTACAGACATCATTACAAAATGTAAGTGACTCTTTATTGTTCAATAATGTGTCTATAACAAAAAAAAGTGTGTGCAAAAACGAAGTCCTTTTCTGCAAGATGCAGTCTTTATGAAATTGTTTATAGCAAAGTGAAAGGTCAAAATGCAATGATACTAATTTGGTTCTAAGTTTATGCTCCTACCTATTTGACATTCTACATTGATCTCAATGCAGAGGGAGAAGATATTCTTGCTTCTGCTTCAGGAAAAAATATTGATTGTGATATTCAAGTAACATAAAATCCAGAATGGAATAACAAATGTGCCTGTCTGCCACTCAACATCACCTCTTTGTGGTGGGTAAACTCCATTCTTTATCTTAAATGTCTTTTTTAATATTTAGAATCATATTATTTTATTCACTAAATCATAACGGATAACAGACTATCAAAAGAAATTTTGTGTTTGTCTGTTTTACTATGCATGAGAGAGAGAGAGAGAGAGAGAGAGAGAGAGAGAGAGAGAGAGAGAGAGAGAGAGAGAGAGAGCAGACAGGCCACAGCAAATAGCAAAGCACAGAATGACTCGCATAGCCCTCCATGCAGTTAAAGTCAAAGATGTATAGTGCATTGAAACACAATACCAAGAAAGAATATTACATGACATGGTTGTTAAAGGCTGATGTAGAGCAAATATCATCATTTCCTGAAAATTTAGTACTCTACTAAGAATTTTATGTCAATCACTGACTTAAATTTTGCTTGTTCTCTTTTTGCCTTGCTATATGACAAGCATCTCTTGATAGTTCACTGGTGAAAACTACAGCAGTGATGCTGAAGCAAAAGAATCACAGCAGTTTTTGCAACACACATCCACTTTAATGGAATCATGTCTAACATTTTATGCTGGAAACATCTTTGCAGATTTAGGAGATCTACCATTTAACTATGAAACAGAATTCAAAACATTCAATGCAGCATGATTCAAGAGGAAAATATAAACACTACAACTGTACTGTATTATATGCACCAGATGATACTGAGCTCTGACAAAGCTATACAAAGCATCTAGTTTTTTGTGGAGATAAAGAATACAAAAAGTGATATCTAGTGTGGTAGTTTAATGACATGAACATCTGTCATAAATAAATAAATAAAACATCTGTGAAGTCTTGAACGTGAATTAAAAAAAAAACACACTCACATTTTTAAAAACTGGAAGATGTGTCCAAGGTACAACAGTACAGTACTTCAAGCAGAAGGAAGGGGAAAGAAGCCTAACCATTTCTTCCACGAAAAGTAGTTAATCTTATCAGATATGTGCCATACAACAGAATTATATCAAACATTTCAAATTCTTAAATTTTACAGATTACTTTTTTAAAAAAACCTCTTTCTCTTGAAATTTTCTCTAAAAACATCAATTTTCGCAACTTGATAATGTGCCCAACATGATTATTACCTGTGCTGAACCAGCATACTACATACATGAAATCTAACAATTACTAATAATGGTATTAGTCATTTTGCTTTGTAGATGAGGCATACAGATCTGATCATTATACACTTTTGGAAACCCACGCGTATGTTCCAATTATATAACCTATTTTCCCACAAATCACGCAAAAAAATCAGATACCTTATTAAGGTATTCACATGAAGTTCTCTTGCCTTTAAAAATGAAATAAGTAGGAAATTTCACAACACCTCGACTAGGCCATTAAAAAATGAGTTAATTAGTTAACACTTTGATTTAACAAATACTGAGTGTCACAGTTAGCACTTTGATTTAACAAATATTGAGTGTCACAGTTTGGGTAACTAATCTCTCTCTCTCTCTCTCTCTCTCTCTCTCTATCTCTCTCTCTCTCTCTCTCTCCACCCCCAAAAAAATCTATTAGTATTTGGATCCAATTCAGCTGAGACAAATAAGTGATTTTATGTTTAAGTTTGCACGTAAAAAAAAGTGAATCAAAGAATATGCAAATATATTCAAGTGTAATATATCATATCACACACTACACACCCGTGAGGAAAAATGTAGTATTGTAATATTTGCAATAAAGTTACTTTCACATCTCAACTTGCTTTGGAGCATCCTACAATCAGCTGTCAAGCAACACCTATATCAAATGGATATGAAAAATAAGACAATAGTCTTAGATTGGACTGTTAATACATTCAGCTGCTTGATATCCAGGTAACTGCTATTTAACAGCACAGAATAAATAATTATTACACAGTAAGTACTACAACATGGAAGCATCTTCATCTCAACTGTAAAATGAAATACTTCTCTAAAAATATATTCCACACTCTCACTCTCGCAGAGTGTCTCTCAAATAATTAAATTTATGTCCTACGAGGCTGGGTTCACATCTTCTTTTCTGACACTTGTGTTGCCACAATTCAATCTCTTTGCCATGAAAATTTACCTTATTGCCATAACATACAGTAAAGCAGTATGTTCCTTTGTTACAAAATATATATTTACCGGCATTTATTAACATTTTCTCATCAGGGCTGAAAGATTACTGGATCATTTGTGGAAGAAAATGTTGCAAGGAAAATATAATCAATGATAGATATAAGAGCTATTCAACGTAAAACTACAGCCTATCAAAATATAAAAAATGCTATAATCTCTCAAATGAGAATTGCATATCTTTCTGTGCTGCTTTTTCATATATTTCTGTGACTATATTACAAGAAAGTGCCAGAAATTTTACAAAATTGGATTTGTACAGAGCACTTATGTATCAAAAGACTTTATAATTATAAAAGAATGAGGTCAATATCTCAAAAAATAATTCATATCTTACATCCTCATCATTTACATACAAAAAAATATAGTTACACGTTTCATCATATTTCTTTTTACAAATAATTAATTTTCTGCTGGTGCTCTTAGTTGCCAGATGGCTCTTAGTATCAGTCAAGATAACGAGTATTCACAAAATGTAATCTGTATTAATAAAAGTAGGATTTGATATTTCACTCTGAAAACAAACTGATAAATTTCATGGTCCCTAAAGCTAACATACATTGGACTCCTTACAAATACGGCTGTTTTTTTGCAACTGTGCGAGCCTCAAAGATGTCTATACTTTGTGATTACATCTGCATTTGACACAAATTATGGATCATGTCAAACAGATACTTCCCCAAACCATGGAGAAATTACGATCAGAATGATTTTACATATGGAAGGAAAATAGCAGACAAAAAAATTTGTGATCAAGAAAACTCACACAATGGAATGCAGTTTGCATAGAAATGGTGTAAATGTGAATAATTCTGATATAAGGAAGAGGTCTGTAACAATTACCCTAAGGTTAACTGAGACATCTCCATTATTAAATGCAACAATCAACTGTTACTGAAGTCTGGCAGCAGAAAGAGAAAAAAGAACGGTTTGTAAAAGCATAACAGAAACTTCATACCTGAATCCTTTGATGATTCGGTGGTATGCAAAGAGAAATGTTCTGTACAAGAAGCAACTACATTTGTGCTAACAAAATCGCTGACTTCAGACTCTGGATGTAATGTGTTCATTGAAGAAGAATCAAAAAGACAAACTTTAAGTTCAACACATAAGATGCCATCAAATATATATCTGAAATGACTGAAATGAATGCAACAGGTTCTGTTGTAACAATATGAACACCAGGGAGACAGGAGCTAATTAAGTGCATGCGCGCACACCCATCCACCCACCCAGCCACACACACAATTATTTTTATGACTTGGCGAGACGAAGTACATGCAAAATAACTTCGTCCACAGTCTGATTGTTGAGCAAAGTCTTGACAGCAGAGTCATCTATGACAACAGTGAACAGCAGCTTGGCATTTTCACGCAATCTATCTGTGTACAATAGCTCCTCTGAGGTTACAGGCTGATGACCACATCGACGAATGACTGCCTCTAGCAACTGGTCAACTTGTGTTTCTGGCCATCCAAAAGCCTTTAAAGTGGCTTCGTCCACTAGCAGTGCCAGCAGCTCACGAACTGAGTCAGCGAGAGCAGCTTCACTGAGTGATGGTATGCTACTAGGATCGCCTGAACTTCCATCACTTCCACTACCATTCAGGCCCACACCAGATCCAACAGGCCCTTGAGCTGCTGCTGCAGCTAGAAGCTGCTGTTGCAGTTTTTTCTTTTCTGTTTCAGCCAATATCTCCTCCAACATGTCTCTGTGCTTGGTGCGCATGTGACGGAGTAAGCAATCTTGCCGAATGAATGCTCTTCCACATTCATCACAAGAACGGGGTGGTTCCTGCAAATAATTGAATCACCTATAGTTTCCTCTTATTTTCTTATAACTATTCTACAATGATTATTATTAATGTTTCTCACAAATGAGCTACTGACAAATATTCACATTTAAATGTGCAAGCTAGGCAAATCCTTAGTGATAACATTTTACAAAATAATATACATCATTTTTTGTGAATAATAAAAGAAAAGAATTTATGTTAAACCTGCTAAGTATTATTACATATTTCAAATTATGCATATGTAATGTGAACTCGCTGTTATTTGCAGGTCAACATTATGACTGTCACATCAAATCAAGCACACAACAAATGATGTAGTTGTCATCATATAATCGGAATAAACATACACGTAAATTCATAGAATTTACTCAGGATAGAGTTCAACCGTTCACTCTGAAAGCCTGATTTCCTTGTGTCTCCTAAGAGATATTAGAACAATAACATTACTATTTGCTTACTAAAATGTAGTACTTGATCTACAAGAGGACGGCTTGGGCCCTACAGGCGATATACACTCCTGGAAATGGAAAAAAGAACACATTGACGCCGGTGTGTCAGACCCACCATACTTGCTCCGGACACTGCGAGAGGGCTGTACAAGCAATGATCACACGCACGGCACAGCGGACACACCAGGAACCGCGGTGTTGGCCGTCGAATGGCGCTAGCTGCGCAGCATTTGTGCACCGCCGCCGTCTGTGTCAGCCAGTTTGCCGTGGCATACGGAGCTCCATCACAGTCTTTAACACTGGTAGCATGCCGCGACAGCGTGGACGTGAACCGTATGTGCAGTTGACGGACTTTGAGCGAGGGCGTATAGTGGGCATGCGGGATTCCGGGTGGACGTACCGCCGAATTGCTCAACACGTGGGGCGTGAGGTCTCCACAGTACATCGATGTTGTCGCCAGTGGTCGGCGGAAGGTGCACGTGCCCGTCGACCTGGGACCGGACCGCAGCGACGCACGCCAAGACCGTAGGATCCTACGCAGTGCCGTAGGGGACCGCACCGCCACTTCCCAGCAAATTAGGGGGACTGTTGCTCCTGGGGTATCGGCGAGGACCATTCGCAACCGTCTCCATGAAGCTGGGCTACTGTCCCGCACACCGTTAGGCCGTCTTCCGCTCAAGCCCCAACATCGTGCAGCCCGCCTCCAGTGGTGTCGCGACAGGCGTGAATGGAGGGACGAATGGAGACGTGTCGTCTTCAGCGATGAGAGTCGGTTCTGCCTTGGTGCCAATGATGGTCGTATGCGTGTTTGGCGCCGTGCAGGTGAGCGCCACAATCAGGACTGCATACGACCGAGGCACACAGGGCCAACACCCGGCATCATGATGTGGGGAGCGATCTCCTACACTGGCCGTACACCACTGGTGATCGTCGAGGGGACACTGAATAGTGCACGGTACATCCAAACCGTCATCGAACCCATCATTCTACCATTCCTAGACCGGCAAGGGAACTTGCTGTTCCAACAGGACAATGCACGTCCGCATGTATCCCGTGCCACCCAACGTGCTCTAGAAGGTGTAAGTCAACTACCCTGGCCAGCAAGATCTCCGGATCTGTCCCCCATTGAGCATGTTTGGGACTGGATGAAGCGTCGTCTCACGCGGTCTGCACGTCCAGCACGAACGCTGGTCCAACTGAGGCGCCAGGTGGAAATGGCATGGCAAGCCGTTCCACAGGACTACATCCAGCATCTCTAAGATCGTCTCCATGGGAGAATAGCAGCCTGCATTGCTGCGAAAGGTGGATATACACTGTACTAGTGCCGACATTGTGCATGCTCTGTTGCCTGTGTCTATGTGCCTGTGGTTCTGTCAGTGTGATCATGTGATGTATCTGACCCCAGGAATGTGTCAATAAAGTTTCCCCTTCCTGGGACAATGAATTCACGGTGTTCTTATTTCAATTTCCAGGAGTGTATATTGATGGATATTGAGCAGTGAAAGTACAGATACTCACTTTGTGATCACAAAATAACACTGAAACTCCCTCACTCGAAACCTCTCTGCAATGGCTACTATTGGTGGTGTTCCAACCATTGGATTCACTACACTTCAACAATATTGTATAGCCCAAGAACTCACCACTCTTCCATATCTCACTGTCATATATTATATTAAGGTGGGAGGTGGGCAAAAACAAACCAGTTCTTCTAACACTTTTCCAATGACAGTAATACGAAATGCACATGGGCCCCTCATACTCATTAATGAGTGCAGAATGTGAACTATCCATTACATGTGGTATATCTGTGGTCAGATGCTCAATGCTGATGACACTATACAACATGGTGAGAGAATCTTACAAAATAGGGAAATAAAAAGTATTTTCAATAATATGCAAAATAAATGAAAGTCACCTATAGCCGACTGATGCGTAGAAATACACAACAGAAAACAATATTCACTCCAGCTTTTGAGTTCTTACTTTTTCTCTAGCAAAAGTACACATTTATCTATTTTGTCCATGCGATCAGATAGCACTCACTGTTACAGGTGCTGGATAAAATTTGTTAACATATATGATGGATAGATCATGGTATTATAATACACTGCAATAGTCTGATTAAATAGCTTCACTGAATAACGAATGTTTTGCACTTAAAGATAACCAGCAAGATTAATTTTCTAGGTATTCTATTACAGAGTAAAAAGAGTGACACAGCAAATAGGATGTCACAGCTTTACTAGATCGTATGTTCTCTTCAATAGACTTGGAGCACAGTTTATGTGTACTATAATGTTAGACACAAGTGATCACTATTTTGAATGATTATCTTTGGCACAGTCAGTGAGTTATGTTTTCTCTTTGTTTTATTTATGTTTTATTGTTGCTGGATGTGCTATAAAAGGAGTCGTATGAGTTGCAGTTTAGTTTTATGTTGCAATAATATTAATTTGTCTAGCCCCACAACAGTTGGTGACACCGATGCGGTCACCCATGTGAAATTCGATGGTCACGTAACACTACATATTGTGCCAACATCACACTAAGTACAAACATTCATGTCAACTGTGTCTGGCATCTTCTGCAACCCAGTTCACCATAACTCCACAATGTCAAACCTGCCACCAAGAGTGGGTTGTCTGCTGCATAGTAATTAATCATGTGACAGTAAAACTGCCACTGTTTTATCAACAGAATCCCGTACTGTGGTTTGTGCAACAAGAAAGACAGTTTAGGGTAGTAGTTTAGACAAGAAGCACAGTTATATAGCTGCTGCACTCAAGGCCACAAAGGCACAAGACATTCTGGTGTCATCGAGTACTGATTGTTACATAACCATCAAGAATGATGCCCTGATTACCTGGCTCTTGCAATTCAAGGGAGAAGTTACTTCACACTGAAGAGCTAGTTGATCAACCCCCAATGCAGCTACTACACCGAATGCGTACATTAGCAAGCAATACAGTCAGTGACACAATTCTGTGGAATATTTGGTTATTGTGTCTATCACCCAGTGCGCAGAAGATACTGACAGTGTGCACTGGTGATCTAGACGTACTCGCGCAACCAACGAATCACATAGCAGGAATGCATCTGTACACATGTGTCACAACAGTTTTCCCCCAGCCTTGGGCAGATAACGGCCTTTCTACCCTACAATCATAGTCTTACAAGCTCACTGGAAAAGTTGCTGCATTATGGATCTAGACTACTAGTCACCAATCTTGTCGTCCTCCCCCACAGGGAAAGCACAGCTGCTCGCCTTCATCAGCAAAAGTCTGCTGGTACCATCGATGGTATGGTTCCAAGCTGCAGAAGTGTAGAACAGGGAAACTCAGCGGGAAGTCAAGGACGACGGCCAATGTTTCTCCAGGCAGCAGCCAACGGTTTGTAATGCAACATGGCACAAAGTTACAGTTTTTGGTAGAAGGGTGCTGACAGCTCAGTCCATCCATCTGCCCATCTGTTTGTTGCAACTGTGATTACTGCCACTTTTTTCCCACCTATGGTTCTACAATTGTAATGTATGGTCATGTCAAATTAGTGCTGAACTTAGGCCTATGGTGCAAATTTGGGACATGATGCACCCTGTACACTAAGCAAACTTTTTATCGTTTTATGGACTCCTACCTGACCTCCATCATTGATGCCTTCTTGACACTAACACCAACCTAGCAAGCTAAGGGCAAATGCGCCATGTGGAAGACACAGCAATACAGATGATTACTGGTGATTCTCCATTCATAAGCTCCTCAGACAGTTTCCAGAGATCGCTTGCTAGACTCTCACACTAGCATCTGCACAGCACTCGATGGCGCACTATATTTTGACTTCACTGGACCATTACTTCGTCCTTGACCACAGCACTTGACACCCCAGGAACTGAAGATAGTTAAGCAGGAATTCTCATCCGTGCTTGCAGAAGGAGTCTGCCACCCATCAAGCAATAGTTGGGTGTATCCGCTGTACTTGGTCCCAAAGAAGAACAATGAATGGCATCTATGTGGTGACTACAGGCAGCTCAATGTAAGAGCCATTCCAGATCGATATACAGTAACACTGGACGACATTACTAAGACTGCCGTCTGGACGGTTTGAATTTACCCGAATGCCTTTAGGACTTATTAATGCAGTCCAAACATTTTAATGGTTCATGGATGAAGCCACATGTGCTTAGACTTTTGTTATGTATATATCAACGTTATTCTGGTCATGTCAAACTAAGAGGCATAAACTAGACACACTTATGACAGATCTTCACTCATCTCTGTGCGTATGGCTTGTTCAGCAACCCTCAAAGTGCACCTTTGGAGCAGCTGAAGTGCAATTCCTAGGCTATGTTATCAATGCACGAGGCATAAGGTCAGTGTAAGAGAAACTGTAAGCTATACTTCATTTTCTGCAGCATGTGACAGTTAAACAATTATGATTATTTCTTGGCATAACCAATTTTTACCATTGTTTTGTTCACACTCAAGGTCTCTTAGCTGCACCACTGAATAATTTCTTGCATAGTGCACTTAAACCGAAGGATAAGTCCAGTGAAATAGTGAGGCCGAGTTGGCATTTACCAAGCTCCTGTTGGAGGGACAGCAGTTCACTTTCATCACAGATCATAGGCCACAAATGTACGCTTTCTGCCAGAACACAGAGGAAGCATCACAATATCAGCTGTGACATCTCAGCTATATCAGACAGTTCACTACTAATAGTGTTCACATTGAAGAGGTACTGAATATGCCAGCTGATGCTCTCTCTTGGACGGAAGTGATCACTTATGCTGTTCATTCTGAAACTCTCGCCACAGCCCAGCCATCAGATAGTGAGATACAAGATTTGCAAATAGTGAGATACAAGATTTGTTGGAGCAACCATCAGGCCTACAACTCTGCCATGTTGTGTTACCGCCACCAACAACGCTGCTGTATTGTGACGTTGCCACTAACAAATCATAACCATTTGTGACTGTTGACTTTCACCATCAGGCAATCACCTCTTTATATCAGATGTTGCACACAGGAGTACGATCCACTACCAGCATGGTAAGGCGAGCTTTTTCCTGGTCACACATGGACAAAGATTGCATGCAATATGTGCGACAATGCATGGTATGTCAACAGGATAATGTTAGCCTGCATGTTAGGTCACCTCTTGACACATTTATTCCTCCAAATGTCCATCAAGACCTTGTAGGACCTCTCCCAGCATAACAAAGATATACCTACTGCCTTACAGCCATTGATCATTTTACATGCTGGCCTGAGGTGTTCCTGATTTCTGACATTACCACAGAAACAGTTTCAACTGTGTTCTTCCACGGTTGGATCACCCATTTCGGTATATCTTTACAAATTACAACAAACTGGGAAAGATAATTTGCATCATACCTTTTTAAAGCACTAAACGTCCTACAGGGTATGAATTACATTAGATCTACAAATTATCACCTGGCAGCAAATGGTTTAATTGAGCACATGCACTGCCAACTGAAAGTGTCACTTCAATGCCACAACTCACAGCGGTGGACAGAGATGTTGCCCATCATCCTGTTGGGTCTTCGTGCATCACTGAAAGGAGACCTGAAGTCATGATTGCGGAACTTGTTTATGGCCAGCTGATACAATCGCCCGATGAGTTCTTTGCCAAATGCAATACAACTGCATTGGCCTTTCAAATTTCATACAAAAGCTGCATACACAAATCTGGTAACTATGCTCAGTTGCTCCAAGGGATCAGTGGACCGCTCCTTCTTTTGCTTTTGATGAGCTACGGAGTGCCATCTTGTTTTTGTACAGCATGACACATACACCAGCCACTGCAGCCACCCTACAATGAACCTTACTGTGTCATCAACAAGGAGGACAAGATATTCAAAGTCGATGTGATGGGTATGTCAACCATCAACAGGCTAAAACCAGCTTTTCGTGCACCCTACACTGGTACAAACTCCTCTACACAGACCACACGCCCAACAAATGATGCAGCTACTCCACCACCTGTCACAGATCAGCTGCAACAGATGTCAGACGCTACCTCTAATGTACCATTACCAGCCTGTGCATGACTCATTGTTACCCGGTCTGGATGACACATCTAATTCAACAGAGAATATTGTTGACAATAAGGGAGATGGATGATGGAGTTCAATGTTATGTGCATGTAATGCTAGATGCAAGTGATTACTACTTTTAATTATTATGTTTGATGCAGTTGCTGGCTTATGTTTTCTCTTTGTTTTATATGTGTTTTATCCTGTTGATGAATGTGCTATTGAATGGGGCCATGAGTTACAGTTTAGTTTTTATGTTGCAATAAAGTTAATTCAGCTTGCCCTGTAACATACTTAATAAATTTTTGAAGCTTGTTGAACAACTGGAGCCTCCTGTATAATGCACAGTTTTTATGATGTTAAGTGTTTGCACATAACACATGCAGATCTGAGATTAATTGCTGTTGTATTTGTGTATTTTACTATTTTCTTTCTCCGGTCTCGATTCTGTTGGCACCGTGTGGTCTTTAAAAATATTTACAGACTCTAGAAGGCCGTGTCATGATCTCCAGCTTCCTGAAGATGGGTTTGCAGGAGTCTTTAGGTTTGCTTCCATTAATAATCTTCATGGTTCTCTTCTGTATTTTGAAAGTCCTCAGAACAGTTGAAGAATTTCCCCAGGACATCACAACACACAGACACCTAAACACGCACACCCATGGCGAGACTGTCCTCAATATGGTTGTATGCGTCTATGCATTTGGGTAACTGAAAAAGAGGAAGAGCTCGAAAACTAGCATGAATACTGTTTTCTATTGTGTGTTTCTACACATCACATGTCAGTCAGCAACAGGTGAGCCATTGCCTTTCCTTTATTTTAAGTATTATTCTATCCAGGAATTTCCATTGTTATTATACATATTCAATAATGATGATTGATTAATTTAAACAATGGAAAATCCAGGATGGAATAATGACAATATTATGAAATGGATAGACTGCTACTCACCATACAGCAGAGATGTTGAGTCACAAACGGTAGAATGTATAAGGGGCGTTCAAAAAGAAACGAGCCAGAGTCTGGTATGCGCAAACTGGTGACAGGAGGGTAATATCATGGCGGGTGTAACGAGGTGTGCTTCCAACCAGAGCATGAAAGTTCACAGCCCATCACTAGAGGGCACACGTGCATGTCACGTGACTGAACAGAGTTAGCAGCAGCATGCATCAATTGTCCAATGCTGCTAGTCACATTGCAAACAGTGACATGGAGGCATCAACAGAAGAGCAAAGAGGTGTTGTTCATTTTCTGACAGTGGAAGGTGTAGGAAAAACGGACATTCATTGACGAATGTCACAAGTGTTACGGCGAACACACTATGTCTCTTGCAAAGGTCAGGGTGTGGCACAAACGCTTCAGGGAAGGACTGGTGTCATTAGCCACTGATGCATGGTCTGGGACACCACACTGCATCACTGATGACATCATCCAGCTGGTGGATGCACTCATTACCCAGGACCACCGAGTGACAGTGAAAGCCAAGCCCAGCGTAACCTGCAAACCTTGACCACCCTTCACCAGGCGATCAAATCAAAGCAACCAGGCAATCTCACCCATGGGGTCACTCTGCTCCACAACAGTGAAAAGCCTCATATGGCCAACACAGTCGTGGCACTCCTGCAGAAATTAAAACGGGAGGTTCTCGGCCACAGTCCATCCAGTCCGGACCTCTCTCCCTGTGATTACACCATTTTTGGTCCCCTTCAAAAGGCTCTGAGGGGCAAACGATTCACCTCAAATGACGATATCCAGCTGTATGTGCAGAACTGGTTAACATTGCAGCCTTGGGAATTTTATGAGACAGTCATTCACCACCTTGTGTCACAATGCAACAAGTGTTTCAATGGCCAGGGTCAATACTTTTAACATACAGATACTGGTTTCTGTAATTATGCCTCTGGCTCGTTTCTTTTTGAATGCCCCTTATAGTTTATTCGTCTCATAACGTACAGTTTAAAATCAAAGATTTTTGTACTGGAGACACGTCAAATTACTTTAAAGAAATAAAGTTATAATAAGATATGGTTATAATAGAGGGAAACATTCCACGTAGGAAATATATATCTAAAAACAAAGATGATGTGACTTACCAAATGAAAGTGCTGGCAGGTCGACAGACACACAAACAAACACAAACATACACACAAAATTCAAGCTTTCGCAACAAACTGTTGCCTCATCAGGAAAGAGGGAAGGAGAGGGGAAGACGAAAGGAAGTGGGTTTTAAAGGAGAGGGTAAGGAGTCATTCCAATCCCGGGAGCGGAAAGACTTACCTTAGGGGGAAAAAAGGACAGGTATACACTCGCACACACGCACATATCCATCCACACATACAGACACAAGCAGACATATTTAAAGACTTGTGTCTGTATGTGTGGATGGATATGTGCGTGTGTGCGAGTGTATACCTGTCCTTTTTTCCCCCTAAGATAAGTCTTTCCGCTCCCGGGATTGGAATGACTCCTTACCCTCTCCTTTAAAACCCACTTCCTTTCGTCTTCCCCTCTCCTTCCCTCTTTCCTGATGAGGCAACAGTTTGTTGCGAAAGCTTGAATTTTGTGTGTATGTTTGTGTTTGTTTGTGTGTCTGTCGACCTGCCAGCACTTTCATTTGGTAAGTCACATCATCTTTGTTTTTAGATATATAAAGTTATAATAATATATTCAAGCAGGCATTTTTGAGTTTTTAGACAAGAACAATTTAACAAGAACATATATAACACTTACAGTTATTTTGCAGCTTGCAATACAATTTCTATAAAATATTAACAATTTATTATAGAATACATAATCTTTATTGTTTCCTTTCTTAACAAATTGCCCAACTGTCCTGCATCAATTCTTCAATTGAATAATAACATTTTTTCCACTAGTGTATTAAATAACAATCTTTTTAGTGAGTCAAACTCCATATTTAACAGATTTGTGATATTTAATTTAATGTAAATTCTTAACACTGTGTACAATGGTGTTTAAGTGTAAAGTTTTAAATTATGAGATGGGAGTTAGAAACTGTGTCTGTGATGAATACTGCAATTGTGGTTGAAATGAAAATTGTCAAGTAACTTTTGATTTTTATACGTGGAAATAAAAATTTCATACATTTACAAGGAAGGAATGGTTAGTATTTTTAATTTTTTAAGTAATGGGTATGATGTTCTTTTTTGGACTAAACACGTTTCGTATAATTCTCTTTTGAAGTGTAAGTAATATCAGGCTGTTTGTAGAACTTCCCCAGAAAATTTTTCTGTATCAAATTATAGTTTGAAAGTAGCTGTGGTAGACTATCTTCCTGATGTCCATAAGGGTGGAACCAGATAAGACATTCATCACATAAGCTAGGCTGTTTAGTTTGTTAGTTAACAAGTCTACATACAAGTCCACATCATTGCGAAATATCGTATTCATGATCCATGGAACTAGTATTAATCTAATCTAATCTAATCTAACCTTCCAATTTAAATTTTTGTCGAGATTTAGACCTAGAAATTTTACATAACTTGCTTCAGTCATTTCCTGATTGCCGTGCAATATTTTTATGGGAGATGCTGATGATGTTTTAACGCTGAACTGCACTAATTGTGTTTTTGTGACACTGAGTTTTCAACCATTTTGCTGAAACCATAATTCTAGGTTTCCCATTATATTTTCCACAGTATGATGAATTTGTCCTAAAATGTCATTTTCAATTAAAACTGAGGCATCATTTGTGAATAAAACAGAGTGAACATCAATGCTTAAAGGTAAATTGTTTATGTACAGCAGAAAAAGATAAAGCCCTAAAATGGAACCCTCAGGACCCCTGTACAAATCTTTTTCCTGTCCAAAATTATTTTTTCCCATTTGAATTTAGAATAACTCTGTCTTCTTTCAGACAAAGGAGATTTGAACCACTGTAATGCCCTACCTGTGTCCTTTTTACACTTGTCTAAAGCAGAGCTTATCTTTTCAGTGAATTCCCTGATAGCATTTATTGTATTTTTCCCCTTTGAAATCCAAATTGATTTTTAACTATAATATCACTTTCTATAAGAAAGTTTTCAAGATGTTTTGTAACAATCCCTTCTATCACCTTAGGAAAAACCGGTAGCAGGGAAATAGGGCAGTAATTCCCCATGCCATCTGGTGAGCCTTTCTTGAACAATGGTCTTATTTCAGCATATTTTAAAACATCCGGGAAGTATCCTTCCACAAATGGCCGATTAATAATTTTAGCCAATAGATGAGAAATGATGTTAGAAACAGCCTTGACTACAGTGGTTGGAATTTTATCCCATCCAGCGGATTTCTTGTTTTTTTAAAGAAACTATAGCATCATCTAATTCTTTTGAATGTTTTAAGGTGCGCATTCACAGCAAAAAGACTACTAAACACATAAGCTTTCAGCCAGAAGGCCTTCTTCTGAAATCGGCAATAAACACAGACACACACACACACACACACACACACACACACACACACACACACACACACACATTCATGCGAAAGCAGCTCAATGCACGAGAGACAGTGGTCTGTTTGAGCTGTGTTTGCTTTGCGTGAATACGTTTGTATTTTGTCTGTTTCAGAAGAAGGCCTTCTGGCTGAAAGCTTAAGTGATTAGCAGTCTTTTTGTTGTGCCTGTCTGCAACTCATCATCCCTGCTATATGGTGATTAATTAGTTTCATGCTCATGGTGAGCATGTTGGCAATGATGGAACGTGAATTTACTTACTGTATTGGCAGTTGAGTGTACCCACCTAAGTTTACAATGTTAATTAAATGAAGTGAAAATTAAATAATAGTAAATAATAGTAAATCCTCCCCACTCCACCAAGAGTGTCTTTCCGCCGTCCACCTAACCTTCGTAACCTCTTAGTTCATCCCTATGAAATCCCCAAACCACCTTCCCTACCCCCTGGCTCCTACCCTTGTAACCGCCCCCCAGTGTAAAACCTGTCCCATGCACCTTCCCACCACCACCTACTCCAGTCCTATAACCCGGAAGGTGTACACTATCAAAGGCAGAGCCACGTGTGAAAGCACCCACGTGATTTACCAACTGACCTGCCTACACTGTGAAGCTTTCTATGTGGGAATGACCAGCAACAAACTGTCCATTCGCATGAATGGACACAGGCAGACAGTGTTTGTTGGTAATGAGGATCACCCTGTCGCTAAACATGCCTTGGTGCACGGCCAGCACATCTTGGCACAGTGTTACACCGTCCGGGTTATCTGGATACTTCCCATTAACACCAACCTGTCAGAACTCCGGAGATGGGAACTTGCCCTTCAGTATATCCTCTCTTCTCGTTATCCGCCAGGCCTCAACCTCCGCTAATTTCAAGTTGCCGCCGCTCATACCTCACCTGTCTTTCAACAACATCTTTGCCTCTGTACTTCCGCCTCGACTGACATTTCTGCCCAAACTCTTTGCGTTTACAAATGTCTGCTTGTGACTGTGTATGTGCGGATGGATACGTGTGTGTGTGTGTGCGCGAGCGTATACCTGTCCTTTTTTCCCCCTAAGGTAAGTCTTTCCGCTCCCGGGATTGGAATGACTCCTTACCCTCTCCCTTAAAACCCACATCCTTTTGTCTTTCCCTCTCCTTCCCTCTTTCCAGATGAAGCAACCGTTGGTTGCGAAAGCTTGAATTTTGTGTGTATGTTTGTATTTGTTTGTGTGTCTATCAACCTGCCAGCGCTTTTGTTTGGTAAGTCACATCGTCTTTGTTTTTAAATAATAGTAATAATGATAATAAAGCAACAGGAAGGGCTGAGATTGGTGTACTGAACAATGGGACATGAAGAATGACATGATGAGGAAGATGAAAGTCTGTTGATCCAACTGTCATTGTTGGTGGCTCATACTTGTATCTGAGTTTTCATTTTTCTCCTCCATTTGTATTACTGCATCACAGTTTAGGTATGGAGATGCCTTTGATGACTTAGCAGCCCAATCTTGGCACGAAAAATGTGGCCACATGCATTACACATAATAGAGAGTGGAGGGTGTGGCTGGGCCTGGCAAAGCTTGCATTTCTGTTTTTCATTTTTCTGCCTCTGACATTCCTGCTCAAACTGTAAGACAGCAGCTTAAGTAGTTGTGCGGCAATGTTTACATTCTGCTGCTGCAGTGAACCAGTTACTTGGATCAATGTTTAGATTCCTTATGTTCTTCTTTAACAGGTCCTTATAGTACTTCAGATAAGCACCATAAAGCCTACTGCCTGTGCTCACTTCACTATACAAAATTTGTTGAGGAGGTCTGTTGTTTCTTATCCCCTGGACATGCCAAATCCATCTCAACTGGCGACCAGTAATGGTGGCTTCTGTACTGTATATATTTGCATGCAAAAAAACAGTAGTGTTTGATATGAAATCATCCCATTTGCTGTTCATAATGTATCTAAGCTTCTGTTTGCTGAAGTGTTCTAATTTCTTATGATCACAGTGATGAAGAGACCAAGTTTTGTAACCACAGAGTAGGGCAGAAACAATTGCTCGATGCATTATCAGTTCGGTTCAGTGTCAGATCTTTATTTGGGGAAGACGCGATGTAAGATTTGTCCAAATGCAACATGTGCAGCATGCATCCTGTTCTCCACATCCTTTTCTGATGAGCAGTTACTTGATAATATTCTTCCTGGATATAGAAAGTGTTTATTGTACCAAAGGTGTGCTGAAAACAGATATACTGAAATCCAGAAAGGCCATTCCAGGAGCTGGCTGTGCTAGTATCTTTGCTTTTTGGATGTTGACAGTCCGGCCATACCATTTATATGCAATACCAAAAAAATTTACAGCTGCAGTTTTGCGGGTGTGAGAGATGGACAATCACTGTTGGCAGCATACTGCAGTTCAGTTTCCTGAGTGAGACTTGTGAACTTTTTAGAGTGCTGTCTGGACTGACTAAAATCGGAAAGGCCATTCGAGGAGCTGACTGTGCTAGTACCTGTATTGTTTTGATGTCGATGGTCTGACCAAACCATTTATACGCAGTACCAAAACTATTTACAGTTGCAGCTCTGTGGATGTGTGAGCTGGAGAAGTACTGTTGTCAGCATAATCTAGTTCAGTTATGTGAGTGAGACTTATGAACTTGTCTGGACTGACTAAATTGCCCTGTGTCAAACATGTATTTACGTTCTGCTCCTGCATTGTTTACAGATGATGTCTCATAAGGAACGGTGGCTAGGTACCGAGCAAAGAATGCTGGCATGAAGACACAACCTTGTTTGAGCCCATTAGTAATAGGTGAATTGTCAGATGTTTCATTTTGGTATAGCACTTGCCCAGATATATCATCAAGAAAAGCCAAAATATTTTAAGACCCTCCACAGAGCTTCTCTGGACACTGTATCAAAGGCCTTTTCTAGGTCATAGAACACAAATAGAAAAACTTATGTTGTACCTTGCACTTCTTCTGCAGTTGTTATTCACAGAAGATCATATCACTGGATCCTCTGAAGGGGCAAAATCTGCACTGAGATTCAGGAAGTACAGTCTTGGAAAGAGTATAGAGGCAATTGAACAGAATTCTAGTAAACATTTTACCAGCCACAGAGAGCAAGCATATGCCACAGTAATTACCACAAGTGCTTCGGTCACCTTTTTTTAAAGATGTTCACAATTGTGGAGTTCTTCATGTCACCTGGTAACTTATGGGTTTCCCACATTATGGAGAAGAGTGGTTTTTACAGATGAGCCACCATTCTGACTGATATCCAGGGGAATGCTATCTGGTCTGGATGCCTTTCTTGGTTTCATACTATCTAGAACCTTGCTGAATTCATGAAATGTCAGTGAGACTGCCATATAAGGTTTTGTTGAAGTTTGTGGGTCATGTTCGAGAAAGTCATCGGTAGCAGTAGAACTACAGTTTAAAATCATCGGCAGCAGTAGAACTACAGTTTAAGAGTGAGCTGAAATGCTCTTTCCAACAATTCAAGATGCCCTGACTGTCAGTGAGGGTTGTCGTACTGACTGCGGCTTTCAGGGTTCCTGATGAGGAGCAAACAGGCCCATGTATTTCTTTTATTCCAGCATTCCCTACTGTAGGGGGGAGTGAACATGCTAAACTTTTACATGAATATTCTAACCATTTTTCATTGGTCTGTCCAATGGTTTTTATAAAAAATCATTGCAAATTACACAATCCATGTTTGTTGAAGGTTGTTGGAAAGAAAATAAGCCACAAGAAAAAGTACAGCTTGTGAGCTATTGTTTGAACAGTATAGGACTGATCCAAGTTTATGAATTATCGTACAGAAATCATTTGAAACCAACTTAAAAAATATCCAAATAGGTAATTGGCATAGCTACATGGGTACTTGTTGTTGTTGTTGTGGTCTTCAGTCCTGAGACTGGTTTGATGCAGCTCTCCATGCTACTCTATCCTGTGCAAGCTTTTTCATCTCCCAGTACCTACTGCAACCTACATCCTTCTGAATCTGCTTAGTGTATTCATCTCTTGGTCTCCCTCTACGATTTTTACCCTCCACGCTGCCCTCCAATACTAAATTGGTGATCCCTTGATGCCTCAGAACATGTCCTACCAACCGATCCCTTCTTCTGGTCAAGTTGTGCCACAAACTTCTCTTCTCCCCAATCCTATTCAATACTTCCTCATTAGTTATGTGATCTACCCATCTAATCTTCAGCATTCTTCTGTAGCACCACATTTCGAAAGCTTCTATTCTCTTCTTGTCCAAACTATTTATCGTCCATGTTTCACTTCCATACATGGCTACACTCCATACGAATACTTTCAGAAATGACTTCCTGACACTTAAATCAATACTGGATGTTAACAACTTTCTCTTTTTCAGAAACGCTTTCCTTGCCATTGCCAGCCTACATTTTATATCCTCTCTACTTCGACCATCATCAGTTATTTTGCTCCCCAAATAGCAAAACTCCTTTACTACTTTAAGTGCCTCATTTCCTAATCTAATTCCCTCAGCATCACCCGACTTAATTAGACTACATTCCATTATCCTTGTTTTGCTTTTGTTGATGTTCATCTTATATCCTCCTTTCAAGACACTGTCCATTCCATTCAACTGCTCTTCCAAGTCCTTTACTGCTTGCTCAATATACAGATTGAATAACATCGGGGAGAGGCTACAACCCTGTCTTACTCCCTTCCCAACCACTGCTTCCCTTTCATGTCCCTCGACTCTTATAACTGCCATCTGGTTTCTGTACAAATTGTAAATAGCCTTTCGCTCCCTGTATTTTACCCCTGCCACCTTTAGAATTTGAAAGAGAGTATTCCAGTCAACATTGTCAAAAGCTTTCTCTAAGTCTACAAATGCTAGAAACGTAGGTTTGCCTTTCCTTAATCTTTCTTCTAAGATAAGTCGTAAGGTCAGTATTGCCTCACGTGTTCCAGTGTTTCTACGGAATCCAAACTGATCTTCCCCGAGGTTGGCTTCTACTAGTTTTTCCATTCGTCTGTAAAGAATTCGTGTTAGTATTTTGCAGCTGTGGCTTATTAAGCTGATAGTTCGGTAATTTTCACATCTGTCAACACCTGCTTTCTTTGGGATTGGAATTATTATATTCTTCTTGAAGTCTGAGGGTATTTCGCCTGTTTCATACATCTTGCTCACCAGATGGTAGAGTTTTTTCAGGACTGGCTCTCCCACGGCCGTCAGTAGTTCCAATGGAATATTGTCTACTCCGGGGGCCTTGTTTCGACTCAGGTCTTTCAGTGCTCTGTCAAACTCTTCACGCAGTATCATATCTCCCATTTCATCTTCATCTACATCCTCTTCCATTTCCATAATATTGTCCTCAAGTACATCGCCCTTGTATAGACCCTCTATATACTCCTTCCACCTTTCTGCTTTCCCTTCTTTGCTTAGAACTGGGTTTCCATCTGAGCTCTTGATATTCATACAAGTCGTTCTCTTATCTCCAAAGGTCTCTTTAATTTTCCTGTAGGCGGTATCTATCTTACCCCTAGTGAGATAGGCCTCCACATCCTTACATTTGTCCTCTAGCTTGTAATTCAAATCTGAATTTATGTACTACTTTGGTGGACACGCCTGAATGCAACTCCAGCCAAGACACTGTGATGAAAGAACACCAGGGTATATTTTGGACCGTGATCTTCCAAGACACAAGAGTCATCTATCGTCCAAAAACTGGACTGGTTTCATATGAAAACAATGTATGGACATCTTACTACCCATCTCTTGACAGGTGCTGCCCTCTGTTGTAAGTTATAGAATTACTTTGACAGAAGCAGTGGCAAAGGTAAGAGCTGCTTTGAGACTGACTGAGTCATAGTGTGCTTGTGTTATTGCGATATCAGTGCAAATACTCGTTAAGTTTTGATGTCTTCTTTAACTCTGCTAAAGTTTGTTGGCTGAGTAAGAACTTTTTGAGGAAGAATACAATGATTCTGAATTGAAGGGGGAAATATATGAATGGGCATGGCCTGATGAAATTTGTGAAGGACTCTTTCCTGCAACTGAGACAATCCAGCATCCAACCTGGGTTTGGATGATTGTTCAGAGAAGATGAAATAGTCTACTAGTAAAGCAATCAGTAAAGAAAAACCTGGTACTGCCCCAATTGCAACATACTTTTCTGCATGTCAGAAAGTTTCATGCTTTTCTATACAAAAGCCAAATGCACATGAAATTGCTCAAGAACTCACCTTGTACTTTTTTTAAAGGATGGTTAGACTTTCTGTCATCATTACTGTAAAATTTGTAATGTATCACAGAACTAAAATAAATATGTTAGTGTGTATTACCGCTTTAGATACACCAAACACAATTGTGCCAGAAACATTTTAAAGAATGGCATAAATTCTGGTTTTTTAGACCCAAAATTTTGCTAGCTGGCTGGGTGTCAAAAGTGTTAAGGAGGTTATACAAGGAATAAATAGGTGTACTGAAAACTCTGAACAACTTTACTTAAAGGAATAAAACCACACACTAGCTAACGCCAGTGGTAGCAATTGTTCTCCTGTAGATATGAAGTCGTAGAAACTAGTAATAACTGTTAAATAAAAAATTGCATGAATGTGTTTGAACATAATATTTGAGAAATGTTAGTAAATTCATTAATGTTTCATTTTAAAAATGTAAACCCCTTCGTGATTTGTTTTAAAAATGTATTACTTCTTTGGCTGCTTCTTTTCCTGCATTTTTCTTCTTCTTTAATTCTTATCATGTTGCTGCTTTTTCCTGTCTGTTATAATTTTTGATTTTGAGTCTGTTTTTCTCTGCTGATCCATTTGCCACTCCTAGCAGTTGGGGATTGGAGGCTTACCAAGATACATGGAGAGCACAAGTGCAGCCTCAACGTCACAGAGCTGAGTGAAATGCAGCAGTGTGCAATCTAGAAAGAAGTCTGCATACCATTTTCACTTAGATACGTATAAAACAACATAAATTGTGTGTGTGTGTGTGTGTGTGTGTGTGTGTGTGTGTGTGTGTGTGTGTGTGTGTGTGTGTGTGTGAGAGAGAGAGAGAGAGAGAGAGAGAGAGAGATCATAGAAGAACAAGAGTACTCTGCACTTTTCACTATTGCTGGGCTAATGCAGGTGCTTCTGTAAGGAGTTAGAACAAGTCATAGTGCTCATCTCTGAGTCATTAAGGAAAAAAAAAAGTGTGAGACACATGGATTCTCTATAAGTAAGCAGACTGAGTTGTGAAGCAGTACTCGTCTCTGGCAACTAGGAACCAATATTTTTAGAGTAATTAGGAGAATTTGCTATACCGCAACTGTCTCTTGAAGGAGTTACGCTGGTAAGCCTTACAGATAAAGCCACCATAAGACACATCTCCCAATAAGGTCAATATGTGAAGTAAACTGTTTAAACTATTTATGTGTTACCTGACCGAAATTCAGAATACTTCCTAATCTGATAACAACCCTCTCCATTTCCCTCACCTTTCCTAAGTACCTGAGGAAGGCTTTTAGTCCCTCTCACTGCCTATGACTACACAAAGCACCCAGCCCATAAGCAACTGTCACTGAAGTCCTGACAAGAACTAATGGGGATGTGACATGTCAAAGCATTTTTGGTGGCAGATGTGGGGGGTGGAGGCATTTTGGTAGCCAAGACCAGAAATTAGGTGAGGGAATGGAAAGGATATCTAGTCAAACTTATAAATGCTTACAGATGACGATAGAAGATATTAAGTATAAAGGTAATATGGAAAGAAGAAGCAGCCCATTCTGAAGCCCAGCCAAGCTTATTGAAGGCAGAAAAATTGAAGAAAAATGAAAGAAAAGCCCAGAAGGACTTGTAAGAGCACAGAAGGCAACACCAAAAGAAGAACAACACAGCTATAACTACTGCTATTTAATCCAAAACCTCTGGTCACTTCAACCCCCACAAACCAACCAACTGAACTAAAGACCACACGGGCAAGTAACAGCAGCATTAGTATTAAGATCTTATATGGCTGTATAAAATGAATCTTTTTAGAAGTAATGAAGTTAGTGGAATCAGTGCTAGAGACATACCAATATTAACAATTAAGTCTTTTGATGGGAAAAATTTCGAGCTAAGAGCAATTACTGTGGACCTGAATGCAGCATTTGAGGACATGCAGAATGAAGATAAGATATTGTTACAATATGGGAAGTCTAACATTACTTGGGATGGAAAGGTCATGTGAACTGTAAGTGATAAGACTAGCACTGAAAGCCAGATATGCAAAATGTTAGAAGAGAATTACTCAGGTAAAAGAACTAGACGTTTGAAACCAGACAATGCCCATATGAAGCAATAACATCATGGGGAGAATAGATGAGCTGTCCAAATCAGGCAGAGTGGCTGTATCCAGGGTGACAGGTGTGGTCCAATTTAAAAGGTGCTTTACACTTCATTTATGCATTAGTATGAGCTTGTTTTATTCAGGTTTTAGCAAGTAACTGAATTCAAATGATCACACAAAGTAGTAGTGAAAAGATAAGTCCCAAAGAGAAACAGGAAGAAAAAAATAATATGGGGAGAAATATTATAATTATAGACAAAACGGTCACCTAGCTATAAACTGCTGAAAACCAAAGAGAAATGCAAAAATACAATGAGTAATAGCACCCACAAACACACAAGGGGCTAGAAGTTTCAAAATTACTGTCATCATTGTGATAAACCAGCCATACAGAAAGAAATGCCAGAAATGTTGTAGTGCCTCAAGAATTTGGACGCAAATTCTAGAGACCCTCAGCTTTCCAGCACCTTGAACACCCGATATTTTACGTACAAGTGTGAGAAACGGGAGAGTGTCTACTTCGTGCCAGTTTTGTGTGTGTGCAGGGTGGATGTGTATTGGGAGAATACGGCAATAGTGATGGTCGATCGGCGGGGGCAAGTGGTTGCCGCGCTCGTCAAGGAAGTTACATGACCAGCACCAGAAGCAAGTGCGCCTTACTCCGTGATGGTGCTACGTCTGTCATTATTGTGAACAGTTGAACTGTGTAAAAGAAAAGAAAAGACACTTCTTACTTACTTACTTACTGACTATCTAGAGTTGCAGGTGGCGGACTTGCGAGAACCTTGAGAGATTTTTGGAACTGTATTTATTGTAAAAGTAATTAATAGTTTCTGACAGACAACGAGTCATTGGGCTTACAAAATATGACTCATATATGTGAAAACTGTTGGAGAAGAAGTTGGGAGAGACTGTCACAGTTGGGTATCCTGGAAAAGAAGATTGGATTTGTTGTTTTGGGGAAGGAGACCAGACAGCGAGGTCATCGGTCTCATCGGTTTGGGAAGGACGGGGAAGGAAGTCGGCTGTGCCATTTGAAAGGAACCATCCTGGCATTTGCCTGGAGCAATTTAGGGAAATCATGGATAACCTAAATCAGGATGGCCCCCCGGGATTGAACCATCGTCCTCCCGAATAAGAGTCCAGTGTTTAACCACTGCACTACCTCGCTTGGTAAGAAGATTGGAAAAGCACCTCCAAGTAAGTGCAATTATGAAGAGGACGTGTGACTCTTGCACACCAACACCACACGGCTTCCTCCAGTAACCGGAACCCGGCAGAATGTGGGCATCAAGCAAAGGATTGTCAAACACGAAAACGCTACTGGTACACTAAGTATGGGCATATTAAGCCTCAGTGTACAGACAAAGTGACTGGAAATTTGGTGGGAAAAAAGGGAAATGAATAACACTGAACATGAAGCAGTCACATGTTACCACAATAAAGTACACAAAAATTACAATTATAGGATGCAAAGCAAAGAATGAGATAATTACGACATAATGCTGTGATTAAGCTAAAACGTTATGGTTATTAGCTGATAGGGGGTACATGTAAGTCTCTTGAAGAAAGAGTGGTTAGAAAAGAGTAATTAAGGTGAAGAAATTTGTAGGCTGAAAGGGGTCTAGCAAGATATGATGGATACATTGGAGACCATGGATATGTGTTTGCTCATAGCAGAGAAAGTGCAAGTAGAACACAAGTTTCATGCCATGAGACAAGTGCCTGACATTCCGTATGAAGGTTTAATAGGAAGATATTTTTTTAACAAACAAGGGTCTATAATCACTTATGGTGAAAAAGTGTTCAGAATATGGGATCGAAATAGTCTGCTGTTGATAGTGACTGAAACAGTGACACTAATAGACAAAGTAAAGCAGCAAGTTTCTGAAATACCCATTGGTTGGGTGAAATCAGTATGTAATACAAAAAGAAGTATTACTAGTTGGATGAAAACAAAGATCAGGCAGTCAATTCTAGGGAGAGAAAATCTTGAGAGTATATGTAGATAAAAAAGCAATTTTCATGGATGGAAACACAGTGATTACTCCCAAGCAGAAAATAGTATAAGTGTACTAAATGTGAACAAGGCTGAGTGTGACCTATGTCCAGTGAAAATAATGACAAACCAAATAGTAAATATTGGGAGGATACATGAAGGAGCAGACAGAGTAGACAAATATAAGAACCAAGTGACTCAAGTAAGACTGGCAAACAACAAAGAAGAGAAATATCAATTAGGGGAACCATGTACTGAGTACGGTGACATATTTCATTTGAAATGTGATTTATTATCCTATACCAAAACAGCGAAGCATGCTCTGCCTACAGTGCAAAGGGACAAAGAAAATGTTGTAAATGTATGTCATTACAGAACACCAGTGGTAAAAAGAAATTGTTACAAGAACACAGCGAGAAAAAGCTAAATGAGGATACAGGGTCTCACACACAAAATGATGTTCCATGGAGTAATTATCCAAACGGGATGGAAATTGGTAGATGTGATTTAGGAGGGTCGTTCAATACGAAATGCCCCAATTTTTTTAAAAAAAGCCATTGGTGCTTCACATTTGATGTTTGTACTGTGTGATGGTGAAGTTTTGAACCATTCTGGTAGATGGCAGAGCCGTAGTACACCATCAAAATGGTGTTTACATATGACTCGCGTTACAAGCCATGTGCTGTTATTGAATTATTGTGTGCAGAAAAGAAACCATGGTGAACATCCATAAACATTTGTGTGCTGTTTATGGAGATGCTGCTGTTGACAGGGGTACAGTTGGGCAATGGGTGAAGAAAGTAACAGCCTCAGGAAATGTAGAAACAGAGCTCCATGATCAGCCAAGCTCAGGGCGTCCTGTCACAACCCCTGCTCCAGACATGCTGAATCATGTGGATGCCATTATTCATACCGACAGGCACACCATAACTTGACAATTGGTTCTATAGTTGTTGGTCAGCATTGGAAGTGCATCTGCAATGATTGAGACTCTAGAATATTCAAAGAGGTGCTCATGATGGGTTCCACGAATGCTCACAGCAAACCACAAGATTCAAAGAAAGGCCATTTCATCTGAATTATTGGAGCATTTTGAGACTGACGGAGAGGCCTTTCTATCACAGATTGTTATGGGGGACGAAAACTGGTGCACCACTTTGCGCTGGAAACAAAAAGGCAGTCCATGGAGTGGCATCATCCTGATTCACAACAAAAGAAGAAATTAAAGACACCCAGTCTGTCAGAAAAGTCATGGTTACAGTCTTCTGGGATTGTGATGGCATCATCTCATGGATCTGATGCCAAGAGGGTCAATCATCAATTCAGAGGCATACATGAAGACTCAGAATATTGCATTGGACTGGTTCTGGCCCTTAAGCAAGCCATATTCTGCTTATCAGTGATTGATAGAGATGTTGGGTGTCCTCCTGAGGGATACCATGCCGTATTCTCTCCAAATGGTGTGTTAGATTATCAAAACCCCAAGATGGTTGGAGGTCCCTACCCATAATGCTCCAAATGTTCTCAACTGGGGAAAGATCCAGTGACCTTGCTGCCCAAGGTTGGGTTTGGCAAGCATGAAGACAAGCAATGGAAACCCTTGCCACATTTGGGCAGGCATAATCTTTCTGAAATGTAAGCCTGGGATGGCTTGCCATGAAGGCCAACAACATGGGGCACAGAATATCATTGATGTATACTGTGTAGTAGGGAAGCCACAGATGACAACCAAAGGGGTTCTGCTATGAAAATAAATGGCACCCCAAGACCATCACTCCTGGGTGTTGGGCCATATGCTGGGTGACAATCTGGTGGTATCCCATTGCTGTCCAGGGCATCTCCAGACAGGTCTTCACTGGACATAGGGGCTCAATTCAAAGCAATGCTCATCACTGAAGACAATTCTACTCTGGCTACTGAGATTTGAGGGCAAAGATGTGGCTGGAGATGCCCCGAACAGCAGTGGGATACTAGCCTGATTGTCGCCCGCCATATGTCCCAACAACAAGGAGTGATGATCTGAAGCACCACTTCTTCTCATAGCCTGACATTTTTGGTCAGTATCCACAGCACCTTTACGGCACACGATACATCGACAATATTCTACACACCATTTTGTTGCCCTTCATGGCAAGCCATCCTCAGGTTACATTTTTGCAAGATAATGCCTGCCCCGCACTTAGTGAGAGTTTCTACTGCTTGTCTTCATGTTTGCCATATCTTTTGGGTAGCAAGGTCACCGGATCAGTCCCCAATTGAAAACATGGGGTACATTATGGGCAGAATTTGGCACAATATCCTTCTGGAGGACACTGAACAACTCTATGAATCAATGCCAAGGCGAATAATTGCTTGCATAAGGATGAGAGTTGGACCAACACATTATCGTCTTGCTCAACTTGTGAAGCTCTTTCTTTTGAATAAATCATCCTAGTTTTCTGAAATTGTAATCATTTGTTTGTCTGTACATGAGCATCACATCTACCAGTTTCATCACACCTACCAGTTTCCATTATTACCAGTAATTCTTTTATGGTGGAACCTTTTTTTTTTCCTCTTTGAGAGCCAACATCTTTGGACTTCAGCGGCATTGTTAGTACCAAAGAAAAGGGATGCATGTGGACAGTGAAACACAGGTCTGTGACAGATTGTAGAAAGTTGAATGAAATTTCTGGAAGCGAGGCTTTTCCATACACAATGTAAGTGAAATATTAGATCTGTTGTGAAATGCAAAGTATTTTTCCATGTTAGACTTCACATGTGGATACCATCAGATCTTAATGGAATGACAGAATAGCAAATTTCCTGCACTATGAATATAAAAGAATGCGAATGGCATAGAGCAATCACAGGAAGAGGACATAGGGCCTGACATCATGCACGCCAAGGTAAATGATCAGCATGTCTTGCGGAAGAACAAAAGGAAGAACTGCATGAGCTTTTAATACATTACACTCATGTTTTTAAATGATGCCCTGGTATAATCAAAGGATACAAATACTAAATGGAGATGTACCCACACAAAACCTTCTGCTTTTCATCTTATGTCATTCCATGGGCCAAGGAGGAGGCTGTGAGGAAAGACATCAATAGAATGCTAAAATTACAAATAATACAACCATCCTTATCTTCATATTGTAGCCCTATTTTGGCCATTAGCAAATCAGATGGTAGTGTCCGGCTCATTCTCAACTCAGGATGTGGCCTGGCAACCTGAAAGAACAACTTCTAAAATTCCTTAACATAAGTACTTCACCATAACAGATCTCCAAGCCTCGTACTGCCAAAACACACTACATGAAGACAGCTGTAAGTACATTGCCTTTTAATGTGGGGGCAGATGCGATGTGTTCTGTTTCTAGCTTTTGGTTTAAACATCAGTGCAGGCATATTTTTTTTCTGCTTTAGATCGAGTTTTAGGACCGGAATTGTTAAGTAGAGTTGCTGTGTATGAAGATGATTCACTGATTGCTACCCCAACATGGTCAGAACACTTACGGCTCTTGGCTCAGGCCTTGTATAGGTTTTCAGAATACAGAGTCACAGCCAGCTTAATTAAGTCACACTATGGTAAAAGAAGGGTTATTTCAAGGCACACCTCCAGAACCTAAGAAGCTCGATGCTATCAGACACTGCCCTGTACCTGAATATAAGAAACAGCTTAAGGGATATCTTGGATTAGTATATTTCTTCAGAAAATTTATACCACAGCAGCTTTTAAATAGTGATGCTCCACTGAAGCTTCTATGGAAGAATCACCCCTGGTTATGGATCAAGCAATGACACACAGAAGCTCTTTCGAATGCCAACATCTTACATCATCCTGACATGACTCAAGACTTTTGTCTGTGTACAGACATGTCCTCCCAACGGCTGGGCACTTGTTTATTTCAAGTCACAGACACGAATGGGGAGTTTACCCCCAAGGTAATTAGTTTTGCTAGTATGACCCTATCTGAAGCTGAGCAAGCATATCCCATGACCAAATCGGAAGCTCTTGCAGTAATATAGGTGTTCAAAAAGTTCCAATATTACTTGTGGGGAAACCATACCAAGGTGTATTGCAACTGTCAGTCTTTGTCCTTCCTACACTCTTGTAAACTCTTACACAGGAGGATCACTAGGTGGCATTTGTGTTTACAGGGATTTGATTTTGAAATTGTGTATATCAAAGGTAATCAAAATGTAATTACTGATGCCTTATCAAGGCTTCCACAAAGTGTAGACAAATTCTTGGAATTCCTGGAGAACAATTCAGGAAATCAGGGTTTTGTTGATGAAAGATAAAACACAACAGACATACTACATTAGGATGTGTAAAAGCCTGGAACAACTATAGCAGAAGGGTCCCAGATGGCAAAAGTAAGGCTAAAACTGCTGCAGAACAATTATGACAGGTTGAAAAAATCTTTTACGATTTACCAAGGTATATTGTTTCACCAACACCACCCACAGCAGAGCCAGTGGTGTGTTTGTTTACCAGAGGATCTTGTTAACAACTTTATATCATACACTCACAATGTTTGGGGACACTGTGGTGTCTTCAAATGCCTTAGTAAGATAAGCACTTATTGTTACTATCCAAATGTAAGACAAAACGTTCTGCAGGTAATATGGAAATGTGTTGTGAGTCAGAAGAATAAATATGCAAATAAGTCAAAACTAATTGAACTACACCTGATTGCCTAAAAGACCCTGGGAGATAGTTTCCTTGGACACGGCTGGACGTATCCACAAGAGAAAGGAGGTGTAAGCTATGTTGTTGCTCTATACTATGTTTGCTCCAAGTATGCCAAAGTGTATACTCTATGGTCAACAACTTACCATCATCAGAAGAATTACAACAGATTATCTACCCAAGTAGGCAAGCCAGAAATACTGATGACGGACAATGCATCATACTTCACAGGCACCCATTGGAAAGAGTTCATGAGCACTCACAACATTAAACATATACTTGTCTCCAGGTCTCACCTAGAAGCAAGTCTCATAGAGAGAACATATAAAGATTTTAACAAATTTACCCAGACTTACACCCCTCACAAACAAGCAATGTGGATTGAATAAGGTACCACATTCCAGAAAGCTGTTAATCATCTCCCACATAGCTCAACTGGCTTTATACCTAGGGAACTGCTGTTTGACAAGAGACAAATAGACAACTGGGGAAAACCTATACCCATGGTTGCTAGGAAGAAAATATTGCATGAGGAGAAAATACGCTGGTTAGCACTTAAGAAAAGGTAGAATATAGAAAAAAAATTGTGTGGTAAGTAATTAGGATACACTGTAGAGTACCACTAAGAGCAAAGAGTACTCCTCAGGCATCATCCAAAATTGACAAAGTATGGTAAGTTGAATAGCAAGTGGTGGAGTGGAATGAGGACAGAACTGTGCACGCGCAGTGGCTAGCTTTAAGGTTGACAATCTCCACGCATGCGGAGAGCACAGTGTAAGACGATGAATCGCTGCTAGACAACTATCGTAGCCTAGCAAAACAAACACCAAGCAATCTACACTTAGAGCAAACTTTATAATGTGAGTTGACTACTAACGAAATAAAATGTCTACACTACAGAACTAAACTAAGATTAAGAGATTAGGAATAACTAATCTGAGGAATACATAACAGAGGACAAAGTAAACACCATCTACAGGACACACAATATGATACTGTGTACAAGCTACTTATATTTATACAAGTGGATATTTACGTGCTACGTGCAAGGGAATATCTACATGAGGAATGAAGGAATATAAATTAAGTCTTGAATATACTATGAGAGATAGGATTGTGCCCCACCTATGACAACACTTTTCTTTCCTCGTGCAAAAGGATACGTCAAAATGACAACTGCAGCACAAACATGTGCACTCTTACAACACATAAAAAAATTGATAAAGAATGAACTGCATGCTGACAGAAATTGAATATATGAATACTGAAAGTGTGACGCATTAGTAACCAGCGAGCAGCGTGTAGTGCTTCCGCCTGCTTTATTTATTTCATTTGTTGTCCTCGGTGTCGACGTACCAAGTTGCTACATTGGCTGAAAAATGGATTGTGGATTCCGACACTGACTACTGTAAATAATGTAGCCGACAGGAGCACAGTTGTGTTTCAAAGTACTTTAATTTCACTTTTCACAACCCCCCAATAATACACAGTTATATATGGCCAGTGCACTATTGTTCTAACTTCCTACAAGCCTCATTAAGAGTTATCAGGCGAATCATCCACATACTGCTACAATAGTTTACTGTTGAACATCTACAAGCAGTAAAAACATAACTACATAATTCACAGTTCTTTGGAATAATCGGGTACATATGGAAGAGACACTGTCATTGCTTTAACACATGGCCTATTGGTGTAACACTTCTTTCACTGTTAATTTGATGCATTGATGTCGTTCTAACCAACACAGGTTTCTTGTCTGAAACTCGGCCGTGGACTGACTGTCTCGTGACCAAAAATCGAGCCCTTATATATCATCACAATAATAGGTGCTGAAACTACACATTGTTCGAAGTTAAATTTGCAGGAGTTACAATTAAAACTTAACTCATTAAATTAATTGAAATATATAAAAAAATCATTCCTTTTAGAAGTTTCTTCTACTACAAGGTTTAGGCAAAATTATTTGTTTAAATCATGAAATTAACATATATAGTTATGCAAACAATACTTTTGACAAAAGTGTTAATTACTTTGGAATTAATTAAGGGCTGGTTTTGCTAACATGTTTCTGAATAGAGTCAACTAGATACTTTAAGAATACTAGCATTTCATCATCCAATTGTTCATAATTAGTACAGAATTTATATTTGTTTATATGTCAACAACAGAATTTAATTTATGAAACAATTACTGATTTCACCCTATAATGAAAGATACTAACTAGGAATAGTCCAAATAAATTAGAAAATCAATTACATATATAAAACTAAGCACAAAATTAGATGTGGTGTTATATTCACTAAAACTGAGAGCCAACTTTTCCCTTTTATGAAAATACAGATTATACTGGCATATGTTAATGGTAATTAGTTCAAATTTGAAAAAAATGAGTTTAAGGAGGCAGATGACAATACAAGAGGGGAAGTAAAATTTATCCCAGCTTTACTTCGTTACAAACTATGCACTTAGTGTTATGTTTGTATTTAAGTGTCCTTCCAGCAAACGATGCAGAATTACATAGTGGGCAAAACAGGAAACACAATAGTCAGGTGTTTGGTACCAAAGCATAAGAAACACCAAAATAAATAATTATATGTATAAAAATATGTGTGCATGTGATGTTGTGAATGTGTGTGTAAATAAGCTACAGTGTGCCAGATGTATAAAAAGTTGAACTTAGGTCTTGTGCTTCCAAATGAAAGGAATCAGACCAAATATTACAAGTACATGAGACCGAGTTATTACAGTACATTTGCACATGAAGACAAGTTATCTCAACATTGTTTTACACTATTTAACTGGCATAATTCTCATAAAGCACAGCAGAATATGCAAGAGTGATATCATGTAGCAAAAGGAAGTGTAAGTCACCGACGCTGAATTACACAGTTTGCTGTTGATGATGACACTTTTATAACACAATAGTGTACTGTCAGAATGTACCAGTAGATAGTAAACATGAAGTAAGTGGATTAATAAGAGTAGATAGTCATGAAATGATGTATTCAATAGTTTTCTAATGATGAACAAGGGCTTGCAGTACCAAAGTAAAAATGAATGCTTCTTCCTGTCCATAGCATTTTCTGTAGACCAGTAGATACATCCTAGTAAACTTGTTAGAGGCATAGCTAAATGTAGTTATATAGGTTTATCACGATTTCATGTTATGAAGCTCTCTTTCCTCAGCATATGTAATGATGGATACTTGTGTCAGGTGTGATGTAAGAACACAAAATTTGTACACATCATATGATAATGTTGTATGCAAATATTATGTCAATACTGGAAAATGAGATTGAAAAATATGACAACCTGTGTAATGTTACGGTGATACTATGAATACAGATTGTTCACAAATGAACATTCAAAAGGGTAATGTCAGAGAGCAAAATGGGATAAAAAAATTGATAGTGCAAAAATGGAAAAATGTTACACGAGACAAAATCACAAGAAATGTACGTAATATTAACTGTCTTGTATGTATAATTTCTATGCAGTGTTATGTAAATTTTCGTACAATATTTATGTAAAGAAATGTAATGTCATATGAAAAAGTATGTGTACAGAGTAAGAAATATGCAAACCCGACATGCCAGTATACGAGGTGCGCCTAGAAAAAAACCGGACTGATGCTGGAAAAAACATTTATTTACAATTATTTACAATTTCATGTTATCTCCTTCTATGTACTCTCCTCCTCGATCTCTACACCGCTCCATACAAATTTTCCAGTGTTCACAGCAATGCTGCAGATCATTTTCGGTAAGTCCATACATTACTTCCGTCGCTTTTTCTTTTACTGCTTCAACAGTCTCAAATCTAGTTCCTTTCAAAGCTGACTTGACTTTAGGGAAAAGAAAAAAGTCACAGGGGGCCAAATCAGGTGAGTAGGGTGGATGATCTAAGATGGGAATGTTGTGTTTTGCCAAAAACGTCTTCACTGACAACGCACTGTGAGCTGGGGCATTGTCTTGGTGAAGCATCCATGACTTTTTTCTCCACAAATCGTTCCGTTTTCTCCGTACTCGCTCACGTAGGGTAGCCAGGACGCTAATGTAGTAATGCTGATTCACTGTTTGTCCCTCTGGTACCCAATCAATGTGCACAATCCCTTTGATGTCAAAAAAAAACAATCATCATTGCCTTGAATTTCGATTTTGACATTCGTGCTTTTTTTTGTCGTGGAGAACCAGGAGTTTTCCAATGCATCGATTGGCGTTTAGTTTCGGGATCGTAAGTAAAAAACCACGATTCATCGCAAGTAATAACATTTTGTAAGAAGGTGGGATCACTTTCAATGTTTTCCAGGATGTCAGAACAAATCATTCTTCGGCGTTCCTTCTGTTCAATTGTGAGACACTTTGGAACCATTTTTGAACACACTTTGTTCATGTTGAAACTTTCATGAAGAATCTGCCTAACACTTTCCTTGTCAACTCCTGTTAACTCAGACACTGCTCTGATTGTTAAACGGCGATCTTGTCGAACAAGTTTACCGATTTTTTCAATGTTTGCATCAGTTTTTGCTGACAATGGTCTGGCAGTGCGAGTGTCATCACTGGTGTCTTCGCGGCCATCTTTAAATCGTTTAAACCACTCAAACACTTGTGTTCGCGATAAACAATCATTGCCGTACACTTGTTGTAACATTACAAACGTTTCACTTGCAGATTTTCCTAGTTTGAAACAAAATTTGATGTTAACACGCTGTTCTTTCTGTACACTCAACATTTTCTGACGCACAGACAAAACGTCAACTACTTAAAACAGACGCCACGGGCAGACTGAGTGCAGGAGGCAGATGAAACTCGAGCAGTAGGTGGAGCGAGAGTCACGTGACAGGCCACGCGACTTTCAGCCTTATTGCATTCGTTTTATTGTTTCACCAGTACTAGTCCGGTTTTTTTCCAGCCACACCTCGTATTTTAAAATTTAAGTAATTAGGTTATCGTAATAATGATGAAATGTAAAAAGTATGTATATGGTGAATTGTAAAGCTGAATATGTTTTCCAGGACTGCATACATGAACTAATAACTGTAAATGAGCTACGAACATTTTCTGAAGGTTTGAAAGCAAGAATTCCATATGTTCCCATGAAAAATGTGTGCCAGTGCTAGACAGTGATGAACAGTTATATTCTATGTGGACACTGGTATCGAAAACACATTTTATCACAGAGAGGGTATGGAAACAAATACAGGAATTGTAGACTTACGTTGAACCCATTCAAGTGTCTTTGGGATGCTGTAGTGTGAGCCTGGTTCAACAACTGAAATGTGTGGATTACAACAGAGCCATAAATGACGAACCTACTCACTACAGCATTGATGGTTTCACTATGCACAGTACACAACATTGTAACAATGGGATGAACACTTTTATTGACTCTGGGTAAATAAGTGAAATTGTAGCACACTCATGGACAGCGCAACTTAATGACAGTGTTAACAAACTCAAGTGCGTATGCAGCATATGTCAGATAAGCTGTGAGCGCCGGACAATGTCGCAATAGCAGTGGTTGGATTCCAACAATCAAACTATAGACTCTGAATTCAAATGCAGCTGCTGATAAAACCCTTAAAATTTTTTTGTAAGTAGCAGTAGTAAAGTCTACATTCAACAAAAATGGATATATATGTTATGTGATGTCATGTTCCAGGAGTAAATGAGGTAAACTTGGCCATGAATAGAGGTCTCAGTACCCTGACAGGTCAAGAGTTTAAAGAACAACAGAGATGAAAAGGTGCATATAGTGTAAATGCATCGCAACTGTATACGGATGTCCAGTTATATGGGCACACCAGTATACAGTGGGCATGGGAGGGGAGGGTGGGGGGTGGGGGGGTGGGGGGGTGGGGGGAGTTGTGTAGGTTCTTTAAATGGCCTATGCAAATAAAAAAAAAATATTTGTAATGATTCTTATTCACGCTATCCCTGTGCAGCAAAAATATTGTAGGGAGGCATGATTATATGTGAGTAAGCTGACAGAAAATTTAAAGGTATACCATCAGTTTTTTTTTGGTACCTCAATTGTTTTTTTCACCCATGTTGGTGCCTGTCGGTTCTTTCAGCTGGTGCAATGAAGACATATGTACTGGCACTGATTAAAAGTTAGAATATGCAGAAGTGACAAGTTTTCATTCTCTTACTGAGCTGCATCCTAATCCCCACATCCCGATGCGATGAGGACTTGCATTTTTGAATGGACGTTTTCGGAGAAGAAGACAACATGAAAAGAGAATACCCAATACAGCCACTCTTGGCATTATTGTACATCATTGAGGAGATGAGATAAATATCAAACTGTACACCAATACTCAAAGGAATAAATCTTCAATCAGTGTTCCAGGGTTGCCACAACAATTCTTAACCCGCACACATCCATATCTGTGTCTGTTTCTGGACTTACAACTTGTGTGATTGCTAAATGTGCATCGGCATAGCTACATCAGCTCTGAACAATTAACATCATCTCTCTCCCTAACCACTACAGCCTCTTGTACAGACTGGATTATGTCCAAAATAGAGGTATTTGAATTTGAAACTTGATGCAGTGTTTTACACTGGATATTTACACTTGCTTTGTGACAATAGTATAGTATTCACCAAATGAAACAGTCAAAATTGTTATTTCTACACCCCGCTTTTTACTGGATGATGCCCATTCTGCACAATTAAAAAACTCAACTTCCTTTTACCACCTACAGACCTTATTCACAATGTGTTTGAAGCTGTCAACAAATACAATAGCATCAGCAACCAGCATCCAAATGAGTAAGTTAATCTACCTCAGTTACATTGTTTGTGAAGTTCAAATATGTTTCCTACAGTTCTACAGCTCTGATTGCACAGTATTTCTACCATCTACATTCTTCACCTGCAGACTAAAGCACTTACAATATGTCTGAAGTGTCCCAAACAGCATCACACACAGTATGTGAATGCAGAAGTCACAACAAGATATGTAGTAGCTCCTTCTATATCAACAACTACATCTACATCTATACTTCACAAACCACTGTCCAGAGCATGGCAGAAGCTGCAACTGCTTAAATGCCTTTGTAGGTGTAGTTAATTACTTTAATCTTGTCTTCATGATCCCTATGGGAGCATTATGTAGAAGACTATAATGTATTCTCAGTTTCTTACATAATAATTATTTATGAAATGAAGTACATAAGCTCTGATGGATCTATTGTTGTCTTTCATCAAGTGTCTGTCACAGGTGTCTTAGCACTTCAGTTATATCCTCCATTGGGTCAAGCAGAGGCAATGGCCTTGCCGCAGTGGATACACCGGTTCCTGTCATATCACCAAAATTCAGTGCTGTCGGGCGTGGCCGGCACTGGAATGGGTGACCATCCGGGCCGCCATGCGCTGTTACCATTTTTCGGGGTGCACTCAGCCTCGTGATGCCAATTGAGGAGCTACTCGACCGAATATTAGCGGCTCCGGTCACAGAAAACTTAGCGACCGGGAGAGTGGTGTGCTGACCACATGCCCCTACTATCCGCATCCTCAGCTGAGGATGACACAGCAGTCGGATGGTCCCGATGGGCCACTTGTGGCCTGAAGACGGAGTGCTTTTGTGTCAAGCAACATGAGTGTTATACTAGTAATCTCCTCTGCAGACTGACTGAATTCTTCCAGTATCCTACCAATGAACCACAGCCTGCCACCCAATTTACCTATGTGATCATTTCATATCATATCTCAACAAATTGTTAATCCCAGGTATTTGTATTCCCATGATATGAAATCAGCTCACAGCTAATGTGAATGCTGACACCATAGCTCTTGATACACTTAACTAACAAGAAACAGTTATTTTTTATCAATATTATGCTGTGGATTCACTTTCCCAAGTGATGTCATAAGTTCAGATTTTGTTTGTACAGCTGAGTATTTTCTCTTATAATTTTATGTTCGGAGAGTGCCTGTACAGTTGTGTAGGCACTTATTTTATATTAAAAGTTTTCTCATTACAATTGATGGACAAACTCAGAAATTTCCAGGTTTTAACAAATCATTTTGACGATCCTAAGCATTACATAAGGACTAATCCACCAGTTTGAGAGATAAGCAAGCGGTATGAAGCAGTTTGTATAGCAGCCACTGCTCTTCCACATGACAGCAGTCTCTCAATGAATTCAGCTAATTTCTTTTGCTTTCATCAACTGTATAAGAGTTAATATTTCTGGAACTCAGGATCATATGGGAGGCCTTACATGAATTGTTGTACAAGCTCATAACAGTACTTGACAATGTATGCAAAATCATGCAACTGGATTTTTTTGTAGGCTGACATTATCAGTATATCACTGGTGACAAATTACACCAGACTTCTCAAGCAGAAGGGTTCATTTACCTGAATTTGTCATCAATTGATTTTGTTATTCTGTCCTGTTAACATAAATCTGAAATAAAATATCTTCAGAAACATCTAACATATTCTAAAGAACATTAAAAAGACAGAAACAATGTGCATTACGAATAGCAATTATGTTCACTTCATTACCCTAATTAACAACAGAATGTACTAAATGTAAACTATTTTCCAGAGCAAATAAATCTGGGTCTTTCTTTGTGTGTTAATAGCTGTTACACGAGGCCTATATGTGTCATGTCTTGTTCTCAATTTCATCATTTCGTTTGTATGTACGAGGTGTGTTTTTTTTAAGTAGGGTCCGTTTTGTTGTAGACACTAGTAGTTCGCGCGCATACTGCAATGAGTGCGTGCGTCGTGTACTGGCATGCCTCGGGAAAAACTGTGCTCAGTTTCAGCTCTGTAGCTAACATGTACGGTTCTATTCTGTGCTTTCAAAATGTTTAAGACTATCAACTCGCCCGCCGCATGTGAGGTTCCATCAGTGACACGGTTTTCGTCAGCAAGGAACCTGTCTACTGCAGAAATTGATCGACAGATTTGCGAAGTGTACAGTGATACTGTTATGAGTGAAAGCAAAGTGCGTAAGTGGGTACAAGAACTCAAAGATGGCCGTGACAAAGTCCATGATGAGGACTGATCCAGTTGCCCTTCTTTGATTACAGACGATTTGGTGGCTTTAGTTGAAAGGATTCGTGAGAACAGGCACTTCACAATAACACGTCTCTCAAACGAATTTCCAGATGTGTCGAGATTAGTGCTTTACGAAATTATTTCTGAACACCTAAAGTTTAGGAAACTACGATCCTGTTGGGTCTTGAAACTCCGAACAGGGGACCACAAAAACCAAAGATTTGAGTGTGCGATGAAGTTCTTGACACACTGTCACGAAGAAGGTGACAGCTTCTTGAGTCAGATTGTAACTGGAGACGAGGCATGGGTTTCGCATATCATGCTCAAATTGAAGCAACAGAGCATGGAATGGAGACACACACACTCGCCTGTAAAGGTGAAGGCCAAACAGACTCTGTCTCAGTGCAAAATCATGGCGTCGGTGTTTAAGGATAGGCATGGTGTTTTGTTGGTTGAGGAACCACTATCAATGCAGAAGCGTACTGCCAAACCCTGAGAAAGCTACGCAGAGCCAATTCAAAACAAAAGACGTGGCATGTAGACAAATGGAATTGTCCTTCTCCATGACAATGCAAGACCTCACACTGCAGGTCAGACCCGCAATTTATTGGACAGTTTTGGCTGGGAAGTTTTAGACCATCCACCCTACAGTCCTGATCTTGCACTGAGATATCACCACCTGTTCCTCCACCTCAAACAACACCTCAGTGGCAACCGTTACAATGACGACAATGACGTTAAAACGGCAATGAACTCTTGGTTATCGGAGCAGGAGGCAAGTTTTTATGAAGACACTATTTTAACATTGGTTGAGAGGTACAATACGTTTTTGAACAAACTTGGCAACTATGTCGAAAAATACAGTGAAGTATGTACTTTCTGAAAATAAATTTACTTTTTTGAAATAACCTTTCATTGTGTACTTATGTTCAAATGGATCTTACTTCAGAAATATGCCTTGTATATCATGAAATTTACTATGAATGTTGTCATATTTACATATTACTTTTTCATTAAAGATGCAAGAAGGGTTAATGCCTATATACTTACAAATTTTTGTTTCAAAAAGCGTAACTTACTTCATATAATCATAAGCAAGTAGTTTGGAAACTGGTTTATGACAAACACACATTGAGGACAGTATTCAGAATGTATCAGTGAATTTCCTTACATAACAACATTAAGAAAACTGAAAAAATGTGATACCTTTGTATGCGTCAAAAGATGTATCTTCAATGAAGATTTCATGGCGAAGCTCTTCTGGCAAATTGGGCATTTGTGTGCTAGAAACATGAAAAGAAAGAATCACAGTTTTGGAAAGAAGATTACAAGAAAGCCTACTATAATAAACTACATAACGGTTTCACATACCTTTTATGCCTGAGTGTAGAATAGTGTGACGAGCCAGATCTTCCTTTCGGACAAAAGTTTTTGAACATTGCTCACATTCATATGGTTTTGCACCTTCATGAATATATTTCACATGCATAAGAAGACGAGATCTGCGATTGAATGCCTTGCCGCAATGGCTACATGTGAACCCATTTTCACCTACACAATCATAACCAGGAGTGAAAGACAATATTTACATATCTGTTTGGTGTGAAAATGAACTATACTAAAAATAAGTTGTGAAATTAAAATAAATGTTTGAATCTATTTTATGTGCATATAATTTTTTTAGTCTCCCCCACACATCATACAAACATGAAAGCCAACATCAAATATGGTTATTCAGCTTTTGGTTGCAATATGCAAGACATCATTGGTGGAGAAATCATCTTAAAACACTGAGAGTTGAGTTTCAAGACATTGCTTGATTAGCAAACTGAATGTACAATGTTACTGTACATTACAAAATTGTTAAGGCTTTCGTGGCCACTTGTTGACAAACTGCCTATTGGCTTCTGTCTCGGGTTCTTCGGCTGACGTTCATCTAATGATTTTTCTGACGTTTCGCCAGCACGAGTGGCATGGAGGCTGTTCAAGTGTCTCAGGAATTCACCGAGCTGTTTTTCACCATGGCTCCACACCACGAAAGTATCATCGACGGTCCTGTACCACACCTTAGGTTTGCACTGGACTCGGCGACTTGCAAACCTAAGGTGTGGTACAGGTACGTCGATGATACTTTCGTGGTGTGGAGCCATGGTGAAGAACAGCTCGGTGAATTCCTGAGACACTTGAACAGCCTCCATGCCAACATAACATTTATGATGGAAGTAGAAAAGGACAAGAAACTGCCATTTCTAGATGTGCTGGTCACAAGGGACGGCGAAAACCTGGGACACAGCGTGTATCGGAAACCGACACACACGGACCGATACCTGCACAATCTGTCAAACCACCACCCGAGCCAGAAAAGAGGCACGATTAGTACGCTCGTAATGAGAGCAGGACGAATATGTGAGCCTCAACACCTCAAACGAGAAATGCAACACCTGGAAACTGTTCTGCGGAGCAATGGGTACTCCACAAATTACATTAGAAGTGTAACAGAGCCAAACACTCGGCGAAGTAAGGAACCAGAAAAAGAAATGTCGGGTACGGCCTTTCTGCCATACATTCCCAGAGTGACGGACAGAATCGGCCGTATATTGCGCAAACACGGCATAAAGACAATTTTCAAACCGACAAGGAAGATCAAAGAGTGTCTTAGATCGGCGAAGGAGAAAAGAGACCCACTTGCAATGTCGGGAATATACCGTATACCATGCACATGCGGAAAAGTTTATGTCGGAATGACTGGACGATCAATTAACACCAGGGTCAAAGAGCATAACCGACATTGCAGGTTGGGGCAGGTGGAGAAATCGGCCGTGACAGAGCATGCACTGAATGAGACCGACCACGTAATAAAATTCGCCGACACGGAAGTTCTGGCTGTAGAGAAGCACTATCACACGCGCTTGTTCAGAGAAGCTGTAGAAATCCAAAAACACGCAAACAGTTTCAACAAAAAAGAGGAAAGCCTTAAGGTAAATGGATCCTGGCTGCCTGTACTGCAGCGAACGACCGTCGCAGGTAGCAAGAGGAGAACCGCACCAGAAATGACCGCAGAGAAGCCCTCGGACGTTGGCGCGCCAGGTACATACAGTCTGCGGCCGCGAGCTCGCCTCCAGTTCACCACCGGCAATGGAGGGTGAAGCTTTGACAATGCCTGCCACTCGTGCTGGCGAAACATCAGAAAAATCATTAGATGAACGTCAGCCAAAGAACCCAAGACAGAAGCCAATAGGCAGTTTGTTTACTGTACATTTATTCTGGTCAGTTTATGAATTTGCTGCATGACCACTAAAGTATGGGAAAAGGCACAATGTTAATATATCATTTCTGGCATCCTTTACCTGTCTTCCAGCAAAATAATGGGAACAAAACGGATATTGAGATATTTGTCTACTACATGAAAATATTGACAAAATCAAAGTTGAACATGACATAATATTTCTATTTAAGAATTTGCACGAAAAAAATCTGCAAGGACAATCTAATGTGTAAAATGAGAACTTTCGTGTTTCCATTTCAGAGAACACACAAGATAACGAGAATAAAGTAGTAAGCACAAAAGTCAACAACAGCAGCAATCAGCACACAGATACAGTACACACTTAAATCTTTTGACAGCAGCAGTACGCAATGACAACTTAATCACTCTACCAGGAATCAATAAAAATGCCTAGGATGAATAATCTTCAGTTTTCGTATGAAGTGATACCTGTCAGGTACCAGAGACAGTCAAAGGTCATGACAAAATAAAATCAACAGAATGTCTCAAGTAAATGCATGTGCTTGTCACCGAAAAATTACTGTATCTGGGAAACGTATATGATATTGATGGTTCAGAGCAATACTATTATAACTAGCCTTTCTTAAACATTATTGCATGATGAATTGAAAGTTCTAGTATTTCCCAGAAATCAACCTGGAAACTTAAACTTGCGAATGCTGCTTAAAATATCTTGTTGTTCCATTGTTATTAAGTACTTTGTACCAAAAAACTTTCGAGAAGTTACCGTTCTAACATATCTTTCTAAAGAATTCAAAAGGTTGGTATGAATGTAACAGAACAATTATGCTTCAATAATTTCACTTGCCTGTGCTTTTATTTACAGTTGTTTTGGTTGTTTTATCAGGGTTGTCTGCTGACTGCCCATGGACAACATTATCTACCCCATCTGAATTCTCAGTTACGAGAGCCCGCACTAATTGGCAGTCATGTGGAATAATAATAATAATAATAATAAGAATTCCTCATGGCAGTGTAACTCCATTGATTTACTATAATAAGATTGCAATATTACTAAATGTATAGAGTAGTCCAATAAATTAAGCTTACGCACACATTTTCCTTTGTACCTGAAACCAATGGTTCACTATCATCACTTGCAGAATTATGCGATGGTTGATATTCTGATGAATCATTGACACTGGAATTTCTTCTACAGAAGAATCACCACTTTTCCCATCGTCAATAGCTAAACAATAATAATCATAATCATAATATTTTAGACCAATCTGTGCCAATAGTGCTTAATGTGCAACTGTATTATTACCTTCTTGATTATTTTTTGTTTCCTACACTTTTTGGCAAGCATGTGGAATTTCTATATAATAATAATTTCTCATGACAGAATAACTCCACTGATTTATTATGACGTTTTTGCAGTACTGCTAAATGTATTAGTGCAGCCCAATAAATTAAGCTTAAACTCATTTTCCTTTGTACCTGAAACCAGTGATTCACTATCATCACTCTCAGAATAATGTGATGATTGATAATCTGATGAATCGTCTGACACTGGAATTTCCTCTACAGAAGAATCACCACTTTTTCCATCATCAATATAATAATAATAATAATAATAATAATAATAATAATAATATTTTAGACCAATCTGTGCAATAGTGTTTAGCCTAGAACCACATTACTATATTACCTTTTTGACTGTTGTTTGTTTGCTGTTTGGATGAAAGACTACTCCTACGGAGCACATCTTCGTGTTTTGCGTTTTCTGATGAAGAGTCTGGTTGCGGAAAATTGTTCTTTCTTACTTTTTCTAAAGCCATTTGTAACATTAATCTGGAATGTCTCATTTTATGCTTGCAACCAAAAGACAGAATGTAAGCTAGGTCAGGCTAAACAATCAATTAGGATAACTTTGTACCACTTTTTACCATTTTTGAAAATACTGGACATAAAATAAATTACACTTCACAACAGACTTTCTGACATTTTACATCTATAGTTACTGAGCGCTTTGAAAACTGAAAATGTGTGCTAACTACACCATATTAAAGTAAAATTTCAGTTTTAATGCTGGTACAAAGTTACACCATCGTTCAGGATAACTTTAGACCAGTCTCAAAAAACAAAGAATTTTTCCTATTTCTAATGCTCTGAGTAAAGTTAGATTGTGCTAGAAGGAAACCAGGTGTTAATAAGAAGTAAAAACAAACAGTGTTAATTCAATACTACAGGTTTACTTTGAAATATCAAGATACTTGTATCGACCTGGTATTGTTCAAATTAAATCACTGTCACCAGAAACGATGTTCATAGCCAACGCAATTAAAGGATAATCATAAGCCTAAGAGCTTGTAGGACATTGGAAATACAACTGAAATATTAACTAGAAATCATGGTAGTAGTAAAACTGTTACTTTTAGTAAAAAATAATGCAAGTAGATGAAGCAGCAGCCATCTGAAACAAATTTGATAAGTAGTACAAAGATACCATGACTGGTAAAAGTTACCTTGATTGACTGTATACAACACAACACATTGTACTGTAACCTGATTCATTGATTGTTACTACAATACGTTTAAATGATCATTCAAATACAATAATCATGCTTATGGCACTAATGACTGGTTGATACTACACAATAAACACAGCACAAAATGGATAAATATCTACAAAAACAATCTGCTGCTTCAATTTACTCCTTTTTCTGTGCATTATAATGACAAAAGGGTTCAGTGATACCAAAGTAATTGTGCCTTGATATACAAACTTGTTTTTCAGTGAAACAAAATCATAAAAGGCAGTTATGTTAAAAGACAACCAAGCTGCTGAAGATAAGAATGCAAAATGATTGTAAAGGCAGTTGCGATGGTATTACACTGAGAATATATGAAGTTTGTACCTAATATGTTTGGACACCTTCTATGTATGATGGATCAGTAAGCGGGGCAGTTACGATTTTATTTCACAGACAAAACATTAGCTTGGACAACACAGTGGCACTGTAACTTCATTTTCTCCTAAAGTGTAGTTATGATAGTACTACTCTGAATCATCAGTATATCAGGTATAAAATATATCCATTACCAAAAAATATCAGTTTCTAATCCACACTCTACAACATTGCCATCAAAATAGAACATACATATTAATTCATTAAAGGACATTTTGAAATTATTCCTCTCAACTGTTTTTAAAAAGTATACAGTTTATTATACGAGGGCAGTTCAATAAGTAATGCAACACATTTTTTTTCTCGACCAATTTTGGCTGAAAAAAACCGGAAATTTCTTGTGGAATATTTTCAAACATTCCCGCTTCGTCTCGTATAGTTTCATTGAATTCCGACAGGTGGCAGCGCTGTACGGAGCTGTTAAAATGGCGTCTGTAACGGATGTGCGTTGCAAACAACGGGCAGTGATCGAGTTTCTTTTGGCGGAAAACCAGGGCATCTCAGATATTCATAGGCGCTTGCAGAATGTCTACGGTGATCTGGCAGTGGACAAAAGCACGGTGAGTCGTTGGGCAAAGCGTGTGTCATCATCACCGTAAGGTCAAGCAAGACTGTCTGATCTCCCACGTGCGGGCTGGCCGTGCACAGCTGTGACTCCTGCAATGGCGGAGCGTGCGAACACACTCGTTTGAGATGATCGACGGATCACCATCAAACAACTCTGTGCTCAACTTGACATCTCTGTTGGTAGTGCTGTCACAATTGTTCACCACTTGGGATATTCAAAGGTTTGTTCCCGCTGGGTCCCTCGTTGTCTAACCGAACACCATAAAGAGCAAAGGAGAACCATCTGTGCGGAATTGCTTGCTCGTCATGTGGCTGAGGGTGACAATTTCTTGTCAAAGATTGTTACAGGCGATGAAACATGGGTTCATCACTTCGAACCTGAAACAAAATGGCAATCAATGGAGTGGCGCCACACCCACTCCCCTACCAAGAAAAAGTTTAAAGCCATACCCTCAGCCGGTAAAGTCTGGTTACAGTCTTCTGGGACGCTGAAGGGGTTATTCTGTTCGATGTCCTTCCCCATGGTCAAACGATCAACTCTGAAGTGTATTGTGCTACTCTTCAGAAATTGAAGAAACAACTTCAGCGTGTTCGTAGGCACAAAAATCTGACCGAACTTCTCCTTCTTCATGACAACGCAAGACCTCACACAAGTCTTCGCACCCGAGAGGAGCTCACAAAACTTCAGTGGACTGTTCTTCCTCATGCACCCTACAGCCCCGATCTCGCACCATCGGATTTCCATATGTTTGGCCCAATGAAGGACGCAATCCGTGGGAGGCACTACGCGGATGATGAAGAAGTTATTGATGCAGTACGACGTTGGCTCCGACATCGACCAGTGGAATGGTACCGTGCAGGCATACAGGCCCTCATTTCAAGGTGGCGTAAGGCCGTAGCATTGAATGGAGATTACGTTGAAAAATAGTGTTGTGTAGCTAAAAGATTGGGGAATAACCTGGTGTATTTCAATGCTGAATAAAACAACCCCTGTTTCAGGAAAAAAAATGTGTTGCATTACTTATTGAACTGCCCTCGTATATTGCATGATTGGCCAGTTTCAGTCTTACATACCATTTTCAAATGCAATAGGTGTCAATGTCTTGTACAAATACCCTGTTACTAAACAGTGGATATAGCCGAAAACAAAGTGAGCACATAACATGCAAGGATCAAAACTAAAACCAGAAAGGTTCCTGCCTGAAGTAATAGGTCATATTCATTACAAATTTTGCATTACAGGACACTATAAGTACTAGCTTTTGTTGTTGGACACCTTTTTGAAACAATTATTGTGATATGTCCTTACATCACAACACTGTTAGAAGTAACCATTAAAAAAAGTGTAAAGATGGGGGGAAAAATAACTTTTTGTCAAAATATTTAAACAAAACACCAAATTTACAATTTAATTGATAAATATACTGCTGTAAGGGAACAGGTCAATGAATTAATCAAAATTTAAATAATAATTGAGCTGCTACTGACTACGAAAGTTTTAAAAGAAAAAAATGAATAGAAGCAACGACTCATCTGTAGATAATGGATAACTGATGCATTTCCATTTTAGAGCCACCCTGTGACAAAGCAAGCTGGGATAATTTTAAGTCCCCTCTTGTTTTGCCATCTGCCTTCTTAAATTAGTTTTTTTTTCACTTCTAACTAATTACCATTAGCATATGCGAGTACAATCTACATTTTCACATAAGAGAAAGGTTGGCTCTCAGTTTTAAAGAAAAAACACCAGATCTAATTTTGTGCTTAGCTTTATGTATGTAATTGATGTCTAATTTATTTTGACTATTCCTAGTTAGTATATTTCATTATAGGATGAAATCAGTAATTGTTTCATAAATTAAATTCTATTGTTTACTTGTAAACAAATATAAATTCTGCACTAATTATAAACATTTGGAAGACGAAATACTAGTAATCTTAAAGTATCTTTTTAGCTCTATACGAAAACATGTTAGCAAAGCTAGCCCTTAATTAATTCCCAGGTAATTAACAGTTTTGTCAAAAGTATTGTTTAGATATCGATATCAAAGCTAGCCCTTAATTAATTCCCAGGTAATTAACAGTTTTGTCCAAAGTATTGTTTACGTAACGATATCAGTTAATTTCATCATTTAAACAAATAATTCAACCTAACTCTTGTAGTAGAACAAATTGTTAAAATGGTGGAAATTTTTTATGTATTCGGTTAATTTAATGAGTTAAGTTTTAATTGTAATTTCTCTAAATCAAACATCGAACAATGTGTAGTTTGAGTGCCTACTATTGCGATGATATATATGGGCCCGATTTTTGGTCACGAGACAGTCAGTCCACGGCTGAGTTTCAGACAAGAAACCTGTGTTGGTTAGAACAACAACAATGCTTCAATTTAACTGTGGAATAAGTGTTAAACAATTAGGCCATGTGTAAAAACAATGACAGTGTCTGCTCTATATGTATCTAATTATTCTTCAAGAACTGTGAACTTTGCAGTTAGGTTTTACTGTTCGTAGATGTTCAGAAGGAAACAATTGTAGCAGTATGTGGAGGTTTGCCTGCTAACTATCAATGAGGCTTATCGAAAGTTACACAATACTGCACTAGCCATATCACTGTGTATTATTGGGGGGTTGTGAACAGCAAAAGTAAAACAATGTGGAATGTAACTGTGCATCTGTCAGCTACATTACTGACAGTAGTCAGTGTCCAAATTACAAACCCCATTTTTCAGCCAGTGTAGCAATGCAGTATGTCAACACCAAGGACAACAAACGAAGAAATAAAGCAGGTGGAAGCGCTACATGTGGTGCCCTGTCAGGTGAGGATTATTGTAGGTAGCCACAATAAAACAAGGTTTCGCAAACTTTGAAAACTGAAACCAACAGTGGTTTACAGTGAAGAGGTGACACAGCCAATCAACACTGGAGTTACATAACATAGAAGTATGACAGCAGCCAATCAGCGAGCTGGTTCTATGGAAGCAGCCACTGAGTACAGGAGCAGCCAATCAGCACGCAGGTTGACACACCTGACAGGAGGTAAACAAGACACCCTGCCGAGAGAATTACAACTTGCCACAGCCGTGCAGACAGAGGACCAAGACGACAACCACAACAACAACCACAGCAGAGCAGCAGCCAATGAGTCATTAAAAAACAAGGTAATTAATTGCAAAAGCTGTTTTATATTCATCATCATCATCATCAATTATCTGCTATATTAGCAGGTCCTTTGCCTCTCCATTTTCTGCGATCCATTGCTTCCTTCTTAAGGCTGCTGTATGTTGTACTGTCCATCATGTCATCCAGTATCTGGAATCTCTTCCTTCCTCGCTTCCTTTTCCCTTCTACATAACCTTCTAAAACTGTTTTTATCAGTCCGTCATTCTTTCTTAATATATGCCCAATTCAATTTCTTTTTCTTCTCTTTATTACATCTAGTAACTGCCTTTTCTCTCCCACTCTTCTCAGTACCTCTTCATTTTTTCCTCTGTCCATCCAACTTATTCTTTCCATCTTCCGCCATGTCCAGATCTCAAAAGCCTCCAGCCTTTCTCTGTCTTTTTTCCTCATAGTCCATGTTTCAGCGCCATATAGAAGAACACTCCATACAAGACATTTTATGAGTCTCTTTCTGAGTTCTCTGTCCAGACCACTGCAGAAGATTCTCCTTTTCTTATAAAACGCCTCTTTTGCTATTGCTATCCTTGTTTTAATTTCTATGGTGCACTTCCAGTCGGTGTCTATCCTGCTTCCAAGATACTTAAAATTTTGCACCTGTTCTAGTGTTTCTCCATTCAGCACAATTTTTATTTCCTTATTTCCTCCTATTGCTAATACTTTTGTTTTATTTGTGTTAATTTTCATTCCATATTTTTTTCCGTTAGTTGCAATGGTGTCCACCTAATCCTGTAATTCTTTTTCCCCTGTGGCTAGAAGGACCATGTCATCAGCAAATCTCAAGCACCCTACTCTTCTTCCTCCAATTTCTACTCCTCTGTCATCTAATGAGCATTGGTCAATCATATTTTCCAAGTACAGGTTGAAAAGAGTAGGTGATAAACAGCATCCTTGTCTTACTCCTTTCCCTAGTCTGATCCAGTTTGTACTTTCTCCTCTCACTTTAACTGAAACTTTTTGATTAAGGTACAATGAGTTTATAAGTCTTCTGGTTTTCCAGTCCACTCTCTTTTCCCTCATAATAGTCGCCAGCTTGTCCCAAACCACATTGTCAAATGCCTTTTCTAAATCAATGAAGCACATATATAGGTCTCTTCCTTTTTCAATAAACCTTTCTCCCAAGATTCGTAGGAGCCCTATTGCATCTCTGGTGTCCGTATTCCGTCTAAAGCCAAACTGCTCCTCGCCGAGATTCTCCTCAATTACTTTTTCAAGTCTTTTATTAATTATTCTTAACATCACTTTGGCTGCATGTGAAATGAGACTGATTGTCCTGTGCTCGCTGCATTTCTTGGTTCCTTGTTTTTTCGGTAATGGAATCATTACTGTTGTCAAAAAGTCCTCAGGCCATTCACCACTGTCATATATTTTATTACATAACCTCAATATTTCTCTTATTCCATTGTGGTTCAAGCATTTTAGTATTTCTCCCGGTATTGTATCTGTACCTACTGCTTTGCCATTTTTCATTGCAGCAATGGCAGACTTTACTTCTTCCATTATGATGGTCGGTCCTTTCTCTTCATCACTCACACTGTTGTGTGATTCAAGTTCCAGAGTTTCTGGTTTGCTATTTGTGTCATATAGCTCTTTTATATATTCTTCCCATCTCTGGAGGACATCGTCACGATCTTTGTACACTACCTCTTCGTCTTTACTCAAAATTTCCATAGTAGCACTTCCTGCTCTGTTTTGTTCCCATGTCATAGTCTTTACTCTGTTGTATAGTAAGTCGTATCTTCCCTTCCTATCCAGTTCTTCAATTTCATCACATTCCTCTTTTTGCCATTTTTTCCTAGCCTGCTTTGTTTCTCTTCGCAGTTCGTTATGTAACCTTCGGTATATCTTTCTTGCATCTTCAGTGTTCTTGTTTTTCAATTTTCTTCTCTCCTCCATCTTGGAAATCATTTCTTGTGTGACCCATGGTTTTTTTGACCTTTTCCCTTTTACATATCCTATATTTTGCTGTCCTGCTTTAATGATTCCTTCTTTCAGCATATTCCAGTACTCGTTGGCATTATCAGGTGCTTCTTTGTCTCGTAATGTGTTTAGAAAGTCCCGAGACAGCATTTCTGTAATTTGTTCTTTGTTGGACCTGATCTTCTCTAGATCCCACTTCTTCACCACTGTCGCTTTTTTCAGTTTTTTCATTCTTATTTCTATTTCTGCCATAAGTAAGTTGAGGTCACTATTAATATCTGCACCTGGTAATGTGTGCACCTTCTTGATTCCATTCTTGTATCTTTCTTCTACCAGTATAAAATCGATTTGGTCTCTATATTTATCCCCTGGTGATTTCCAAGTGTAGAGCCTCTTCTTATGGTTCTTGAACCATGTGTTTGCCGCTATCAGCTGCCTTTCCCTGCAGAAGTCAATTAACCATTCACCTCTGTCATTTCTCTTTCCAAGACCATGACTGCCTACTATGTTTCCCTCTTTCCCTTCTCCCACAATGGCGTTCCAGTCTCCCATTACTATTTTGCAGCATTTTTTATTTTCGTCCATTATTCTCTCTATTACATTGTACGTTTCCTCTACAATTTGGTCATCATGTTCTGAAGTTGGCATATACACCTGGACAATCAGTAAATCTTTTTGTGCTCCTTTCAGCCTTACACCAATAACCCGGTCATTTGCATAGTCTACATATTCCACACATTTAGCCAATTCCTTTGTCATAATCATTCCTACTCCATTAATTCCTTTTACTTCTCCTCCTGAGTAGTAGAATACATATTCATCTGACTGCAACTCTCCATGTCCATTCCATCTTACCTTAGCAACTTCTACGAGGTCCATATGATTCTTTTCCATCTCTCTTTTAAGGTTTTCTAGTTTTCCTGCTTGTAGCAGGGTTCTGACATTCCAGGTACCAATTTAGATCCGAATGGGGGACTATTTTACCTCCGGACACTGATTTAACATGAGAGGAAGCCATTTTTTTTTATTTTTTTTTTTTATTTTTTTTTGCTTAAAATGGAGACTGCATTATGCAGGGAAGATAATCTGCGGTGGTATTCCGTTGCCTTCCGCAGTTCTGGAGGCTGCCCCTAACATGGGATACAGACGCCTTTTGCAGCCGCCCGCTCCGGGTCAGACGCTGCATGAGAAGTATAGGTTGGAAAATGAAAGACCCCTAGCCCTCGAAACCTAATAGTGTCAGGGTCGGAAAAGAACAAGAGCTGGCCAGATAAGAAAGATAAAAGTCAGGAGCCTGGCATAAGTAAGTGGAAGCAATGCCAGGACTCAGCTCGGGGCCCCGTGGTCACCAGCCACGTATCACTAGGTGTGACTCCCTGTTTTATATTAAGTGATAAATAATGAGCGGCCTTAACGAACAAGACAGTGTGACTGAGGACAAAGCTGTAGAGGTTAAGTTGTTAAATGAATAGAAGGACCTAAGTGACTGGTTCTGTAGCTGATTATAAATCAGACATGAATGTAACTTTGAAGGATGGGGACGAAAGTCCTATTGCAAAGAGTAAAATGGACAAAAACAGTACTGAAGTGGGTGAGATCATTAAGGTTAAGAAGGAGGAATCTAGTAGTGACAGTCAGCAAGGGCCGAAGTTTATGACATATGGAGAAGTGGAAGCGATGTTAAGGTATATTATGAATAATATAAATATGAAAGAAGACATTAATAATTTGAGAGAAGACTTAGCAGGGTGTAAAATAGTATAAAGAAATAAGTACATAATACTAATGAGAAATTAACATCGAATAGTAAAGGTGTAGGAGAGAGAGAGAGAAACTTTGTGACGACGATAGTAGGAACCTGGAGGTTTTCGAGAAACAATGTGCTGAAAATAAGAGTTAAACTTGAGAACGGGATTGATCACATTAGAAATGATTCAGAAACTGAGGTAGAAAACAAGTGTGCTTAGTGGTAGAGGAAAAACTGGAATAAGTAAATAAAATTGTAGATTCAAAGTTGACTGAAATAGAGAAAACAGAGGAAGAGGTACTAAATATAAATCATAGTGTAAGTGAAAGTGTGTCTGATTCTGACTGTAAGTGTAATGATGATTGCCATGACGAATCCAGTAGTGATGAGAATGGGGCATTTGAATCTGTAATTGATAATGAGGGCAATGTGTTTAGTAAAGAAGGAATTAAGGACGATTTGTTGTATGACGATCACATGATAAGTAAAAAGGAAATGTATCAACCTGTAATAACAGAAGGTGTACAATATATACATGTTAAGTGTTTACTGGACAGTGGTAGTGACTTGAATGGTATTTAACAGGCATTTTCTGAATCCATTAAGAACACAGGGGGCATGGTAGCGATGCAAGTTTCTAGAATAAAAATTGTTGGTGCTACTGGTAAGCTATTACAGAGTGTGAAACAAGAGATACTATTAATTGTGGAATTGGCAGGATGGTTGTTGAAATGCAATTTCTTGATGATTCAAAATCTCAGCATTTATGTAATGTTTGGAACTAATTTCTTGTGCAATTAGCTGGTAGGGGGTTCAACATTCTGTGTTGGATTCATTATGTGGTGACAATGCTTATCCCAGCTGTCTGTCTCATTTTTCATGTTTTATGAGGCAGTCAAACTCTTCTCCTATCCTATCTGTAGTTTATAAGTGTATCACAAACATTTTATCTTCTACTTTCAAGTGATTTTGTGCAGTAGCATACTTCAGTATAGAAATATGTTAGAAAAATTTTCTTCAGTGTTACCTAAATATCTATTTATATTATGTCATATTAGTTATAAATAATTATATATAAAAACAAAGATGAGGTGACTTACCAAACGAAAGCGCTGGCAGGTCGATAGACACACAAACAAACACAAACATACACACAAAATTCAAGCTTTTGCAACAAACTGTTGCCTCATCAGGAAAGAGGGAAGGAGAGGGGAAGACGAAAGGAAGTGGGTTTTAAGGGAGAGGGTAAGGAGTCATTCCAATCCCGGGAGCGGAAAGACTTACCTTAGGGGGAAAAAAGGACAGGTATACACTCGCACACACGCACATATCCATGGATGGATTCCGGGATTGGAATGACTCCTTACCCTCTCCCTTAAAACCCACTTCCTTTCGTCTTCCCCTCTCCTTCCCTCTTTCCTGATGAGGCAACAGTTTGTTGCGAAAGCTTGAATTTTGTGTGTATGTTTGTGTTTGTTTGTGTGTCTATCGACCTGCCAGCGCTTTCGTTCGGTAAGTCACCTCATCTTTGTTTTTATATATAATTTTTCCCACGTGGAATGTTTCCTTCTATTATATAGTTATAAATAATGATTCACAAGAGGATGGAAGAAAAGAAAGTGATACCATGGTTAAAGATTTTCTGTCAAACAAAGAGGTAAGTTAAACTGAAAATGAAAGGTGTCAGCATGTGTGGAGGATAATTAATATCTGAAGTAATGAGCTCATTGGTGCAGCAGCAGAGACAGTGTGCAGTATAAACCATCTTAAATATGAGGTCTTAATATTAATTTTGGTATAAAAGAAGTTTTTGTGTTCAATGCAATCAGTGTATGTGAGATAACTATTTATCTGTGTCAAGGTACAGCCTTCTCTAACATAAGGAATTCCAACTTTAAACATAGTTGCTTGGAGTAATGCGTGTGGAAAGAGTAAACAAGGTTTGTACGTATATCGCCCTTCAGGCTAGACTACAGTGAAAAATCACTTTGTCCAAGTGTTGGTTTTGTCTGATCTGTAATGAGAGTTAAGTTTGCCTTAGCATTAAGAATCTGTTACTGTGGGCTGTTTTTCAATCAAAACAATTTTGCATTAGATAAGCAGAGCAGGTGTTTATTTGTTAGACAATGCAACAATAAAGAAATAATAAAATAATAAATAATGTTAGGGTATTAATGGTTATGGAGCCTGTCTCTATTGTAGGGATATTCTTTGAGAATGGACTCCAATAGCTAACAAGGTAAGAAATGTTCATGTAATAATGGAGCTGACAGACAAGATTAATGAAAAAGGTAACTGTATACAAACAAATGTTGTGTAACTTTACTGATGATCTAATTGTGAACTAGGCAACATTGGGTACTGTTTATATTGTGCAATTCATGACACTGCAGCTGGGAATGAGAGCTTCACATAAAGAGCAATCTTTTTGTGAGGTACAAATAATATAATGCTGCATCATTGGACCTATATGTTATCTGAAAACTGCTTTTTGTATTCTGAGGAATTATGAGCTTGAAGAGGTAATACTGGAATGAAGAACAATAATTTTGCTGATAACTGCTAACTGTGGTGCTAGACTGATGTGAATATTTGGACAGGTCCACCATTTGGTAACATTTTGTGATTTTTGTGAGGATTTAATTTTCTGTTTGATTGAGAGTATTGCTCAGAGTTGAGTGGAGAATTAGGGTGAAGATTTATTTACAACTTCTGCCCCAGTAATTTTGATTTGCATAGTAATTAAGTTTTTTAATGGTGACACTATTCCTTTTTCATAGTGTAATGATATGAAAATCTATGCTACTGCAGGTCTTGAGTTTTTACTAGAGGTAATGTACATCTTGAGTTTTTACTGGAGGTGATGCACATCTTGAGTTTTTGATATTTTGCAAATGGGAAAGAAACCCAAATCTTTCAAGTTCAACCAGTTTCAGACAGTTATGACTTAAGAGTAATGTTATGTAGTGTAACGTGCACTTGATTTCGAATTTTTACTAGTCCACACCTTTCATACTATAGTCAATAAAATAATAAACAATGTTACGGTATTAATGGTTAGGGAGCCTGTCTCTACTGTAGGGATATTTTTTGAGAATGCACTCCACTAGCTAATAAGGTAAGCTAGAAATAATAATAGAAATTATAGTAATATCATGAGAACTATGTAATGTATGTATTTATATTTATGAAGTTATGACTATCATTTGTCATTGCTGTTAAACAATTTTTTCTTAGACTTATGTTAGAAGCATACGTGTACTAAGGTAGTGAGTGTATTTTGTCTCATTTTTTCATGAGGGGAACCACCTCCAAGGCAACTGACATCAGTGCATTTCCTTGTTAACTGCCACTTGGACCTGTTGAAGGCAAGGACAGCTTGGTGAGAAAGTGTGTAAAGGCTCATTAAAAATGTGAAAGTGATTGTGAAAAGTACTAAACATTGACAAGTGAAATTTTCTGTCTATTGCAACCCATGAAGATTTATTTTGTTTAGCAGGACAGGACTTGTACAAAGTGATATGTATTTTAAAATGTAATCTTTGCTTAACAAAAAAAGGACATCACTTTTGATGAAGATGCATAATTTTTGTTAAAAGTATAACTTGTGGGTATTTTGTGATATTGTACAACAATACACCATATGTAACTATTTTGTATGGTGATTTTCGTAAGGCCAGTTCTATTTGCAATATCTATCTGGTCAATCCAATGAGGGGGTGACGTGATGAAGCACGCTGGGATCATTTCAATTCTCCTATTTTTTTGCCATATGCCTCCTTAAATTAGTTTTTTCAATTTCAACTAATTACCATTAACATATGCGAGTATAATATGTATTTTCATAAAAGAGAAAAATTGGCTCTGTTTTAAAGAATATAACACCAGATCTAATTTTGTGCTTAGTTTTATATATGTAATTGATTTTCTAATTTATTTTGGCTATTCCTAGTTAGTATCTTTCATTATAGGGTGAAATCAGTAATTGTTTCATAAATTAAATTCTGTTGTTGATGTATTAACAAATATAAATTCTGTACTAATTATAAACATTTGGAAGACGAAATACTAATGATCTTAAAAGTATCTATTTGACTCTATTCAAAATCATGTTAGCAAAACCAGCCCTTAATTAATTCCAAAGTAATTAACAGTTTTGCCAAAAGTATTGTTTGCATAATTATATATGTTAATTTCATGATTTAAACAAATAATTCGGTCTAAACCTTGTAGTAGAAGAAACTGTTAAAAGAACGAATTTTTTTTATGTATTCAGCTAATTTAATGAGTTAAGGTTTAATTGAAATTTCTGTAAATTTAACTTCGAACAAAGTGTAGTTTCAGCACCTATTATTGTGATGATATATAAGGGCTCGATTTTTGGTCACGAGACAGTCAGTCCACAGTTGAGTTTCAGGCGAGAAACCTGTGTTGGTTAGAACAAAAACAATGCTTCAATTTAACTGTGGAATAAGTGTTAAGCAATTAGACCGTGTGTAAAAACAATGACAGTGTCTGCTCCATATGTACCTAATCATTCTTCAAGAACTGTGAACTTTGTGGTTAGGTTTTACTGCTCAAAGGTGTTCAGCAGGAAACTATTGTAGCAGTATCTGGAGGTTTGTCTGCAAACTATTAATGAGGCTTATTGAAAGTTACACAATAGCGCACTGGCCATATCACTGTGTTTTATTGGGGGGTTGTGAATAGCAAAAGTAAAACACTGTGGAATGTAACTGTGCATCTGTCGGCTACATTATTTACCGTAGTCAGAGTCCAAATTACAAACCCCATTTTTCAGCAAATGTAGCAACATAGTATGTCAACACCAAGGACAACAAACAAAGGAATAAAGCAGGTGGAACTGCTACAAACCCCTCTCCCATTCATAATCTTTTGTTCCTTTCCAGTCTGATTTTCTGAGTTTTGAATAAGTCTCTCTCTGAGACACCCATCATTCATCTGCAGGTGAGTTTGTTCCCTTGTCTCTTTTTTGTTTTTTGTTGACATTGAGAAATTTTATTAATTTAACAGAAACTGACTGAAGAAATAGAATGGTAGAAATCTGTATAGATAATTAAAAGGAGAAACATCAGTTTCTTAGGGTAGCTATACTGTTTTCTGTGTTGTTAGGTTGTTTGAAGACAAACAAAATAAGATTTATTTCCAAATTTAATCAAATAGAACTCTGTAAAATCTGCTGGAATTTTTTAGAAAAGGCTCCAAGAAATCATTCATCATCATATACACATACATTTATATATGAAGCTTGGAAGGAACTGGAGCAAATAGAAGGTTACAAATAGGTGGTGTAATTAGTATGTGCAGGCATTCAAAAGTGTTGCTTGAACATAGTCCTTTTTCAGAATTCTTGGTCCTGGTGTTGTTTGCAGTTTTGTGTGAAATTAATATTACAAATAATAAAAGACTTAACTTTATTAATTAGAAAAGGATAGATTGCTCATCACTGTCAAGAGTAGCAATCTATCCTTCTCCTAATATATATAAAAACAAAGATGATGTGACTTACCAAACGAAAGCGCTGGCAGGTCGATAGACACACAAACAAACACAAACATACACACAAAATTCAAGCTTTCGCAACAAACTGTTGCCTCATCAGGAAAGAGGGAAGGAGAGGGAAAGACGAAAGGATGTGGGTTTTAAGGGAGAGGGTAAGGAGTCATTCCAATCCCGGGAGCGGAAAGACTTACCTTAGGGGAAAAAAGGACAGGTATACACTCGCACACACACACACATATCCATCCACACATATACAGACACAAGCAGACATATTTAAAGACAAAGAGTTTGGGCAGAGATGTCAGTCGAGGCGGAAGTAAAGAGGCAAAGATGTTATTGAAAGACAGGTGAGGTATGAGTGGCAGCAACTTGAAATTACCGGAGATTGAGGCCTGGTGGGTAACGGGAAGAGAGGATATATTGAAGAGCAAGTTCCCATTTCCGGAGTTCGGATAGGTTGGTGTTGGTGGGAAGTATCCAGATAACCCGGACGGTGTAACACTGTGCCAAGATGTGCTGGCCGTGCACCAAGGCATGTTTAGCCACAGGGTGATCCTCATTACCAACAAACACTGTCTGCCTGTGTCTATTCATGCGAATGGACAGTTTGTTGCTGGTCATTCCCACATAGAATGCATCACAGTGTAGGCAGGTCAGTTGGTAAATCACGTGGGTGCTTTCACACGTGGCTCTGCCTTTGATCGTGTACACCTTCCGGGTTACAGGACTGGGGTAGGTGGTGGTGGGAGGGTGCATGGGACAGGTTTTACACCGGGGGCGGTTACAAGGATAGGAGCCAGAGGGTAGGGAAGGTGGTTTGGGGATTTCATAGGGATGAACTAACAGGTTACGAAGGTTAGGTGGACGGCGGAAAGACACTCTTGGTGGAGTGGGGAGGATTTCATGAAGGATGGATCTCATTTCAGGGCAGGATTTGAGGAAGTCGTATCCCTGCTGGAGAGCCACATTCAGAGTCTGGTCCAGTCCCCTATAATCGATTGTTTTACGTTAGAATAGTGTGGCAAAAAGTGGTACTAGTGAGCCTTAGGATCAAACGACTGTTGTGAATGCCTTTGCTAACAGCACTACAACGTCTGCAGTGCCCCTCATGAGTTCGCAATATTGTTGATATTCCAACCTAGAGATCCAATGCTTTAACTTTAGTATTTGCATGCTTTACTTACACAAATAAAAAAAGTAATAATTAAGCTTATCCAATACAGACATTTACAAACCTCTAACTGTTTATTCAATATAAATACAGAAATCTTGTTTATTCCATAAATCAGTTTTTGAACCTTTTCAGGGTCGTCTTCAGATGGTGCCCTGGAGTTTACATGACAGTTTCTTTGTGTAATGCTAGTTGCTGGTCCTGTGACAAGAAGATGGAACATGCTTTAATGTATCACCATGAGTATTATCTTTATGGTGATTTGAATCCAAAAACTTACTGCAACAATATGAGTGGCTTTGTTTTTAGTATCCACCTATCAGCTACCATTGTGGTTGACGGTTGGTAACACTCTCACTCACTTTTCGCAGGATGTGTATATAAATACTGATAGTTACAAAACTTAGCTAGTGTCCAGCATGTGACAATAAAGGTATGAAACTTGACCTTCTTGAAGAAATTGAAATCTTTACAGCATGTGACTACCTATTCACTGACCAGACTGAACTGAGAAACAACCCCTTCTATCTGACAGTAAACACTGCAGCTTTTGAACATAATTCTGCTTGTCCAAAACAAAGGTACCATTGCCCTTGTTTGTAAGTGAAATAACTGTCTATTCAGCCTATCACAGGTTTGGTGTTGACCCCACAAAAAGTGTGGATAGAAAGACTAATAACCTCCCAAAGAAAAGTTCCTTGTCGCACAAGACTATCAAGAGTCTTAATTATTACTGTGCTGTTCCCCCTAGGTTATATGGCATTCCTTAGGTCCACAAGGAAGGTGTTCCTCTTCGTCCAATTGTAACATTGGTGCTCTGACATACCATGTAGCAAAATGCCATGCTATTCTGTTGAGCCCTTTGGTGGGTAAGCGTGAGCATCACATTAAGAACACGGCCAATATCTTACATTGATTAGAGGGAATGGGTTTAAATGACTATTATTGCAGTAAGTTTTGATGTGGTCTCTCTCTTCACTCATGTTCCTCTCTCTGATTCATTACAGTTGATTAAGATTAGGTCTGATGTTGAATTAACAAACCTATTTCAACAGGTATTGACTTCCACTTATTTTTTCTTCAATCACCAGTACTACAAGCAGGCAGATGTAGTTGTGATGTGAAGCAGCTTGTCATCTATTATTGCCAATTTGTTTATGGATGACTCTGGGGAACATACCTTGGCATAAGCAGCTTTGAAACATACATTTCTGATACACAGATGATACTTTTATTGTTTGCACTCTTAGCAGTGGCTTTTCAGAACATGTGAAATCAATCTACCCAAATGTTTGTGTCACAATGGAGGTGGAAAAGGATGGCTGCCTTCCCTTCCTTGATAGGTTGGTCAGGAGGAAGGTTGATGATATGCTGGGACATACCATTTATAGGAAGCCTACTGGCACTGACTTGTATCTGCAGGCTGACAGTTGCCACCGTCTACATCTACATCTACATTTATACTCCGCATGCCACCCAACAGTGTGTGGCGGAGGGCTCAGTGTCAAAGGATACTTCGTACCCTGTTTCACAGGGCCGTGTCATCTCAGACCCTGAGAATTTATCAGCTGAGGTGGCACATCTAGTCACCTTTTGTCAGAATGGTTACAGTGGAAGATAGAACAGACATGCATTGTACTGTGTAACAACTGCGCTCCGGGTAAGTGATAATCAAACTGAGGTGGCATCAAAGATTACAGCCTTTTCGCCTCTAAGTTCTGTAAAGGATAACCTTCGTTTGCATAAGGCAGGTGTGTCTTCCGTATTCCTTGCAGTTGTGGCTTGTGATATATTGGTCACACTATCAAGACAGTGGAGGACCAGTGTACTGAACATTAGGGGCAAACACGTTTACTACAGCTGAGCAAATTCACCACTGCAGAATATTGTCTTGTTACTGGTCATCCCACAGAATATAGCAACACAGAGATAGTGGCATGCACTTTCAGTTCTTGAGATAGTGTTATTAAGGATGCAGTTGAAATGAAATTATTTTTTTTTTTTTTTTTTTTTTTTTTTTTTTTTTTTTTTTTTTTTTTTTGCAAGAAATCCTGCACTCTCTCTTGTCAAAAGACAGTAGGACAGAATTAATTCTACCTCATGCATTGATTATTAATTTCGCTATCAATAACTTCTGGCATTGGTAATCTTTGGTTTGTGATGGCACCAGTGTGTGTGTGTGTGTGTGTGTGTGTGTGTGTGTGTGTGTGTGTGAGTTACCTTTCTGGAGTTTCTGTGTAAATCGAGGTTTTAAATTCCCTTGTGTAGTGCTTACTTGCTGCAGTTTTGCTGGCATCCTACCGAAACATCAGCAGTTGTTGACAATGTCACCCAGCTGCATTCCCGTAAATTATTTGTATACACCAGGAAAAATTCAGGCCTCACATATACAATATGATGAAAAGAGTATCTAGGAATAAATATGTGTTGGATAAAAAGAAGAAAAACTGCCTCTACATGCATCAAAAACATACATCAGAAATCACAGGCCTCAGGTAAATGTAAATGTCGTGTGCCTAGGGTCTCCCGTTGGGTACACCATTCCCCAGTCGCAAGTCTTTCGATTTGATGCCACTTTGGTGACTTGTGATGGGGATGAAATGATGATGATTAGGACAACACATCACCCAATCCCTGAGTGGAGAAAATCTGCAACCCAGTCGGAAATTGAACCCTGGACCTTAAGATTGACATTCTGTCACTCTGACCACTCAGCTATCTGAATTTAAGAGTTTGTTTTGCCTAGTAGACTATTAGGTAAGTTTTGTATAGGACTGGACAGGGATGGCATAAATAATAACCTGCAAGTTACTACACTGCAAACATAAGTTGTGGCACAACAGCAATGTAGTGTGCAGCAACATTCATTGTGCAGTTTAAGGGTAGTCTTTGCTCAGTGCCTTGTCTTGCAACACATCAACCCTGAAAGCATCTGGTCCTGGCCACAGACATGTCCGAGTACAGGGTGGGGGCAACTCTGGCCCACTGTCATTCAGATAGTGCCAAATAGCCTTTCCATTGAAAACACACAGCTCTGTTCAGCAACATTATTACCAGGTGGAAAAAATAGGCCATGCCTTAAAAAAAATGAGTGTTCTTTTATGTTGCAAAATTTCATTTAATTACCAACCATAAGCTCTTTGTTTCCCTCTTTATCCTGTCACCTACCTTACTGGACAAAGCCAGTCATTGTTTTCAGTGTTAAGCTCTGATCTTGTTCCAGCACAATTATGAGATCCATTTTCACCCAAAGTTGCACCATGTGAATGTGGATGCTCTGTTCCAGCTTCCCACAGGCTCTGACCTCTCATCTGACGAGGAGGAACTGCTTTGTTTGCAACTGGATATGGAGGTTGACTCTGCTGTAGCAGTGGATCCAGCACTCTGGCAAGTCATACACATGATATAAGAACGGTAGCCCGACAGCCCACCAGGCCAAGTATTGGACTTGCTTCGGTATTTTTATGTGATGCAGCATTGCTTCTCTTTCTTGGATGGCACAATTCCCCTGTCTACAGAAGAGTTCACTGTCTGCGTAGTAATGCCAATGGCTCATTGATGGCAGGTGCTTCGCTTATTACATCAGGGTCACTGAGGAATCTCTCACACAAAAGTATTTGTGTATTGTCAGGTGTTTAGGCTGGGCATCGATAAGAGGTAGACTGCTCCAAGTGTTCAGGTCAACAGGTGGCACCGCACATTTTTTTAATGCTATGGCCAGCCCATACACAGCTTTGGGAAAGAGTCCACATTGACATCACTGGTCCTTTCTAAACACTTTCTGTTTATTGGCAACCAATGTTTTTTCTCATCTTCCTTATGCTGCTCATTGTCCATCTCCAGTGACAGATACGATTGTCAAGGCCATGTCAAAGATATTCTCCTTAGAAAGCTTAGCTTGCGTCCTGGCTCTGGACAATGGTCCTCAGTTTGTGGTGCAATCTTTTAAGGACTTCTGTACACGCAATGGATTTTGCCACATTTAGGCAACTCCCTTCCATCCGCAGTCGAACTGTGAGGCAGAATGCCTTACCTGACTGTTTAAGATGCAGATGCACAAGTCTGTACAAGATTTTCTGGCTGAGGAGGTAATTTCATTTTTTAAGCTCTTACATAACAGTACCATTTGGGGCCAAGAGTCATGCTGAGTTCCTACATGGCCATCGGCCACAAACACTGCTCAACTTCTTGTTACCGGGCAGGTGTTTCCCAGCAGTGCTGGTTTGGTTGATATCATGCCCAGCACACCAGTTTGGGCCCCGGCATTCGGACCTTGCCCTCAATGGACTGCAGTCGTCACCAACAGTCAGTGTTGCTACTTCTCCAGGAATCAACTTGAGGCAAGCCGCCAGAACTGTTGAATCCCAGGACAGCTGCAGTACCTGGCCGAGGGCCTGATGCCACACTCTCTGTCAGCCCTGGCCGCTCCAGGGGGTTGCGCAGGCCGCATCATGCCTGCCTGTGCTTGTGGGCTGGACTTTGTCAGCACTGATGGTAGATTTGCTTCCTGCAGAGGGAGCTGATGCCTCCCACCAGACTGAGCAGGTGTCACAGTCAGGGGGACGGAAACCCTGTCTCTGTCGCCAGAGCCCCTCCTCTTTCAACTGCCATAGTCGCTGCCCATGCCTGTGCCCCTCGTAGTGGACTCCAATGCTGAGATGGCTCCCTCTCCTGTTGCCGGTCCGGTCCACTGGTTGCCCCGGAATCCACAGGCAGCAGGGGTGCCCTTGGTCCACTCATTTTTGCCAGGAGGTGCTAGTCTAGGTAGATCGAGAATTTCTCACGCCTGTGGCTGTCCCACCCTACACTGCCTTGGATGCCATGGACATCTCTTCAGTCACAGCTGTGTGAATGGCAATGCCTGCTTCTTTCCTCTGCAAGGAATGAGGTGTGTAGTAAGCTGACGGTTACAACATGTACTACCCGCAACAGATGTAAGTTGGGCCACTTGAGCGTGTGTCAACATTCATAAGGCACAACCACAACTACCCGAGGCAGTCCAGTCACTGACCACCATCGCCTGGTCCACCGTGAGTGCTCAGCACAACATGAGATATCTGACAGTGATAGCGTCTTTATGAGGATATGCACAGGGCTCTGGGCCCTCAGTTCGAAGACTATTTACGTCAGTTTTATAAAAAGGATTTTTCAGTTTTCTGTTGGCTGAGCACTTCTTCACTCCTTTGTGTCTCAATTTTCTTTCTCTATCTGAAATGACACTTCTCAATGTTTGTTTGTTGGTCTAGATTTTTTCTTTTAGTTACTTGATTTTGTATGCCTTGTTTTTTAAATCTTCTACTGTAATCTTTTGTACCCTCTAATCTTTCTTTATTTCAATAACCTATGTGATATTCCTTACCTATATTTTGCAGCTGTGAACATGACTGCATTCAATACACAGCAGTTTTGAATAAAAACTTCTTCAGTTACAATATTTTTTGTGTTTTATTAAATTAAATGATGCATTTAAGATCTTGTGGTCTATATTCAGGTGCAAATTGCACATTTGTTCTTGACTGAAGTGAAATGCATTTTCCTGTTATGAGACAGTTAGATGTTAGATGTTAGGTTTGTATTTTGTGAATCGAGTGTGGAAATATGTGAGAAACAGCGGAAAAAAACAGTGAAAAACTTATCAAAGAAACAAAGAAGAACATTTTTGACCTGAGGTCAGCACATGTTGATTTATTCATACTGTCATTGCATATTGTCTTACTTGAGGTGCACATTTGTTTATGATTGTTTAAAAATAATTCAGAGATGTAGTTTAACCTGATTAGATCATATATAAAGTTTATCATACAGTGTCAGAGATGTAAGCTTTAAGAAGCTGATATATGCAAGGAACAAATTCACAATAAGTCTTTCAAATTACAAAAATAACTGAGGCTAGCAAAATATGTTTGTTCATTTAACAAAGATTCAGACTTTTTGGGCTTGTGGAGGTCTATTTACAATTGTTCTAATAGTTTTAGGGTCTTACCAGTGGCTTCATTGCGTAGTACGAGGGTTATACCAAAAATAAGGTTCCCAAAGAGCTACAGCCTCGGGGGAAGGTGCTAGGCTACATTTGACAACAGTGCCATGTGCAGTGGTTCCTCCACTCCCGAACCCGGCCATCCATGGTTCGCTACATCACCCAGTGTTAGCTTGGCAGCAGTCAGAGATGGAAGTATTGACTGCTGCTCCTGCCACGTGTAAGGTTCAAGCAGTAATCTGGTTTCTCCACACAAGGAGGTTACCACCCATGGAGATTCATCGTCAACTGACTGAGATTTATGGTGAAGAGTGCACGTCCATTCAGCAAGTCCACAAATGGTGCTGGGCTTTAGCTGAGGGTTGTATGGAAGTTCACAATGAAGAAGAGTGTGGAAGACCGCCGGTTTCTGATGCGATTGTCCAGATCAACAGCGAGCTGCTCGAAGATTGGAGGTTCATGGTCTGTGAACTTGTTGAATGCATTCCTGAAGATTCCCACAGCACAATTGAAAGAACTTTACCAGAAACGTTGGGTTATCACAAGGTTTGGCTCGCTGGGTGTCCCAGATGCTGACTGATGGACACAAGGAGTAATGCCTTGACTGTACTTGCAAGTTTCAACAATGTGATAGGGGAGGCAACAAGGAGAAGTTGTTGGTCTCTATCATGATGGGAGAGGAAATGTGGGTGTTTCATAACACCCCCAAAACAAAACAACAATCTCGTCAGTGGCGTCAATCCGGTTCACCGCCACCACAGAAATTAAAACAAATGCAGTCGATAGGAAAGGTTATGGGGACAGTGTTTTTGGATCGGAAAGGGGTACTTTTCATCAATTTCATGCAACCTGGGATGACAATAAACTCGGACAGATGTTGTGAAACATTAACCAAACTCTAGTGAGCAATCTAGAATCGCTGGAGAGGACGACTGACAGAGGGAGTAGTGCTTCTTCAGGACACGCTCAACCCCATGTCCCTTGTCAAGCACAGGAGCTTTTGAAGAAAGATCACTGACACTACGTGATAAACTTTATCTTTGATCACATCAAGTTAACCTGCATCAGTGAAGTGTTTTTAAGCATTTTAAATAAATATGCATCTTGAGTAACATTATGTGCAATGGCAGTATGAATAAACCAATGTATGCTGACCTCAAAAGGTTAAAAATGTCCTTCCTTGCTTGTTCATTAAGCTTTTCACTTCTTTCCCCCCTGTTTCTCACATTTGTGCACTCAATTCACAAAATGAAAAACCTAACCCACATAATTTTCTCATAAAATGAAAATACATTTAACTTCACTCAAGAGCAAATGTAAATTACATATTAATTTATTTGCCCCTGAAGATGGACCCATAGGGTCTGAAATGCATCGTGTAATTTAATAAAACATGAAAAAATATTGTGACTAAATACGTTCTCATTCAAACTTACTGTGTATTGCTCTTACTGTTCCTCAGGTTCTCTACTGTCTTCCTGACTCTGTTTTCTGGTGTGCTGATTTGATGTCCAGTAAGCAAATTGTATTTTTCCTGATCATGCTCATTACTGGCTCCATCTCATAGAAGCTAGGATCCAGTGTCTGTTTTCTTGACATATTTTGTTTATACATGTTCTGAATAGGACATCTATAGAGGAGACCACAAACAGATCACATGTATGACTCATTACAGACTGCACAATTGTTTGGGGTCCCCATCAGCAGAGCTGCGTGAAATTAGAAAATAAACTTTGGAAATTTAGCATTTATATTTTTTGATACATGGGTCATTTAAATGTGTAAACATATCAAAAAATATAAATGCTGAATTTATGGACTTACCTAAAAAATTGGATTTTTAACTGTTCACAGTTTTCTTTTTTTTTTAAACAAATATTGTTAACTGATTATTTCTATAACAGAACACCACAGCATCAGTTCTCATTCAAACTGACACATGTTATAGGCCTATATACAAATGTTTATCTACTGAATGTAATCACTGACGTTGTTTCATTACTGTCTTGCTTCAACGACCTCCTTTAGTCACTTATAGCTAAATTGTACATTGGACCCACATTGTTCATAGGTGCCCAAATTGTAGATAAAACAGCTCTTCCAAACTGATAGCATTTAAACTTTTAACACTACTAAGACATGTGTCACACATTTGCATTGTCAGAATACTAAACCTAATGCAGATTCATTTTTTAAATGATCAAGAATGAACTCTGCCATAGCATTTTTGTTTCCAATTACCTGAAAAATTAAGTGATTGCTGGTAAGCATATGTCCAAGTACTGACCTGTATGGAAACAAGGATTCCATATTGAGGTTACTGGACTGGGAGACAGTTTTTCTGGCAAATAACTAAATTTCTCTTGATGGAATTGAAGCTTTGTGCTTTTCATTTTGCAAGATTGCAGAAATGCCATTTTCAATTTACCGACAATAAAATTTAGAACCTTTAGATCTTTCATTATGTCACCTCCAAAATTTATTTTGGGCATCCTGCATCTGAAATTTTTAAATGGTCTCTAGTCCATATTTTAACTGCATCATAACAGGATCCCATGTATGCACCAGAGTCTGATATTAATTCCATAATATTTTCATATTAAATGCTGTAGTCATTTAAGACATCTACTGTGGCCTGGGCACAAGTACTTCTGTTAGTAACATGTGAAATGTTACAGGAAACCAGATGCAGTTTCTGTTCTGATATTTCTGTCTTTGGATGAAATAAAACTGGAAATAAGTGCCTTCCATTTTTGAAGCAAATTCCATCAGCAATAACTGCAATAGGAACCTCTTTCGTATCATCTTTGATTTCTCCTTTCATTCTGCCAGTGCCCTGATATATTCTCCCAAGTCTCTTGAACTGGGTATACAACCAGCACTGGGTAAATATTTATTAAAAAATGACCTATCTTCAACATAATCTAGTTCTGTCAATGAGATGTTTGCCTTTATGTACATTTTAGTTCTCTGTGCACTGTCTAGCATCTCACCAATAGCAGCCTCCCATTCCTGCATCTACCGCACACATTTTTTTGCCCCATGACTAGCACTTTAAAGGTTAGGTCCTGACAAAACATTCAGCAATGCATTTCAAATGGCAGCATACATGTTGCCATCCTGTCACTTCGCACACTGTCAAGGTTTCTCAAGAAGAAAGTTTTGACAGCTGACGTCATCTGTCCACTGTGGATCATGTGACCCCACGCCCATTTCCTTCTGATACACAGCCATGCACAGGTATTTCATTTCATCGTGGTTTTTGTGACTGACATCATGTTGTTTATCATTTGTTATTTTTGTTACATGTAATAAATTTTTTGTTACATTATTTCTTTTTTTAAAAATTATAGTTTTATAATAAATGATGAGAGGTTTCAGTCCCTTCTTTATGAAATCTGACAACATACAAATAAATTCCACTTACTAATCAGTCTTCATGATCTGGACTCACAGTGAAGAAGAACTCCAGAATTTCCTCTCCAACCTCAACTCCTTTGGTTCCATCAGATTCACCTGGTCCTACTCCAAATCCCATGCCACTTTCCTTGACGTTGACTTCCATCTGTCCAATGGCCAGCTTCACACGTCCGTCCACATCAAACCCGCCAACAAGCAACAGTACCTCCATTATGACAGCTGCCATCCATTCCACATCAAATGGTCCCTTCCCTACAGCCTAGGTCTTCGTGGCAAACAAATCTGCTCCAGTCCGGAATCCCTGAACCATTACACCAACAACTTGAAAAAACAGCTTTCGCATCCCGCAACTACCCTCCCGACCTGGCACAGAAGCAAATAACCAGAGCCATGTCCTCATCCCCTCAAACCCAGAACCTCCCACAGAAGAACCACAAAGGTGCCCCACTTGTGACAGGATACTTTCCGGGACTGGATCAGACTCTGAATGTGGTTCTCCAGCAGGGATACGACTTCCTCAAATCCTGCCCTGAAATGAGATCCATCCTTCATGAAATCCTCCCCACTCCACCAAGAGTGTCTTTCCGCCGTCCACCTAACCTTCGTAACCTGTTAGTTCATCCCTATGAAATTCCCAAACCACCTTCCCTACCCTCTGGCTCCTACCCGTGTAACTGCCCCCAGTGTAAAACCTGTCCCATGCACCCTCCCACCACCACCTACTCCAGTCCTGTAACCCAGAAGGTGTACACTATCAAAGGCAGAGCCACGTGTGAAAGCACCCACGTGATTTACCAACTGACCAGCCTACACTGTGAAGCTTTCTATGTGGGAATGACCAGCAACAAACTGTCCATTCGCATGAATGGACACAGGCAGACAGTGTTTGTTGGTAATGAGGATCACCCTGTGGCTAAACATGCCTTGGTGCACAGCCAGCACATCTTGGCACAGTGTTACACCGTCCGGGTTATCTGGATACTTCCCACTAACACCAACCTGTCAGAACTCCGGAGATGGGAACTTGCCCTTCAGTATATCCTCTCTTCTTGTTATCCGCCAGGCCTCAACCTCCGCTAATTTCAAGTTGCCGCCACTCGTACCTCACCTGTCTTTCATCAACATCTTTGCCTCTTTACTTCTGCCTCGACTGACATCTCTGCCCAAACTCTTTGCCTTTACAAATGTCTGCTTCTGTCTGTGTATGTGCAGATGGATATGTGCGTGTGTGCGAGTGTATACCTGTCCTTTTTTCCCCTTAAGGTAAGTCTTTCCGCTCTCGGGATTGGAATGACTCCTTACCCTCACCCTTAAAACCCACATCCTTTCGTCTTTCCCTCTCCTTCCCTCTTTCCTGATGAAGCAACCATTGGTTGCGAAAGCTAGAATTTTGTGTGTGTGTTTGTGTTTGTTTGTGTGTTTATCGACCCACCAGTGCTTTTGTTTGGTAAGTCTCATCATCTTTGTTTTTAGATATATTTTTCCCACGTGGAATGTTTCCCTCTATTATATTCATATTATTACAAAATTATATATTTTAACAAAAGAAATAACAAAACAAAAAATTATAAGAAATCACACAAATAATGAATAACAAACAACTGATGTCCACTACAAAAACCACAAAGAAACTAAATATGGAGATCCGTGCAAGGCCGTGTATCCGGAGGAAACAGACTTGGGGGGTCACATGACCAACAATGGATAGATGACATCAACCGTAAAACTTTCTTCCTGAGAAATCTCTATGGTAACGTGACTGACATGGCCAGCATGGACACTGCCATTTGAAATGCACTGCAGATTGTTTTGATGAGATGTGATGTGACGTGACGTGACGTTACGTGACGTGACAGTGAGTGTGAATTGGCCTTTATCATATTGTAGAAAATAGTATTAAATAATTACAAAAAATAAAGGTAAAATAATAGAGATGACAGAAATAACAGCCATTCCTGCTTTCCTAACAAACATTTCTGTGTTTTGTGCAAAACTGCTGTATTTAAATTTGGATAGGGAATGAAGCGAATAAAGATGAAGAAAAGGTGAAGCAAAAGACTGATGCATATCAAATTCAAAAACTACTATACTTTCACATGTAACAAAATGTACTGTTTAAAGTCATCTAGTAAAGTTTTGTAAGGTTCAGATAGTGATTTTCTACTACGTATCTCCACTCTGATGCTTTTTTTGCCTCACTTTTATGTTTTCATTATTCCAATAGTGCACGTAATAGGCATAAAAATACTCATCAGGGATGAGGTTATTTGAATTTTGTGCTATGTTTAGCAGTTGATGTGACATTTACTGACACTTTTGCTCAGCAAGTCACACTAAAAATAATGCAAACCAAGTGGCCATGATGTTGATTTACATGTTTGCAAAGCTAAGGTGACGTATCTGGCAGTTTTAGCATTGTATACCTGCAGACCACAAGGAGTGTAGTTAGAGTGTACACTACATTAAAGATCTCCCTTAACCACATCATTTTTAGTGTAACTTTCCTGCAGGAGTGTAGTTAAAGTGTACACTACATTAAAGATCTCCCTAAACCACGTCATTTTTAGTGTAACTTTCCTGCAAAAGTGACATCAGCAGATGTACACAGTACCTGCTTATCTAGCTGTTTTAGGTATTGTAAAGAAAAGTGCATGAAATAATGTTAAGTGCATTAAATGTGGCACTACACTACACATCAATCTGTCACTGTAGCCTTCTTCACACTCACAACCAAAATATCACCTTCATATCAACCTACACACTGGGGCTATGATACAGACCAGTTTGTATCTGCAGTCAAGATTACAAGGGAAGGTATTATACTACACTTCAGCCTTTTTATTATAATTTGGATGGTCTTACATAAATGCTATGTGAACAAATGGGTACAGTAGTTACTACTTTTTAGCAGAAAAATTCAAAACTGTGGATTGTTTTGATTTTTTGGTGAATTTTTTGTATTTTTATTTTCCAGTTCATAAACACAGGGGAAATTTTTGTCATCAACATCTAAAGCAGCAATATATTTTTTATTGTTTTCACTACTGCATTTATAATGGGGGAATATCACTGTCATCATCACTATCACTGTCACTTTCTGCACTGTCAGCGTATTCTTTTGTATGAAAGTCAATCATGTACTCAACAGGTACACTTTCCACAGTGACAACATTGTCATCAACGTGTACGAAATCTTGAACCAGATGCTCCTGCTGCAGCTTTTCCCATGATGAAGCAAGTAGATTTTCAGAGCTGTCATTAATACTCGGGTTTTGTGTGTCACATCCATTTCCCTGATTGGCTTCAAGGAATCCCTCATTTTGGAAGCAGCTGGAGATGGTGGCCTTCTGAACCTCTGTCACCTTCTGAACCTCTGTCTATACCTTGGCAATATAATGCAATGCATTTATAATTGACACTTTAAAGGAGGCTGAGTGTTTCCCAGTCTCCATCAAAGTTGATGCCTTCTGCACAATTCCTTTCGTGTAGTACGTTTTGAAGGCATGAATAATACCCAAAGCCAAGGGCTAAATTTCCTTGGGAAGTTTGTTGGCAGAAACTCTAATTACACATTATATAAACTTATATTTTTGGGACGTGCAGGGCAAAAATTTGCTAAAAAGAGAATTTTCCTGCTATGGGTTCCCATTCTTGCATCAGGGCAATGTAATTGCTTCTCAAATAATTCTGATATTATCCATGGTTTTCACGGTTAATCATTGGCACTGTAGTTTGTTGGCAATGTTTTTGTATTTTTAAAACAATGTGGTTTTTTCAATTTGCCCATCACGAATGGTTTAATTTTTTCAGAACCATCCCAAATTTGTGCCCAACATTACTGTTGGGTGAACTTTACTGTGTTTGTCTCCATGACAATTTTTGCCTTTGAAGGCAAGTGTTTTGTTTGGCAGGTTGCTGAAAAAGAAACCTGTATCACAAATGTGAGAAAAATACTTCAGTTTAACCTGCGACTCTGTCATTCACTAACAGTTTTTATATCTACACTGTTTCCTTCACCCATACAGTTTTGTACACAACATTGTACCACTTCTCAAACCTAACAATCTACCACATTTAAAGGTTGAAGTCCTTGATCCCAAGCACACTGGTGACTTTCAGCACCTTTTTGTGTAACATCACACAGTTCACTGTAATGTTTGAAGCACATGCTGCCTGAAATTAGTTCTTTGGAACTTCTTATAGCTCAACACATGTAGAATAACTAGTATATTTAAATGTTTGGAATTTGGTCCACTGTTGCTTGCACTTTCCAAAACAGAGTCTCTGTTTTTCATGACAGTGTTCAGCATAGACACAGATATTCCTACACTCTGTGCTAATGCAACATATGCCCCACGATGAGCTTCAACTCTTTCGAGAATTTTTGCCATTTCTCCCATAGAAAGGGTTTTCCTGTCTCTTTTGGTAACACCTTTTTTTTCCATCTTAAAACTGCGACAGTAAACGACAATGTGAAAGAAACAGCTAATGACACACTTCAATCACTAAACACAAGGCTATGAACATGCTACACAGTACACACAATAAACTGTTCGCATGGCAGTTGATGGAGTAGCTAAGTCAAATGAAATTGTCTCACCTCAGTTGTAGGAACAGTTTTAATAGTGCTGCCAATGATGTCAATCTTCACTAGCAAATGACACTATGTTCTGTGCTTGTACAAACCATAAGGGAAACTATTGTATATTACTGGGTTACAAATACTGGGAAGTAGATGTCTGCTTATGATCATAATAACAGAACAAAGTTAAGCTGAAACAATATGGTTACAATAATGTAAGGATTATACTTATTGTGTAGCTCACAGTACTGGAAGATAAATTTGGTAAAGACAGGAAACAAATGAATGTTCCTTTGAAGTCACACCTTCCTCCAACTTCTGTCAGGACTGTTACTTCCATCAGCCACCATGCCAAGTAGAGGTTGGCAGCAACAGGAGACAAATCACCAAAAAAAGTTCTGACTTTTATCAATTCAGATCTGCTGAGTAGAGCACCCTAGTTGTTGTTGTTGTTGTTGTTGTTGTGGTCTTCAGTCCTGAGACTGGTTTGATGCAGCTCTCCATGCTACTCTATCCTGTGCAAGCTTCTTCATCTCCCAGTACCTACTGCAACCTACATCCTTCTGGATTTGCTTAGTGTATTCATCTCTTGGTCTCCCTCTACGATTTTTACCCCCCATGCTGCCCTCCAATACTAAATTGGTGATCCCTTGATGCCTCAGAACATGTCCTACCAACAGATCCCTTCTTCTAGTCAAGTTGTGCCACAAACTTCTCTTCTCCCCAATCCTATTCAATACTTCCTGATTAGTTATGTGATCTACCCATCTAATCTTCAGCATTCTTCTGTAGCACCACATTTCAAAAGCTTCTATTCTCTTCTTGTCCAAACTATTTATCGTCCAGCACCCTAGTATCAAGAAAGTTAACTGTGTAATGTTTGTAAATACTGCTTGAAGGCCAACACAATGCCTGCATCATTTTATGTCAATTACCCTAGTTTTTTTTTTCTCCACAAACATTGTTTCATAATGCATAAATCGCGGGAAAATCATAGATGTATTGACACAAAAAGGGGGGCGAATTAACATTTGAACACATTAAATTTGATGAGAGTAATAAAAAAAATGTTGAAAATGGAGATAAAATGTTAATTCCAGGAATGGAAAAGTAGCGTTACACTGTAATTTCTTTATACCCTTGTTTTTTTAAACAGGTGGGTCTTTACTTTGGGATCTTAGTGAGCTGCCCCTCCTTTTTAATCTTCATCAATCTATTCCTCTATTCACCCAAGGAATGAACTATTGTTAAGATAGTGGAAGGTAAGTAGTGGTCAGGAATTTTACTTATTTCTAATGTTACACAATTCATGTTTATCACATTTGTTTTACAATGTAACAATAATAATAAATGAAAAGCACCAGTTTGCTTTTGTTCTACGTATTGTTCTGCATATTGTAGAACAAAAGCAAACTGGTGCTTTTCATTTATTATTATAATGTTGTTCTACCAAGAACCGACGGAAGATTTTGTTAATATTACATTGTAACTTTAATTTCAGAGTGAACTGTTTCAATGAAGCTTTAGAGACAACATATACCTGTCTTACGGGTTGCCTGAAGAAACTGTGAAGCCTAAAAAATATTAAGCATCTATTACAGTACGGTGTACTGTAGAACTGTTCATAAGATCCTGAAATTCATTATATTGTTACAGTCTTTTTGTGACTGTAATATTGAAATTATTATTAAAATTAACAATAATTTAAGGTTAAATTTAGAGGTATGTATAATTTATGTATAAATTGTGTAAAACTCTCTGTTCTTTTAAATACCTGTGTGATGGAAAATGTGAGCTCGAAGTTGGGCAGACTGTATAAAGCTCTTGCCACAGAACTGGCAGATATGAGGTTTGATACCCGTGTGCGTACGTATGTGACGATTCAGTGTTTCCTTTGCTGCAAATTTGGCATAGCACTGAAAAGAAGGATAATAACTTAAGTGATTTTCATGTATACAGGTATTATTTATTTACTTGGTTAGATAGTTACTTGCATCACCCAGTAAATATTCTTTAAAAATGTAATGGCTAAGTACATTAGATTGTGCTTCTTTTTTTTCTTTCTTTTTTCTTTATCTTAAATTCATGATCGCTTTACCAGGCAGAACAAGAACTTACATATGATGCACAACTACACATCCCTATGTGGAAATGGTACTTTCCACAAGGGAGTTAAACTTTATAACAAATTTCCCATAAACCTAAAACTAAATACTGAGGTCAAAACTTTTTGGAACTCGTTACTGTTATATTTACAGATGCACTGCTTTTAATCCTTTGAAGAAAATTTAAATTTATGAAATGTTCTATACAAATACTTAATTATGAAGTATATAATTTGTAATTTTTAATAAGTATTGATAGAAATCACTTTCAACTCTATACTTATAAACTGACTTGCTCAATGTCTTATGCATAAGCTGCTTTTGAAGACAGAAGGACCAATACAATACAATCCATGGATAATAATTGCAAACTCTCACTACGACGTAGAACAAATAAATTTTACAACTAGAGTAAACGTATTCAGAGAAACATACAGAAAACATGTTTCTTATTTATGTGATTTCTTAAGTTACCCTTTTTTTCATGCATGGTGATTAATTTATACTGAACTATGTTCAATCTTATTCTTGAAGTTTTCCTGACATAAAGAGTGTTCCATAAAGTTTTGGGATTGCAGTTGGATGTCATCAACATCTAGCCACGATATTTTGGCTAAAAAGCATTTAGCATCTTTAGGTGAGTGTTTTAGACAGTCTTAAAAAACTCACCTGAAGATGAATGAACAGTTGTTAGGAATCTCAGGAATCTTAAATTTCTCTTCCTCTTTTCAACACAAAACCACAGATACACATATACCATTCTACTACACATTCAAAAATTCTTCTATGGAATAGAAAGCATTCTCAAGAAGATAAAATTTCATTTTGTGTTTGAAGTTAATTTTATTAGAATATTTATTCAGTTACATTACTGATTCAGTACAACCGGAAGTTGTTGTTGTGGTCTTCAGTCCAGAGACTGGTTTGATGCAGCTCTCCATGCTACTCTATCCCGTGCAAGCTTCTTCATCTCCCAGTACCTACTGCAACTACATCCTTCTGAATCTGTTTAGCATATTCATCTCTTGATCTCCCTCTACGATTTTTACCCTCCACGCTGCCCTCCAGTACTAAATTGGTGATTCCTTGATGCCTCAGAATATGTCCACCAGCCGATCCCTTCTTCTAGTCAAGTTGTGCCACAAATTCTCTTCTCCCCAATTCTATTCAATACCTCCTCATTAGTTACATGATCTACCCATCTAATCTTCAGCATTCTTCTGTAGCACCACATTTTGAAAGCTTCTATTCTCTTCTTGTCTAAATTATTTATCGTCCACATTTCACTTCCATACATGGCTACACTCCATACAAATATTTACTGAAACGACTTCTTGGCACTTAAATCTATACTTCATGTTAACAAATTTCTCTTCTTCACAAACGCTTTCCTTGCCATTGCCAGTCTACATTTTATAACCTCTCTACTTCAACCATCACCAGTTATTTTGCTCCCCAAATAGCAAAACTCATTTACTACTTTAAGTGTGTAATTTCCTAATCTAATTCCGGCAGCATCACCCAATTTAATTAGACTACATTCCATTATCCTCATTTTGCTTTTGTTGATGATGTTCATCTTATACCCTCCTTTCAAGACACTATTCATTCCGTTCAACTGCTCTTCCAGGTCCTTTGCTGTCTCTGACAGAATTACAATGTCATTGGCGAACCTCAAAGTTTTAATTTCTTCTCCATGGATTTTAATTCCTACTCTGAATTTTTCTATTGTTTCCTTTACTGCTTGCTCAATATACAGATTGAATAACATCGGGGATAGGCTACAACCCTGTCTCACTCCCTTCCCAACCACTGCTTCCCTTTCATGTCCCTCGACTCTTATAACTGCCATCTGGTTTCTGTACAAATTGTAAATAGCCTTTCACTCCCTGTATTTTACTCCTGCCACCCTCAGAATTTGAAACAGAGTATTCCAATCAACATTGTCAAAAGCTTTCTCTAAATCTACAAATTCTAGAAACGTAGATTTGCCTTTCCTTAATCTATTTTCTAAGATAAGTCGTAGGGTCAGTATTGCCTCACGTGTTCCAACATTTCTATGGAATCCAAACTGATCTATACCGAGGCCGGCTTCTACCAGTTTCTCCATTCGTCTGTAAAGAATTCGTGTTAGTATTTTGCCGCCGTGGCTTATTAAACTGATAGTTCGGTAATTTTGCACATATGTCAACACCTGCTTTCTTTGGGATTGGGATTGGAATTATTATATTCTTCTTGAAGTCTGAGGGTGTTTCGCCTGTCTCATACATCTTGCTCACCAGATGGTAGAGTTTTGTCAGGGCTGGCTCTCCCAAGGCTGTCATTAGTTCTAATGGGATGTTGTCTACTCCCGGGGCCTTGTTTCGACTTAGGTCTTTCAGTGCTCTGTCAAACTCTTCATGCAGTATCATATCTCCTATTTCATCTACATTCTCTTCCATTTCTATAATATTGGCCTCAAGAGCATCGCCCTTGCATAGACCCTCTATATACTCCTTCCACCTTTCTGCTTTCCCTTCTTTGCTTAGTATTAGGTTTCCATCTGAGCTCTTGATATTTATACAAGTGGTTCTCTTCTCTCCAAAGGCCTCTTTAATTTTCCTGTAGGCAGTGTCTATCTTACCCCTAGTAATATGCACCTCTACATCCTTACATTTGTCCTCTAGCCATCCCTGCTTAGCCATTTTGCACTTCCTGTCGATCTCATTTTTGAGACGTTTGTATTCCTTTTTGCCTGTTTCATTTACTGCATTTTTGTATTTTCTCCTTTCATCAATTAAATTCAATATCTCTTCTGTTACCCAAGGATGTCTACTAGCCCTTGTCTTTTTACCTACTTGATCCTCTGCTACCTTCAATATTTCGTCTCTCAAAGCTACCCATTCTTCTTCTACTATATTTCTTTCCCCCATTCTTGTCAATCGTTCCCTAATGCTCTTGCTGAAGCTCTCTACAACCTCTGGTTCTTTCAGTTTATCCAGGTCCCATCTCCTCAATTTCCCACCTTTTTGCAGTTTCTTCAGTTTTAATCTACAGTTCATAACCAATAGATTGTGGTCAGAGTCCACATCTGCCCCTGGAAATGTCTTACAATTTAAAACCTGGTTCCTGAATCTCTGTCTTACCATTATATAATCTATCTGATACCTTCCAGTATCTCCAGGCTTCTTCCATGTGTACAACCTTCTTTCATGATTCTTGAACCAAGTGTTAGCTATGATTAAGTTATGCTTTGTGCAAAATTCCTCTTGCATTCCTTATTCCCATTCCATATTCACCTACTACGTTCCCTTCTCTTCCTTTTCCTACTGTCGAGTTCTAGTCACCCATGACTATTAAATTTTTGTCTCTCTTCACAACTGGTAGTGTCACCACAAAAATATTACAGTGTAACACAAAAATTTAAATGTTACCTTGCAGAAGATCAGCACATGTTACACTGACGTGGAAAATGTATGATAAAATACTTGTTTCTATAAATAAAGTTGAACCCAAAAGCAGAAAGTATATGTGTTGATAAAAAAACTGTTGATTAAAACTTTACTTTTGCTTACATATGTCTCCACAAGACCCTTACATATTTTTCAAGACTAAGTTCACAGAATCAACATGCCATTATCTCCTTTCTACTTTTTTTCCAAAATTCCACAGAAGCACTCCTGCATACCCTACTAATTTAACAGTCTGGGTAGAAATAATTTGGTGGTTTTGGATTCATTGTGTTGTTCAGACACTTCCTTCTGGAGGCTTTTCATGACAAATTCTATAAGGAAATAAATATATTTGGATGTGGGCAGCAGAATTCAAGCCTTAAACAGGAGATCGCTGAACAAATTCTCATTCTGTTCCCACTTGACATTTTTTGTTTGGTTCAGTTAAGAGTAAAATAACATAGGCCATCAAGGAGTAAAAAAAGGAGGAGGAAAGAAAGAAACAGCAAGCTCCACCATGTTAATATGAAGTAACTACAAGCTGATAACCAGTTACATGTTATTACCTACTTCATTTCTTGTCTTTATTTACAAACAATATGCTTTCATTCTCAAAAAGGGTTTCCTCCATCACTTTCCTCTGTTTTTTAACATGGAGAATCCCGTAAGCATGGAAGATAATGTTTAATCATCTCTTTTGTTTGAGTTTGTTGCAGCACCTATCACCATCTGATACACAAGAAGGACTTCCATCATCATCATCATCATCATCATCATCATTATTATTATTATAAAGTTATGGGGTAGGGGCGTCAGAAACCTTTTGTTCAAACAAGCAGAGGTCCGCAGGGGTGGACTGCCTTTTTTTTAACCATCGATATGGTGGTGTAGGTTAGGGCTCCAGACGTAATACCCAGTGGCTGTTTGTCAAAGCGGGTCCTGGTTTGTGAGTATTTGATGAAAGAGAATGTTGTCTCATGTTCTAGAGTCTTAAAAATAATAATAATATTACTCAGAGTGGTGGTGTAGCATAATAGTTAAGACTGATTCCTGATGTGCTGAAGGTTATGGGTTCAAGTCCTGTCAGGCACTTTGAAATTTCTGTTTTTCAATCATTATCAAAATATTTTTTCAAATAATTGCTTTAAATGTAAGTCTTTCATTTCTAATTCTTTGTCGCATCATTTTAATCATCATATTAACTTTTTCATTTAATTTCTCCCATTTTATCACTTTACACTTTCATCCATGTTATTGTATTCATTATTTCTAGTCCTCATTCTGCTTGAATTTTGTTTTGTTTATAATCCCTTCTTTCATTTCAATTTCAACTGCATTACTTTGTCCATAGAGCAACAAGAATTTATGTTTTAATACTTGTGTGACAATTACCATCTACAAAATGCACATCTTGTAACAAAAAATATATTTTGACTCTATTTCACAGCCACTATAAACATTATTTTGCCTTTTCTTTTAACCAATAGCTCAGAATTTTCAAACATTTTAATATTATAAATAAAAATCACATCTAGAAAGATTCAAAATGAAAAATGAATGACAGGAAGAAGAATGAGAGCAAATAAAAATGGTAATACAATGATAAAACAGTGTGGCAAAGGATTAGATACGAAAAAATTACATTGAAAGCAATTAACTGAAAAAAAATAGTGATCAAAGTCATTTAGATAAAGACTTAAAAATAAAAATTTCTAAGCACTTGACAGGACTTGAACGCACAACCTTCAGAATTTCAGGAATATATTTTGACCACTACACCACCCCACCACTCTGGACAACATTATTATATTTAAGACTATAGAGCATCGTGTGAAATTGTTTTTTGTCAATTACTTTCAAACGAGAGCACACATTGATGAATGGCTGCAGTGTGTGATACATGGTACCACAATCTACACAACCATAGAGAGGGTTTCAAAAAGTCAATCCTACCTCTAGGGATCTCCCGTTCTGAGTGTTGTTATCATAACTTCAAGACTGCCTGGTGATTTGTGTGCCACATCTTTGATTCCTGCATTTTGTAATTATTTACCATTTGACATTGAGTCCTGTTAATCACCCTGGTGTTACAAACATCTACATCTACATACATACTCCGCAATCCACCATATGGTGCGTGGCGGAGGGTACCTCGTACCACAACTAGCATCTTCTCTCCCTGTTCCACTCCCAAACAGAACGAGGGAAAAATGACTGCCTATATGCCTCTGTACAAGCCCTAATCTATCTTATCTTATCTTTGTGGTCTTTCCGCGATATATAAGTTGGTGGCAGTAAAATTGTACCACAGTCAGCCTCAAATGTTGGTTCTCTAAATTTCCTCAATAGCGATTCACGAAAAGAACGTCTCCTTTCCTCTAGAGACTCCCAACTGAGTTCCTGAAGCATTTCCGTAATACTCATGTGATGATCAAACCTACCAGTAACAAATCTAGCAGCCCGCCTCTGAATTGCTTCTATGTCCTCCCTCAATCCGACCTGATAGGGATCCCAAATGCTCGAGCAGTACTCAAGAATAGGTCATATTAGTGTTTTATAAGCGGTCTCCTTTGCAGATGAACCAATCTACCAAGATTCTACCAATGAACCGAAGACGACTATTCATCTTCCCCACAACTGCCATTAGATGCTTGTCCCACTTCATATCCCTCTGCAATGTTACGCCCAAATATTTAATCGACGTGACTGTGTCAAGCGCTACACTACTAATGGAGTATTCAAACATTACAGCATTCTTTTTCCTATTCATCTGTATTAATTTACATTTATCTATATTTAGAGTTAGCTGCCATTCTTTACACCAATCATAAATCCTGTCCAAGTCATCTTGTATCATCCAACAGTCACTCAACGACGACACCTTCCCGTACACCACAGCATCATCAGCAACCCGCCACACATTGCTATCCACCCTACCCAAAAGATCATTTATGTAGATAGAAAACAACAGCGGACCTACCACACTTCCCTGGGGCACTCCAGATGATACCCTCTCCTCCGATGAACACTCACCATCGAGGACAACGTACTGGGTTCTATTACTTAATAAGTCTTTGAGCCACTCACATACTTGGGAACCAATCCCATGTGCTCGTACCTTAGTTAGGAGTCTGCAGTGGGGCACCGAGTCGAACTCTTTCCGCAAGTCAAGGAATATGGCACCCGTCTGATACCTTTTATCCATGGTTCGCAAGATACGTGAATAAAGGGCAAATTGCGTTTCGCAGGAGCGATGCTTTCTAAAGCCGTGCTGATGGAGGGACAGCAACTTCTCTGTCTCAAGGAAATTCATTATATTCAAACTGAGAATATGTTCGAGAATCCTGCAACAAACCGATGTTAAGGATATTGGTCTGTAATTTTGAGGATCAGTCCTTCTACCCTTCTTATATACAAGCGTCACCTGCGCTTTTTTCCAGTCGCTCAGGACTTTACGCTGGGCAAGAGATTCGCGATAAATGCAAGCTAAGTAAGGAGCAGTACAGTACTCTCTGTAAAACCGAATTGGAATCCCATCAGGACCTGGCGATTTATTTATTTTCAACCCATTCAGCTGTTTCACAACCCCAGGGATGTCTATCACTATGTCCTCCATACGGGAATCTGTAAGAGACTCAAACGGTGGTATGTTTGTACGATCCTTCTGCATGAAAGATTTCTCAAAGGCTAAATTTAAAATTTCAGCTTTCGTTTTGCTGTCTTCCGTTGCCAAGCCAGACTGATCAGTGAGTGACTGGATGGAAGCCTTCGACCCGATTTTACGTAAGACCAGAATTTCCTTGGGTTTTCCGCAAGATCTTTTGCTAAGGTATGACGGTGGTAGTGGTTGAATGCTTCGCGCATCGCTCTTTTTACAGCAGCATGAATCTCTACTAACTTTTGCCTGTCCTCATTCTCCCAATCTTTCTTGTACTGCGAGTGCAACTGCCTTTGCTTCCTGAGCATTCTCCGAATTGCGATGTTAAACCACGGTGGGTCTTTTCCGTCCGTAACCCACTTTTTCGGCACATACTTGTCTAATGTGTGATTTACAATGTGTTTAAAATTCGCACAAAATTCTTAGACGTCCATTGTACCGGAAGTAAATGAAGTCGATTCATTTACAAAGTGGGATGCTAACAACTGCTTATCTGCTCTTTCTAGTAAGAATACTCTCCTAGCCTTCTTGACTGACTTTTTAACTTTTGTAACCATAGTCATAATGACAACATCACGATCACTAATCCCTGTCTCAACACTGACACCGTCAATGAGGTCTGGTCTGTTCGTGGCTACCAGATCTAAAATATTTCCATTACGCATTGGCTGTCGATTTAGTTGCTCAAGACAGTTTTCGGATAATGTGTTCAAAAGTAACTCACACGACGGCTTGTCTGTACCACCTGTAATGAATCCATAGACATCCCAGTCTATATTAGGTAGGCTGAAGTCGCCTCTGACTAATATAGCATGATCTGGGTACTTCTGCGACACAGAATGTAGACTCCCTTCAAATGATTCTAGAACTGTCACGGTGGAACATGCTGGCCAGTATTAACACCCCACAATTAACTTTATTTCCCCTAGCCCTATTAAATGTGTCCAGATAACTTCACAATCACACTCTACTTCGACTTCAGTAGACACAATATTTTTGTCAACTGCAATGAAGACACCACCTCCTACAGTGTCTAATCTGTCTTTCCGATACACGTTCCAACCCTCACTAAATATTTCAGAACTTCCTATCTCATGGTTCAGCCAGGTCTCAGTCCCGAGAATAATTTGCACCGCCACACGCTTCCTGGAGGGCAATAAATTCAGGAACTTTATTCCGAACACTCTGAAAATTTACTGCTAATATCTTGATAGCTGAAGTGTCTTTACACTGAGCACGTCCTGATTTCCCTGCCTGCATGTCGACTGGCGAGTGTTCATCAGGACACCTCACACTATTGCCTAGCCTAAAAAAAACCCATGTGCATGCCACAAGTACTCTGCTACCAGAGTAGCCACTTCCTTTGTGTAGTGCACCACTGACCTCTCTAGGGGCGTCCTACAATTCCCCAACCAATAGCGCAAGTCTAGAAATCTGCAACCAAGACCGTCACAGAGTCGACGAAGCCTCTGGCTGCGACCCTCCACTCGGCTCCAAACCAAAGGCCCCTGATCCACTCTGGGAACGATGCTGCAAATAGAGAGCTCTGCTTGCACCCCACGTGTGATGCCAGCGGTCTTCACCAAATCCGCCAGCTGCCTGTACGAACCGAGGATCGCCTGAGAACCCAAGTGACAGGCATCATTGGTGCCGACGTGAGCAACTACTTGCAGACGACCGCACCCCGTACGCTCAACAGTCGCAGGCAAGGCCGCCTCCACATCTTGGATGAGGCCCCCCAGCAGGCAAACCGAGTGCGCGTTGGATTTCTTTCCAGCCCTGTACGCCTAACGTTGAAGCTCCCAATAACGAGCAAGCCTTTGGCCCTGTGTGCCTGCTCGGGCCCTGCTGAAGGAGCGGCCACCTGCCCACTGACAGGATGAACGGGCGAGGCCAGCCTGCCAGCCTCCACATTGGCCCTCCGCCTCGAGCAACGCGAACGCATTGCAGTCCGCCATTCACCCTGAGGTGAAGGCGGCCCCAACGCGCCAGGTAGACTAGAAGGTGCCTCGGCGGCCGGGTCAGCGGGCGCAGCAAGCGACACCTGGCGTGTCTCAAGCGACGCGCCAGCCCCTTCGCTGCCGCTGCACCTCAAGACAGCAGCCTGAAGGTGGCTGACCGTGGCCAACAGCACGCTCAGCTGATCGCGAACCGCGGCCAGTTCCTCCTGCGCCCGCACACACCCTATCCGTCCTACTGCTAATATCTAACGACTCTGCGAATTTATACTCTACGGCTATCAATAAGCAATATTACTCCTCTCAAATATGAGAATACACAAGGATTTTATGTAATTAAATATGCAAGTGCACAAACACTCGGAAACAAAATTAAGAATCAAACTACAAAACAAATATGAAAGCTAAATATGCGAAATGTCTGCTTGTGTCTGTGTATGTGCAGATGGATATGTGTGTGTGTGTGCAAGTGTATACCTGTCCTTTTTTCCCCCTAAGGTAAGTCTTTCTGCTCCCGGGATGGGAATGACTCCTTACCCTCTCCCTTAAAACCCACATCCTTTCGTCTTTCCCTCTCCTTCCCTCTTTCCTGACGAAGCAACCGTTGGTTGCGAAAGCTTGAATTTTGTGTGTATGTTTGTAATTGTTTGTGTGTCTATCGACATGCTAGCGCCTTCATTTGGTAAGTCACATCATCTTTGTTTTTAGATATATTTTTCCCATGTGGAATGTTTCCCTCTGAGATATATATTGCTAGTTTTGACAGAATTGTGCTGTCATCTTCAAATTGGCATTACACTGTATGAAAAGAAAATAGGTAATCAGTAATCTGCACAAGATACAACAATTTTTTGGGATGACCCGAATTTTACAAAAACTTTTACTTATCTTTGAGTATGTTCACATACAAATGTCAATGACATTTTGAGAAAAAAGTGTAAATACATTAAATATATAAAAAAACTTCACATGGTTTGTCATTTATAAAGCAGAATGCTACCAGATGGGCTGTTAAATGAATATAAGGTACAAGAACAATGTGCACAGCATCAGTAAAGTTAAAACTACACGCCATATCAATGACCTCACATGGACTATGAGGTGCGACAATAAAGTAATGAGACTGATTTTCCTTCCAAGATGTGGCCACCCTGCAGGTTTGTGAAGGCTCAATATCTTTGACCTTGGTCTATAAGCTGCTTCTAGTCCAAGCGGCACATGCAACTGCTCAGTCGTGAGTTGTGCTGTAATAAGCTAATACGTGTTTGTGTGTCGCGTCACGGAAATGGAACTGCATAATATTGTGCAATCATATGCCATTTCTTTTTACGTTATATTGGGTGAAAATGAGACGACAACTTACGGTAAGCTTCAGAAGGCTTTTGGAGAGGAGGTTATGTCAAGAGCTCAAGTTTTTCATTGGCATAAAATGTTTCGTGAAGACAGAACAAATGTTGAAGATGAAGACCGCAGTGGACGACCATAAACCTCACGGACGGATGTCAACTTGACCAGGGTGGGTGAACTCGTACAATGTGATCAAAGATTATCCGTAAAAATGATTGCAGAAGAACTGAACATCAAGATCTCACACCACAACAGTGAGAAACATGTAAAAATTTGGCAGCCGATCTGTTAGAACAAATGGAAATCAATCCAGAATTGTTGAGCCATGTTATCGCTGGTGATGAACGTTGGTTTTCTCAGTACGATCCAGAGATAAAACGCCAAAGTTCGGAATGGTGCTCAAAGGGATCACCCAGACCAAAGAAAGCTCACATGTCAAAGTCAAAAGTGAAATGCATGCTTGTGTGCTTCTTTGATTCCAAGGGAATTGTTCATAAATAGTGGGCGCCTCCTGGACAAACAGTTAACCAGTATTACTACAAAGAAATTTTAGAAAGACTTCGTAAAAGAGTTCTTCGTGTCTGTGCCAACATTGCTGATAATCGGATTCTGCATCATGATAATGCGCCATCCCATACTGCTCTGCCAGTACAGCAATTTTTAACCTCAAAATAAATTTCAGTAGTACCACAGCCACCTTATTGGCCAGATATTGCTCCGTGCGACTTTTTTCTATTTTCAAGACTCAAAACGGTGGTCAAGGGACACCATTTTCAAACAACACAAGATGTCCAAAAAGCTGTGACGATGGTCTTGGAGGATATTACAGAAGATCAGTTCCAGAAATGTTACCTTCAATGGTAGAAGTGTCGGAAAAAGTGTGTACAATCAGAAGGGAACTACTTTGAAGGAGACAACACTAAACTTGGTTAAAATGGAAGCAACATTTTTTTTCACATCAGTCTCATTACTTTATTGTCGCACCTCGTAAACTGAGTCGTCGCAGTGCCCTTGTGACTCGCCGTGTAGATGTCAGGTGGCACCATTATTAATGAAATAGTTTTAGAAATAAAAATTTTTCTGTATTCTTGCTCCCTCAAGAAGTGTCAGAATGTATCTTTGGCAGTCAAAATAGCTCAGGTTATTAGAAAAGAGTTTGGTCAGCAGCATGAGAACAATAATGAAAAAAAAGTTGTCAAAACTATTATTGGAAAGCTGGCAAACAGTAAAGCAATAGTTATTAAGGAAGACAGAAGCAATGCAGCAGTTGTTTTTTGTGAAGCTGACTGAATTCAGAAAACTGAAAATATTTTTGAAAATAATGGCATAGTGCACATCTATAAGGATCTAATAAACAAATTTAATGGTGAAATTAGGAAAAAAAAAAAATCGATCAATTTTCAGACTTCTTGTTGGATGAGAGCACCAAGCAATTGCTAAAAAGTATGTCATATGAATTACCCAGTTTAATAACACAAATTAAGACTCAAAACCATGACAAAAGGGTGAGACCAATTGTTGACGGAAGACGTGCCCCTAATGCCATCTCAATAGATTTCTTAATAAAAAAATTGAAAGAATTGTATGTTTTTGAAGAAGTTTCTAATGTAAAGTATAGTGTAGGGTTGGCAAATGTTTTGAAAACAGTCATAGTGCCAGATATTTTTCCCTCTCCCCCCCTATTTCCTCCCACTCCTTCTATACTCCCCTACCCCATAGGCCTCCCTTTAACCTCCCCCCTACCCTCCCAACCTTCCACCCCTCTCACTGGTTTTTGGATTTATTGTTCTATGGTGCATACAATAATTTTTTTGTATGACTAGGCTTGGACGGATTAGTGAATGGCATGTATATGATATAAATAAAGAGATCGTTGTGTACAGTGGGCGAGCTCACCAGCTGTTGTGGTGTACTGAGCACCTTGTAGCACATAATGACAGTCTAGGAGGACTACAAATGCCTGTTACCATCACATTTTGCATACATGTAATTTATATTGGTGAAATGCATCACATCTTTGAATATGAATCAGGTATAAAGATTTACCTTTGTGATTCTTGTAGTATACAATATGTTTTTTGAATTGTTTATAAAAAAAATTGCATAGGACTGATTTTTTGTAAAATTTGGTTCATCCCACAAAGTGATTGTATCTTGTGCAGATTACTGATTACCTATTTTCTTTTCATAAAGTGTAATGCCAATCTGATGATGACGGAAGATTCTGTCGAAACTAGTAATTGGAGTAAAAGTCTTAAAATCAAATGATCTTGGCTTTCACGGGAAAAAAAATACATATATAAAAACAGAGATTGCCTCAACAACAGTGTAAGTTATACAGTAAGAATAGTGTTACAAGTCACTATAATAAAAAAAAGCTGCCTCAGCTGAATGTCACAGTAGCACCGAACTATACAAGGCAGACCAACAGAGACGAAAATAGTTGAGAACTTGACTCAAACTGCAACAACTGGACAACATCCAAAGCTCTCAATGGCACAAATACAACCAACTTCCTTAGCAAATTGATTGTCATGTATACAAATGATTTTTTATTATGACTCTAAAAAAAGGTGATAGGTCACAAAAAGTAGTCAATAGATGTTAATGGAACTCCTCTATTTTCATAATGCATTTCAGGTGTAGCTCATCATCAGATGACCACAATGCAATATGAGTACACTGCTGTGACACAGAAGTCGTTCAACTTAAAAGACATGAAGACAATTTATTCACTGAATGAATACTGACATGACATTAGACAGCTAAAAGACAAGCACCTACTAGATTAATCTCTCTCACGGCATTCAGTCATACTTATAGTATTTATACAAATTAAATTTTATGCCATGCAAGGCAACTGCAAATCACTGCTGCTCCCATGTAGGACAGCCCGTTACCGCACCCTCGCTGAGGTCACTTTTCAACAAGCTGCAGTTGTTCCCCATTGACATATACAGGTTCCACCTACTCTCTCAGCCACAAGAAAGAAAAAGAGGCAACTACCTGTGCAGGTCAGGCCACTCCAGCCGAAAATCCTCCACAGATGACAGTTGTCAAGATGTAATAAATAACATCAGCATCATCACTGACAACCACTAGTTGAACCTGGGGCAATTTCTTGTGATATCGGATGCTTTTTGTTACAATTTGAAGAACATTATGCCCTGAGATTCAAAGGCCACTGTGTTGAAGAATTCCAATGGAAACTTATGTCCTGTCAACAGCCCTTTGAATCTGCCATTTTACCAGTATGCAGCCACAGTGTTATCATCAATGGGGCTTCACCCAATCAAAATTGCTATGGCTGAGTGTCTGCCACTGAAAACACACTAATACCATGGTCAACATCCCAGTCACTCAATTCAACTGGAAAGCTCTGGTAAAGTGCAGAAAAGATACTCAGGCTCATAGAAGAAACCTATGTACCAACGATAACCATAATTATCACAAGTGGATACAGAACATTCTGTAGCACTCAGTTCCTTACTAAGGCTATGTGCATAGGAACTACCAAAACCAATTCAGAAGGGTCAGCTTAGTGCCACTGATGCAACACTACTGGTAACAATCACCTACTAGAATAATCTACTATTTATCAGCCTACAGCTCTTGGCTTCTGCATCAATTTTTGGATGTGTTCAAGTCTTTGGTGGATAGAAGGCAGACCAAATGATCCAATGTGAAACATGTCAACACTGGGGATCACCCCCCCTCCCCCATCAGTGAGTGCTCATAAAGGGTATATCCAGATAAACGATGGCAATTCATAATGAAATAGGAAATGGAGAAGGTGATGCAAGTCAACATCACTCAGCCATCAGAGAGTCCTTGGTCCTTCCCTGTGGTCCTTGTGAAGAAGAGGAAGCACGGCATATGGCATTTTTCCACTGAATACTTGTGACTGAACAAAATCACCAAAACGGGTGTATACAAGTTGCCATGAATTCATGATAGCTTGAAGGTAATTAATTATTTCTCCACAATGAATATGTAGACTGCCTACTAGTGAATTGTAGCTGATGAGGCTAACTGGGAAAAGACTGCATTTATAACACATGAAGGCCTCAAAGTTATGCCATCTGGTCTGCTAAGCACTCCATTCACCTTTGAATGCATGATGGACAACCTGCTTTAATGTTTTCCCTACCTGAATGAAAATGTTCTTTTCAAGAAAACATTTGAAGAGCACCTACGCTGTTTGACAACTGTACTGAAGTATGTCCATGGCATAGGTGTTTGCCAGAAACCAAGGACGTATTTCTTCACCTCCCAAGAAGTAAAATCTTGGGGCATCTAGTTAACAGAAATGAGTGTCCATGTTGATCTAGAAAAAGCACTCCGCACATTTATGATGTGAGAAGCTTCCTCAGAATTTGCTTCTACTACAGGCTATTTATTAAAAAGACCTCAGCTGGAAGGTGCAAGAACTGCTGCAGGAAGATGCAAATTTTCTTGGAGTAAGGAGCAAGATAGGTCCTCCGGCATTCATAAGAAGCAACTGACATCAAGTTTTTGATGTTGCTGAGCAACAGCCATATAATAAATTTTAAATGAACATACTGCTATTTGAGGGTATTATTGTTTATTTAGTTATGACCCAGGTTTTGGCCTTTTATGCCATTTGCAAGTGATCGAGTTTATGTCATTAACATATATGGCAGGACATCAAGCTCAAAACTGGCCATAAATTAAAGAAAAATATTGGCTCCCCACAAAATGCCACATGTAAAGTTGTGGATGATTTGTTGTGTACATGTTTATTGCAAAAGAAAGAAAAAAAGAAAAATTGTGAACCATAATCTTTGCAATAAATACGTATATATCAAATTGTCAACAACTTTACCTGTGGCATTTGGGTCATAACTAAATAAACAATAATACAGTCAAATGGCAGTGCGCTCATTTAAAAATTCTTTAGTTTTGTCACTTTCTTGTGATAGTGTCAAGGCAGAGCTAAACACTGATGCTCTTGGTTATGGGATAGGTGGACTCTACTGCAAATCCAGAAAGGTGCTGGAAGAGTGAGCGCTTACACCTCTGGAGTACTCTCCAACTCCCAGAAGAATTTTTCTGCAATACAGAAAAAGTGGTTTACAGATATTTAGGTACTCGGGAAATTCCTAGCCTATTCATATGACACACCATTCACTGTGGTAAATGACTAAAATTCTTTATATTTGCTGACAAGCCTGATGGGATTAACTGGCAAGGTGGGCATTGAAGCTTCAGCAATAAGTCATCACAGAAGTATACAAAAATGGAACCAAACACATGAATGCCAACTGACTTCACAGAATCCACTGAAAGAACAACAAAGCACTAGTGGTATTCGAGTACTCACTGCAATAACAAACATTGCAGCATTACTGAAGACTATAACAGTCTTAGAGAAGAAAGGAGCTGTCAAAGGAGAATTCAGTCTAGTAGATGGAACACAGTAGAAAAGCAACTATAAATAAAGAAAAAGGCAAATGGAAATAACTCACCCAATATACTGTCACCAAGGCTACAGTTTTCTTGCATTGACGTAATTATAAAACATGGAGCATCTCATGTAATAATCTCTGGTCAATGAAAAGTGTCATTCAAGACTGGTGCCAAAGGCACTTTCACAACAAAATATCATCCATAGTATGACAACTGTCCACCTTCTACAAACAAATGGCCTCATAGAATGTTTTAATATGACACTGGCAGATATGCTCTCAATGCATGTTGACAATGAACTCAGAGGTCTGGATATGATGCTCCGTGTAAGGACTGTGAATGTTGTAAACAAACACTGAACTCTAAGCTACAAACCTGGTGACGTAATAAGGATTTTTACACCTATATAGGAAGTCACTCTATTAGAAAAATTATTAAAGCGCTACTTTGGTCATTACTGAAACATATGTTGCTTGTCAGAAGTCATCTACAAACTTGATGAAGATGGCCCCACATTATGGAGACAAAAGCGTTAACACCTGGTCATGTACTTCACATGAAACCTTACCATAGTCTTGTCCGCCCCAGTAGCTGAGTGGTCAGCGTGACGGATTGCCGTCCTCTGGGCCCGGGTTCGATTCCCGGCTGGGTCGGAGATTTTCTCCGCTCAGGGACTGGGTGTTGTGTTGTGTTCATCATCATTTCATCCCCATCCGGCGTGCAGGTCGCCCAATGTGGCGCCGAATGTAATAAGACCTGCGATATGGCGGCCGGACCTGCCCCGCGAGGGGCCTCCCGGCCAATGACGCCAAACGCTCATTTCCATTTTACCATAGTCTTGAGATGCAGACTGACTTTATGGCTTCTGACACCAGGAATGTGAAGATATGTCTTGATGGAAATAACTCTAGCTGAATGTCACAGTGACCACGAAGACATGAAAACGAAATCAGAAGACAAGGATCCACAGAGCTACCATGCAAAGGACCGCTGTCTAGATCCAGATGCGGAAAGCTATATCCTACTCTGAAACAGAGTGGCACTGTTTTTGCAAGGAGGAATGCCAAGTGCAATGCACCATCTAGCATGGTGACACATAGGTCACTGATTCACTTCTCACCTCCTCCAGTTATTTATCAGTTGGCATTTAGGATTTCCGAAGGTTCTGGGATAACAGCTTTTGCTGGTTATATGACTTCTAAGGTTTTTGACGCCGATTTAAAGCGTGAAGTAGATGTACAAACTTCCCACTTCTTCAATATGATATGACTTACTTAAGATTCACAGCCGATCTTCTTGGCTGGCTATCTGGCTGCTGCTGGAAAACTCTCTTGACTTCTTCTCCATAGAATGATGCTTGGTACAGGAATATTTAAGCCTCTCTCTCTCTCTCTACTTGCGAAATAAGTAGATATGAGAACTTTACTTTTCGTCAACCAACGGTATATTTGGACTCCATACAGAATAAAATTCTCACTTTTCACATACATATATGAAATCCAGTAAGTCTCTCATTCCGTCCAACATCAGAAACAAATTGAATTACACTTATAAAAGAGTTGGCTTAATAACCATGACTCTACTTCACATGAATCATAAAAAAGGTCTTGCCTCTAACATGGCTGGATTAAGAGATTTTTAAGATTACTTTTTCAACAGTTCTTCTTTCACATAACAATAGTCAATGAGACAATAGGCACAGAGCTGCATAAACTCCACAGTTCTTCCTCTAAAACATCTATGGATTGCCCGAAAAGTACTTGTCGGTGCCATTAAACCGCCGTGTCTACTTTCTTCTCGTGACTGGCTTTAAACCTGCACACACAAACATGTGACGTGCAGTAGGTAGGATTTTACCATCCCACTCTTGTATCTAGAATATTGTGTCTTCGAGACGGTATAAGGCTGAGTGGTTCCAGAATTTACACCCAAATTCTCGAATCACTATAGTCTCTGAATTACATTTTTCTTTCTTGCCATTTATACTAAACGTTCCTGCTCTTTCACTAAACTACTATCACACAAGTTGAGCTGAAAATTGTTTACACACAGGAAACCATTTATAATCTGAAATGCAATGAGGAAGACATCTGCTGCATGGGATGGACTTTATCAGCATTATAGCTTCAGGACCATAAAACGAAAGGCATAACTGTAACATTTCCCTTCCTGCTGTTATCAGCTACAAGAAATCATCAATGTATAAGAAGAACTTCAGTCTGAACATGAGACTTACAAGAATAGCACGTATGCCATCAAAAACTGGGTGGCCTCACAAATTATGAGTTACCTAAATCCAAATAGGACACGCAGAATGGTGTCTCAAACATCAACCAACATTGCTAATTTACTGACTCAACTGTTCTTTTTTGCTGCCTAGATTACTAAAAGACTATACTGGTATCAGTTGCAGGTTGCTATGTAATGGTTGTCAGGAGCAACAAAAATTTGATTTTCAATATTTCATATAATTATTGATTGAATTTAAAAATTTAAAATGCTGTCATAATCTACTCATATAGATGCATAATTTGATGTTAAAGGTTTAACATAATAAGACTAGTTACAGTTACAACTTTTTTTTTTAGGCAGTGTAACTGACAGTGCGAAAATACTTGGAATTGATTAATTCAATATCTGAGAACGAGAGCACTTAGCAACTTCCTGCAGACTTTACACAGTTTCAAACCTTTATGAAATTTTTTTCTCACTGACAGGCCCCAGAAAATGATGAAAAAAAAAAAAAAAAAATTGCTTACTACATTTTTGCTGTTCATGCAGTAAAACTTCAACACCAGACATGATGTTTTAATTTATGAGTCTTTACTACAGTACCGACTCAATTTGCAACATAGTTTGCAGATAGTTTCCACATACTGCTGTGTCAGAAATACCTTTAGAAAAGAAATTAATTAAACCCTTAACTGAAAAGTCACAAAGTTCATCGTTTCTTGTATTACACCATAATGTCCAGTCATTCAGAAATAAGATTCAAATGCTGGAAGTGTTACTTCAGTCTCAAATAAATCCAGATGTAATATGTATTACCGAACACTGGCTGTCTAAAGAAGAAATTCAGTCAACCTCTATTCCAAGGTACTCATTAACAAGCTTTTATTGTAGGAATTTCTCCACACATGGCGGTAGTGCTATATTTGTAAAGGACCAGATAAAATTCAGTGAGGTAGGCCTAAATGAACAGATTGCATTATCTGAAGATAAGGAATTTGAGCTTTCTATGGTTAAGCTGCCTGGACTAAACTATATAATTATAAATGTATACAGAGCACCAAGTGGTAATAAATGGCTCTGAGCACTATGGGACTCAACATCTTAGGTCATAAGTCCCCTAGAACTTAGAACTACTTAAACCTAACTAACCTAAGGACATCACACAGACCCAAGCCCGAGGCAGGATTTGAACCTGCGACCGTAGCAGTCCCGCGGTTCCGGACTGCAGCGCCAGAACCGCTAGACCACCGCGGCCGGCCCAAGTGCTAATATTCCAAATTTTATGACCAAATTAGAAGTTCTGCTGAATAGTGTCAGCTCATTAAATATAAGAATAATACTTTGTGGAGATTTTAACATTGATTTATCAAAAAACAGTAATGCTAAACTTGATTTGTTAAACATGACCAAATCCTTTAATATGATCCCCACAATACACTCTCCAACAAGATCAACAGAGCATACTGATTCAATAATTGATCAAATCTTCATAACTGATACTAGTTACAAATTCACTGGCGAAGTACTGAGCATGGGATACAGTGACCATGATGCTCAGCTACTGAGCATTGACATGGAAAATAGTAAAATCAGCCCCAAAAAAGTATTTCAAAGAAGAAATGTTTCAGATAGCAATATTAGGATTTTAACTTCCTATTAGCTAAGGAAAATTGGGACAGTGTTTACATGCAAACAACTGTTGATAATATGTTCTTAAGCTTCCATACCACCTTCCTTTATTACTTTAATACAGCACTTTCTTTTGAAACAAAAACTTCAAGCAATCAAAATAGAAAGTCGTGGGTAACAAAAGGAATCAAAATTTCTAGTGAGAGAAACAGATTTCTCCAATATTGCTCCAAAAAATACATAGTCACTGAAGAATTTTCTGACTATTGTAAAGCCTACAAAAAAGCTTATCTTAGAGTGATTAGACAGGCAAAACTTTTATGGAATGACAATTTCATAAAAAAACTCTTCAAACAAAATGAAAGCTATGTGGAAAGTTATTAAAAAAGAAACTTGTAGTTCAACACCTAAAAAGGAAAACATTTCTCTAACACTTAATGACTCTAAGGTCACAGATCCATACACAGTTGTAAACAAGTTCAATGAATATTTCACCTCACTAGCAGAAGATCTCATTCAGGCAAACTGCAAGGTATCATTCTTCAATTCCACCAATACGTCAAACAGCACTAATGCTACAATGTTTGTTTATGAAACAAACCCTGATGAAATTAGGAACATAATAAAATTGTTACCCAATAAAATCTCTAGTGGCTATGATGAAGTACCTGACCTCATATTAAAGGTGTGTGCTCCCCATATAGTAAAGCCATTATCAACCATCTACAACCAATCATTAAAAACTGGCATTTTTCCAGATGCTCTCAAAATAGCTAAAATCTCACCATTACTAAAGAAAGGTTCCCCTGATTTAGTATCCAATTATAGACCATTATCCACATTAAGCATCTTTTCAAAAATCCTGGAAATTTTTTTTATGACAGGCTTATAAATTTCATAAAAAACCAAGCACCAATCAGCATTCAACAACATGGTTTTAGTAAATCTTTATCCACCCAGGCAGCAATTTTTGAACTGTTGGACCACATACTGAAATAAATTGACCAACATAATATAGCTGCAGGTATCTTCTTAGATCTCTCTAAAGCCTTTGATGTACTAGATCATAAAATACTGCTTGCTAAATTGGAAAGAAGAGGAATAAGAGGTGTGGCTCACAACTGGCTATGCTCTTACCTACAAAACCGCAGACAGAAGGTATCACTTCAACACGATATTAATGTACAGAATAAAATAAATAACACAGTTTTCCTCTCGGAGGAAAGAACAATAAGATATGGTGTTCCCCAGGGTTCTGTTCTAGGGCCATTACTTTTCCTCATTTACATAGATGATCTTGTTGAACGTATGAGCCCACAAAAAACTATCCTGTTTGCTGATGATACAAGCATAGTGTTGACTGGATCTAGCCCTGAATCCCTTCAGACAATATCTGATAACTCTATGAAAAAACTTTCTGAGTGGTTTAACAAAAATGGCCTAATTGTTAATGGTGGGAAAACTGTATGTATCAACGTCCATCTAATTCCCACATCCAATCAAAAAACTATCCAAATAAAGTTAAATAATGATAAAATTGAAAATGTAAATGCAACAAAATTTTTGGGTCTATGGGTCCAACAAAATTTAAAATGGGACACACATATAAACAACTTATCAAAGAAACTCTCATCATTGTGCTATGGACTAAGAATACTAAAATCTACTACAAGTAAATCCACACTAATGCAAGCATACCATGCGCAGTTCCACTCATTGCTCCGCTATGGAATCATCTTTTGGGGAAATTCAACTCACAGCACAAATATATTTAAACTACAAAAAAGAGCACTGAGGATAATCTGTGGCCTCAAAAAGCTGGAATCCTGTAAATGTCAATTTATAAAACTTAAAGTTCTAAGCATCCCATTCATTCCTATTCATTCAAGAAACAATCCTATTCACCAGGGAATACCTCTCAAGAACAGGCAAATTAATCCAAAACAATGATATACATGCTCATTATACCAGAGGGCAATATAATATCCATCAAATTTTTTCAAGGACATCATCATACCAAAAATATATAACTCATCTGGGTGTCGTATTACACAATAAAATTCCAGAACAAATAAAAACTGCTCCAGATACAATATTTAAAAATAAACTAAGGGCATTTCTGACAAAGCACTGTTTCTATTCAGTACAAGAATTCCTGGAAATGAAAAATTATAAAGTTCCTTTGTAAAATACTGTGATTAGAGTAAAACATTCTGTAGGCAAAATAATAACCTAATTTCTACTATACACAACTATGTTTCAGTTTCATTTTCCAAAATTTTTTAACTCGCTTTTTGAATGTACAAGTACACATTCTATTAGCATTAAAACTTAATTGTCTGTGAAATCTCAATGTTAATTTCATGTTTAATGTAGTTTTTAAATGACATTGTCCTTCTGTTGTGTTTCCAGTTGACATTTTCACTATTCTGTAATCTCAGTGATTACTTGTGTAAATTTAAAGTAGCACTACATTGCCTACATGTTTCTTAGTTCCCCATGTAAATTGTTTGTATTCTCTGTATGTGAAGTTACTATATCCATCAATGAACAATTTTGTGTACATTTTTTAAATGGCAGTCCATTGCCTATTTTTTTTCTCCAAACTACATATTTGTTAAGAATAATGACTTGTCCTATATCATGTGTACTTTGTGCAATATGTGATCCATAAGATAAATAAATAAATACAATACAAATACAATACTGTATAACACTAAATGTATCTGCAAACTTACATCATTGCACAATACATAGTTCAGGAAATATTATGTCATAGACACTTAGATGTGTGAAAAACTAGTTTCTGCTTAAAATGGTGCACAGCAAAACTTCAACATCAGATATGACATTTTAATGCATTATTTCTCTACTACTGAGTCTATTTGGAATACAGTTTGAAGACATTATCTACACATATTACTGAATGTCACTGCAAAATTACATCATTGTACAACACATATTTCAGGAATATGACATCATAAACATTGAGATACATTTTGATTAAAATGAAGTGCAAGTAACCCAGACTATATTCAACCAGTATTTCACAATGCAAGTGCTTAGTGACTTAGAACAAACTTTAAGCACAGTTGAAAAACTTTTCTAAGCTTTTTCTCGCCAAACAATTAGCGGTTAAAAACAAATTTCATGTTCTTTCTGTGAGTGAAGAGGCGGATTTAGGCCTAACATCGATAAGGGATCATGAACTTTTGAAGAAACCTTATCAACAGAATGATGATACAGGCTCTAAGTTCAGAATGAAGGAAAACAGTGACGGTGAGAAATTGAGTATGCCATCTTTTGCACGAAGTAATGGGCCGAACGATAAAGACAATATCATCAAAAATGTAGGCCTACAACAGTGCAAACACGAAAGTAGTGAATTATTTTTAACGGACAGTCACAGCAAAAACATGATGAGACTTTTCAAAGAAAACAAAAAATATGACGCAGCAGGTATTGTGAAGCCAGGAGCAACTACATAAAACATTATTGGTGTCGATTTACACGATAAAATGTCGGGAAAAAATGACTACATCACGTGTGTAGCGAGTGCAAATGATATTGCAAAAAACAAAGCAAATAACTGCCTAATGGAACTAAAAAAGTTCCTGGAATGCAATAAACAATGAAATGTAATAGTTGCAACTTTACTACACAGATATGATCTAACGTATCACTTGTATGTCAACAAAGAAATTCGAAAAACTAACATTAAAACTAAACAAATATGTTCTTTGTTTGGAAAATGTAGCATTCTTGATACAGGCAAATTGGACAGATGTCAGCATACCAGAAATGGGATGCATCTAAATTACGAAGGAAAAAACTTTGTGTGTAAAATGATAAATGAAATCATTGCGAAGAGGGAGAGAACGAACAGCAAAATTGATTGGACCGGTATGGGACCAGTATCAGCAGTAGAAGCAGCAGCATGTTCAAAAGCAGCAGAATCATCAGTGGCAGGACCAACAGCTGAAACATCAACACATGCAGCAGAAACTGTTGCCCGTCCTGCATGCAACAGAAAGCAAACCCAGCATTTTTTATGGTGAGTAACACAAGAGAAAAGGATTAATTGTGTGAAACATCTCTCTCGTGTGTTCTGTATGAGTCTTCCACATCTCAAGCAATACTATCAACCAGCGTACTGGAAAAAGCCACTCCTAACAAACAACATGCAAATGCAGCGGTGAGCAAAAATCAAATATTGTCTTTATTCCACCAAAATATATGTAGTCTCAAGAATAAAACAGACCAGTTACTAATATATTTAAAAGATGAGTGTGAAAGTGAGCCTGCTATACTGTACTTCTCAGAACATCATGTTATGAGTGGAATCCACATGCTACAAATTGAGAACTTTAATTTAGCTGCACATTACTGTAGATCTATTATGAGAAAAGGTGGAGTTGTAATATTTGTAAAAAACAATTTAGTGTATAAATCTCTAGACTTAAGCAAATACTGTGATGAACAGCATTTTGAGGTGTGATATTGAGTTAACAGCAGATAGTGCAACAGTTATTGTACTGGCTATTTACAGGGCAACTGCTAGAAATCTGAATGTATTTCTGAGACAAATGGAATCACTTCTGTCCCACCTATGTAGGAAAACTAAATCAACCATTGTTATGGGTGACTTCAATGTGGACTTCTTAACAGAAAATAGAAACAAAACACGTGATGTACTGTTACAACTTAGTACCAATGGTGGACACTTCAACTAGAGTAACAGCCAGTTCTAGCATTTTAATAGATAATGTATTTGTAGATAGGGATATTTACAGTAATTTAACTGTGAAAAATATTATAAATGGCCTCTCTGATCATGAGCGGCAATTCCTCACTCTAAACCAAATAAATGTACAAACGAAAGAAAATTTCATTTGGATACACTTTAGGACAATAAACGAACACACCATTGAAAGCTTTAATCAGCAATCATAGCTAGTGGACTGGTCTCCTGTGTATGCCGCAATTGATGTTAACTCAAAATTTAATATATTTATAAATGAAGTTACAAGTCTCTTTGAAGAAGCCTTTCCAAAAAAGTCAGTGAGAGAAAACCTGTTAAAATTGGGAAACAAGCCTTGGATTACTAAAGGCATCAAAATGTCTTGTAAAATAAAAGAGAACTATATGCATCAGCCAAGAGATCAAATGATCCCAGTAGGAGTATGTACTATAAACTCTACAATAAACTTCTGAATAAGACCGTACAAGCAGCAAAGAACATGTGCCTGAAGACAGAAATCGATTACTTGAGCAATAAAGTAAAACTATTTGGAATTTTGTAAAGAAGGAAACAAGGAAAAATGCAGTTTTTAGTGAAAGTATCCAAATAAAAAGTGAGGGTCATCTTGTTAGCAATCCAAAAATAGTTGCAGTCACATTAAACAAACATTTTTTAACAGTAACAAAAAAAATAGGTTTACAATGCTCCATGAACCAAGCCATCAATCTTTTGAAAGCCAGAGTACCTAGCTCAGTACAACACATGAAGGTAACAACAGTCACTGTTCAAGAAATTGAAAGAGTTATTAAATCTCTGAAAAGCAAAAACTCTACCGGGATTGATACTGTTTCTAACAAATTATTAAAATACTGCTGCAGCCATGTAAGTAAAGTCCTTTGTCACATTTTTGATGCACCACTTAATCAAGGAATAGTTCCTGAGAGGCTTAATTATGCAGTTGTAAAACCGCTGTATAAGAAGAGAGATAAGACAGATGCTGCTATCAGCCAATATCACTACTGACAAGTTTTTCAAAGGTTTTAGAGAAACTAATGCATGCCAGGATAGTTAAGCATCTCAGGGATCAAAATATCCTCAGTGAAAGTCAGTTAGGATTTCAGAAGGGTTTGTCCACAGAAGATGAAATATTTGCATTTGCTGGCAAAGTCTTGGAATCTATCAACAAAAAACTAAAGGTGGTAGGGATTTTTTGTGACCTAACAAAAGCATTTGACTGTGTCAGTCACCAGATTCTTTTACAAAAAGCTGCACATCTTGGTATAAGTGGTTCATCAGGGAAATGGCTAGACTCATACCTGTCAAACAGGAAACAGAAAGTTCTAGTGGATAGTCAAAATGGAGTCCCATTATCTTCAGAATGGGGTACCATCACATGTGGAGTGCCCCAAGGCTTAGTTCAGTGCCCCCTACACTTTTATTATCTTTATAAACGATCTGCCTCTCTGCACGGAATATTGTAGATTCACCATTTTTGCTGATGACACTACACTACTTATTGCTAATTCAGTATATAAACTTGAGGAAACAGCAAAAAATGTTTGAAGTGAAACAGTGAACTAGTTTAATATTAATGGTCTTTCTTTAAACTCAGTTCTTTTTCTTTAAATTCAGTTCCACACAACATTCAAAGATGAAGAAATAGTAATAAAAAAGGATGAGCAGGTGATAACCAGAGTAGATACCTCAAAATACCTAGGCTTGCATATTGACAGCAAACTGAACTGGTCAAGATACATCCTGGATCTATGCAAAAGATTGAGTTCAACAGCTTACGCATTACACATTGTTTCTTCCTATAGAAGTATGGAAACCATGAAGTCAGCCTATTATGGTTATTTTCATGCCATTATGGTATACAAAATTATATTTTAGGGTAATCAGTCACTGGCTAAAAAAGTACTGTGTGCACAAAAAAGAGCCATAAGAATCTTGTGGAGTCCATACTAGAGCCACATGCAGAAATCTTTTCAAGAAACTTGCAATCCTTACATCCACTGCACAATATATATTCTTTTTGATGTGCTTCATAAGGAAAGAAAAATTCATTTTTAAACTGAATAGTGAGTATCACAGTCATGAGACAAGAAGAAAACATGATATCCACTATGAGCAGGCAAATCTAAGTATGGTACAGAAAGGAGTCCAGTTCACTAGCTGTAAGATTTTTAATGCCCTCCCTTCAAGAATTAAGTGTTTGGTATAAGATGAGCTCTTGTTCAAAAAAACTTTAAGGCAGTTCCTATTAGAAGGATGATTTTATATGATACAAGAGTTTCTGAACTACAGTGTTTATTAGCATTTCTTGTATTGTTAAATGCAAATATGTGCCCAAATTTACATTTATAGTCCTGACTATCCTGACTATTGTTTATTGTAAACACATATTTTGCAATATTTATTTTCTGTAACACATATTGTTTTGTAATATTTATCTCTCAAAATTGATGTTCTGTAGTAGAACCTAATTTACTGTTTACTGTAATATGAAATCTTTTTTTTTTATTTTTTATTATGTGCTACTATAGATTTCTGACACGTTCCTCATCCTGTGATATTGTGACAACATTTATCACCGGAACAAGTAATAAATAAATAAAAATTACATGCCTAATGTCAAATATTTAACACATTAACTAATTTGTAAAGTAATCAGACTTCTGAAGTTGTTTTATATATGGAAGTTCGATTCCGTACAGAGTTAGGGTTCTACTGGTTTCAAATAAAACATAATACACCTCCCCTGAATTACTACTTAAGAATGACATCACACCAACAGCTAAATAGTCCAAATATCTAGATTTGTCCATTTATATACAATGTCATTTGTACTCTCTCTGTTTTGCGACTTATTTACTGTAATGCTATCATTAACACACTTATTGTTTTTGTTGTTGTTGTTTTTAAAGTTTGGACAACTGAAAACACCAGAAAAGCCTCAGTACTAGTTAATTAATGTGTTTTTAACATTGCATTCATTTAACTCTCTCTTACAACACTTAATACAGCTTTACTTACTGTCATACACTCCTGGAAATTGAAATAAGAACACCGTGAATTCATTGTCCCAGGAAGGGGAAACTTTATTGACACATTCCTGGGATCAGATCCATCACATGATCACACTGACAGAACCACAGGCACATAGACACAGGCAACAGAGCATGCACAATGTCGGCACTAGTACAGTGTATATCCACCTTTCGCAGCAATGCAGGCTGCTATTCTCCCATGCAGACGATCGTAGAGATGCTGGATGTAGTCCTGTGGAACGGCTTGCCATGCCATTTCCACCTGGCGCCTCAGTTGGACCAGCGTTCGTGCTGGACGTGCAGACCGCGTGAGACGACGCTTCATCCAGTCCCAAACATGCTCAATGGGGGACAGATCCGGAGATCTTGCTGGCCAGGGTAGTTGACTTACACCTTCTAGAGCACGTTGGGTGGCACGGGATACATGCGGACGTGCATTGTCCTGTTGGAACAGCAAGTTCCCTTGCCGGTCTAGGAATGGTAGAACGATGGGTTCGATGACGGTTTGGATGTACCGTGCACTATTCAGTGTCCCCTCGACGATCACCAGTGGTGTACGGCCAGTGTAGGAGATCGCTCCACACGCCATGATGCCGGGTGTTGGCCCTGTGTGCCTCGGTCGTATGCAGTCCTGATTGTGGCGCTCACCTGCACGGCGCCAAACACGCATACGACCATCATTGGCACCAAGGCAGAAGCGACTCTCATCGCTGAAGACGACACGTCTCCATTCGTCCCTCCATTCACGCCTGTTGCGACACCACTGGAGGCGGGCTGCACGATGTTGGGGCGTGAGCGGAAGATGGCCTAACGGTGTGCGGGACCGTAGCCCAGCTTCATGGAGACGGTTGCGAATGGTCCTCGCCGATACCCCAGGAGCAACAGTGTCCCTAATTTGCTGGGAAGTGGCGGTGCGGTCCCCTACGGCACTGCGTAGGATCCTACGGTCTTGGCGTGCATCCGTGCGTCGCTGCGGTCCGGTCCCAGGTCGACGGGCACGTGCACCTTCCGCCGACCACTGGCGACAACATCGATGTACTGTGGAGACCTCACGCCCCACGTGTTGAGCAATTCGGCGGTACGTCCACCCGGCCTCCCGCATGCCCACTATACGCCCTCGCTCAAAGTCCGTCAACTGCACATACGGTTCACGTCCACGCTGTCGCGGCATGCTACCAGTGTTAAAGACTGTGATGGAGCTCCGTATGCCACCGCAAACTGGCTGACACTGACGGCGGCGGTGCACAAATGCTGCGCAGCTAGCGCCATTCGACGGCCAACACCACGGTTCCTGGTGTGTCCGCTGTGCCGTGCGTGTGACCACTGCTTGTACAGCCCTCTCGCAGTGTCCGGAGCAAGTACGGTGGGTCTGACACACCGGTGTCAATGTGTTCTTTTTTCCATTTCCAGGAGTGTATATTAAAAGTGATTTAGTGCTTTTTTTGTGTTTTACATCTCCAGACTAATAGCTATGCTTTAAAAAATATTAATTATGGCTAAATTAATGTTTCTGATTGAAACATAAGTCTGTCTGGAATTGTAGTTCTGGACTACAGTACTACACGTACTCATAGACACAAAAAAGTGTAACGTTGCTTTGTTACCTGAACTAATAATCTCAAATTTGGCCACTTCACATCAAAATAAAATAAACAACAATACATAACCAACTAGAGTAATGCTTATAAGGATATTAACAATTCTTGAATATTTTATATGACTAAATTTTGAATGGGACCAAAAGCACGCAAAGAGATGCACAATCTTTAATGTGCCTAAGCACAAATAATACCTTATTTAAAAAGAAACCAGAGATTATTTACAAATGGAATGCAAAACACAGAGCCCCCACAACATTCAATCTCTCCACATTTTGTTTTTTCCTTAACACGAGACAAAGAAAACAATGACTATGCCACTACAGATATGTGACTGTAGGGGGTCATATTAGTGTTATTTCCCATAAAATACTAATAAAAAATCATGAAAGCATAGAAAAATACAAACAAATCACTTGCAGGTGCAAATGATATGATATGGTATGTAGCTAACTGCTGCTTCCAACAGTGAGGAATTATTATTCAGAGTGACAAACTGCTGAAACAGATTTGCTGGGAGACTTTACAATGCAACTATTGTACTGCAAAAATGAAAATCTTGTGTATTTTGTGGGAAGATTTCAATAGGTTAAGAAATATTCTATGGCGAATGTGGGTGGGGATGGAGGATGCTCATCAGCTTCTGTAAATCAGGTTGGACAATGTAGATTTTGTAGATAACAGTATTATAGACAGTAAGCTCAATTGCAGGACTTCCTTAAAGGGTAGCAGTGTCTGTGTCTGCTGTGTGTGTGCGTGTGTGTGTGTGTGTGTGTGTGTGTGTGTGTGTGTGTGTGTGAGAGAGAGAGAGAGAGAGAGAGAGAGGGGGGGGGGAGGTTACACACTGACTGAAACAAAAACTCACAAACCCAGAAAAATATTAATATTTAGCAGTGAAATTTTGGGATTGTGTTGGTCTAGGTAGTCATTAACAGTGCAATATCAAATGCTAATGTGAGTGCGAGATAAACCATTGCAAATGTGATATGTTGGTACATCAATGACCAGCATAACTGCCAGAATGTTGAATGCAAGCATGCAAATGTGCATGCATTGTGTTGTACAGGTGGCAGTTGTCAGGTTGTGGGATGGAGTTCCATGCCTGTTCCACTTGGTTGGACAGTACAGGATGGTTAATGGTGTTTGTGATGACACTGGAGTCGATGTCTGATGATGTCCCATATGTGTTCAATTGGAGATAGATGTGGTGACCAAGCAGACCAAGACAACATGTCAACTGTCTGTAGAGTATATTGGGTTAGAACAGCAGCATGTGGACAACTGTTATCCTGTTGGAAAATGCCACCTGGAATGCTGTTCATGAATGACAGCACAACAGGTCGAATTGCCAAACTAATGTACAAATTTGCAGTCAGTGTGTGTGGGATAATCACGAGAGTGTGCCTGCTGTCATACAAAATCGTAACCCAGACCATAACTCCAAGTGTAGGTCCAATGTGTCTTGTTCGTGCAGTGCGTCTAGCATGCAGACAGGTTTCTTGCCGGCTCTCAGCTGGCCTCCTCCTAACTGACACATGGCCATCACTCACACCAAGGCAGAATCAGCTTTCATTGGAAAACAAAACAGACCTCTACCCCACCCTCCAATGAGCTCTTTATTGACATCATTGAAGTCACAAATGGCAGTGAGGTAGGGTCAGTGGAATGCATGCTACGGGACATCTGGCTCAGAACTGTCCTTGAAGTAGCCAACTTGTATCAGTTCATTGTGTTACCATGGTGCCAATTGCTGCTCAAAGTGGTGCTGCAGATGCAGTACAATGTGTCAGAGCCATAAGCTGAACATGAAGTTCTTCCGTCTCTATAGTGCCATGTGGCCTCCACAACCTGGTCTTCTTTTGGCCATACATTTTCATGACCACCGCTGCCAGCAGTCATGTACAGTGGCTAAATTCTTGCCAAGTTTTCCTGCAAATATCGCAGAAGGAACAGCTAGCCTCTCGTAGCATGATTATCTAACATTATTCAAATTCAGGGAGGTGTTAATAATGGCATCTTCATCGCCTTCAAAGCATTCTTGACTAACATCAATTCACCACATCCAATCTCCAAAGGTAACTAATGCTTACAGCATTTACTTAAAATGAACCTAATTTGCATTTTAATAGTGGTACTACTAGTGTCAGTGTTATGCACCAGGTGTGAAATTCGAATATACATCATCTTTCAGATGCAGAAACATGCCTACCAACTTTTATTTATGTCATGTCGCAATCTTTCCTAATAAATTACAGATTCTGGACAAATGTTCAGTGCTCAAGAACAAGATAATCTTATGTCGAAACACAAATATCTTAGATGAAACCAGTAGCAGTCTCATAAACATTTTTTGCAGTTTTGACATATCAAAGCTGCTCAATAGTGCAACAAGGGTAAGAAAGCCTCAGCAGCAGTAATCAGTCAAGTTGTTACACATACAGACAGGGAACACTTTGTTATTGCAAATTAATGAAAATAAAAGTTGCAGTAGATAAGCCCACCAGGCTTCAGACCTATAAAAAGACTTCTTTCTAAATCAGTATTTCTCAAGGGTATTGTCACAGCACAGAGTAATACAGGTTCCAAATCATAAAATTTTTAATGGAGTTCAACGACCTCGGTGTACGATAGGTTGGTTATGCCACGATTAGCGGTGGACCAGGAGGCATGGTGATGCAAGACCAATGGGCAGCACAGTCTGTAACTCTGCAGTAGCTGAGTGAGAGAGAGCACATGCAGCAGGAAAACAGAGAAGGACAGCGACTAAGCAAAATAGCACACACACTCATTTGTGCAGCAGAATTCCGCAAGAAGTGATAGCTACAGCTAGGAAAGACACTCATTGACTAATTTAACTGAATTACAGCACGGGTAGCAGAATAACGACGCTATATGTGGTCATCATTAATAACCCGCATGTCACAGAACTATGGAGAGCTCTTTAAATACTGGAGTAGGAAAGAACGGTTCAGGACAATGGGAATGACGGACTCCATGTCAATGACATTCCATTCCATGACCATGTTGTTTTAGTAAGTCTTGTCTGAGATCAACCAGCGCAGTACCGGCCAGCCGTGGAGTGCCTCAGAGCTGAACTCCACTGATGAACATTATGCCGTGTCACACCACCCACTACTGATGGGAGAGCTGATGAACTACCAGCAGCAGTGCAGTACCAGGTGCTGTACTCTCTGGTTGTGGGATGGAAGATGACGACCAGGCTGGCAGTACTGGGTTCAACACCTTCCGCCTACACCACACCGCAGATGAGTGGTTCAGGGAAGAAGAGGCACGGAGTGGGATCATACAGTCCCTCAGTCGATAGCTGCTATCCATGCTGCACCAGGCTGGACTAAGCCATATTGATGCAAGAGGAACAACACTCGCTAGGATTTAGGCGCAAGGACAGCGCAGTGTCCAACACCGAGAGTCCGCCCACAACGAGGGCAGGAGGCAGCTACGACCAACAGTGCACCACCCTTTTTAAAGTTGTTACAGTAAATGATTCACTGAATAAGCATGCTTTTTTAGTGCCAGGAGTGCTGCTATCATCGTGCCACGGCATCACCTGCTTGGCCCCTCTGTAGTATTATTACACCAAAGCTGGGCTGAAGTAAATACAGAAAACAACGTAGATGCAAAATTGTGTACAATATTTAAAATAAACTTTGAGCAGTCCATTTCCAAAATGTCTGCACTAACAGCTATGCTCAATAAGAACAAATGGGTACCAGCAGGTACAACAAAGTCCTCCTTGACCATGAAATACCTCAGTTTCACGAGAAAAACCCACAGTGAGCCAGAGTTCCTAAACTATTATTAAATGTACAAAAATATTTACAGGAAGAAAATGACAAAACAATACCAGATCCTGATAATAAAATCAAAAGAGTTTGTAATGTTGTAAAACACGAAATAAGAAAACAAAAACAAAATCACAATAATTTACAGATAAAAGAAAGGGTTAGGTTGATAAAGGATCCACAAAACTAGCAAATTTTGTGAATATTTGTCGGGTACAGCAGAGAAACTACCACAAAAAATTCCAGTATCGAGTATTGTACCATTCAAAATTCATACAATAAGTTCTTTTCTACCACAGACTGTGAATGCAGGAAAACCATGTAAATTAAAAAATAGGAAGTCAGAAGGAGTAGATGAAGTGCAGAGTCTCTGCACTTGAAAGAATGCATAGGCAGTATACAAGCCCCATTAATTGTCATAATAAATGAGTCCTTCAGCAAAAAGATAAGTTTCCAGAATATCTTAAACAGACAACAGTTGTGCCCCTACTTATGAAAGGTGACGCAAAAAGACACAGAAAACTACAGGCCCATTTCTCTGCTATCATCTTCTCAAAAAGAATTAAATCATTTATAAAAGACAGACTAAAGAATTAATCAAAAAAATATAACTTTGTTGGTGAAGTACAATTTAGTTTCCTAGAGTAGCAGAAGAACACAATTGGCCACAGCAGAATTTACAAAAGTGGAGCTTGGTGCACTAGATAAGGATGAAAATGTCAAAAACCTAGAGTCATTAGGTTGGTTCATATCTGGAAAACAGTGTATAAAGGGTAGAGAGAGCATAGGCTTTAAATAAAACAAAAACTGTAGTGAAACAATTTTATCATATGTCAAACATATTATATTGTTTATATATCTAAAAACAAAGATGATATGACTTACCACACGAAAGTGCTGGCAGGTCGATAGACACACAAACAAACACAAACATACACACAAAATTCAAGCTTTCGCAACCAACGGTTGCTTCATCAGGAAAGAGGGAAGGAGAAGGAAAGACGAAAGGATGTGGGTTTTAAGGGAGAGGGTAAGGAGTCATTCCAATCCCGGGAGCGGAAAGACTTACCTTAGGGGGAAAAAAGGACAGGTATACACTCGCACACACACACATATCCATCCGCACATACACAGACACAAGCAGACATTTGTAAACGCAAAGAGTTTGGGCAGAGATGTCAGTCGAGGCGGAAGTACAGAGGCAAAGATGTTGAAAGACTGGTGAGGCATGAGCAGCGGCAAATTGAAATTAGCGGAGATTGAGGCCTGGCAGATAACAAGAAGAGAGGATATACTGAAGGGCAAGTTCCCATCTCCGGAGTTCTGACAGGTTGGTGTTAGTGGGAAGTATCCAGATAACCCGGACGGTGTAACACTGTGCCAAGATGTGCTGGCCGTGCACCAAGGCATGTTTAGCCACAGGGTGATCCTCATTACCAACAAACACTGTCTGCCTGTGTCCATCCATGCGAATGGACAGTTTGTTGCTGGTCATTCCCACATAGAAAGCAAATGAAACCCTAAAGGATGTTTATAATTGGTCACCATGTGATAAACTTACATTTATCATAAATGAAACAAGCATCATGGACCCCTACTTAAAGGCTGAAAACAATTTTGTACATTAAATGTGGATGAAAATTTCATAGATTGTGTAATAAATACAGAATTTTTAGGAACTGATAGTGATGTAACATAAAGTGGAATGAACACATTAACTAGCAAACAAAATGTCATCAGCATGATATTCCCTTAGAATCCTGTCAACGGTGTGTCTCAGATGATGCCTTAAAGTTACATACTATTCATGTATGGGATTCATTTTAAATGGAATCATTTTTTGATGGTACTATGCACAAAATATGGACACAGTCTTCAAACTACGGGAAAGAACCGTTACAATAACAACTACAAACAGATATCGACCTCTCTGTAAAGATCTGTTTTAAACAGCTGGGGTTTCCAGCAGCACTATGTGAGTACATTTACCAATCTGAGAAGCATATCAAGAAGAATATCAGCAATTATCCCACAAACAGCAGAGTTCAGGAGATCATGGAACATCAACCAGGTTAAATTTACACAAAACGCCATTTTGTACAAGGGATTACAACTTCATAATAAATGGCACAGTGAGGTTAAAGAGACAATTATAATCAAATTATTTAATAAGCTGGTTAATGCATACCTACAAAGTCAACAATTATTCAGATAACAAGAGCACTGAATGGTAAAAAATTAGCATTATTTAATAATAAACAGCTGTCATTCTACAGTAACATATCATGCTTTAATGATTCTTACATCAAAATCCTAGGCCAGGACCTGAGATAGATTATTCTAATCTTTTTCCATTTTCTTGAGCTCAATATCTCATTCACTGTGATGAGGTGCTGACTCAGCTTTTTCAAATGGGTCACCACACAAGAATTCGACCATCCTTACATACTGGTTTCCTTATAAAGAACAATTACAGCACTTTTGCTATTTAGAAGTGTATTGCCTGTATAGTGAGAAGTATAGAGCCACATCTTTCATTAATAAATGTAAATATTAATTTTATGGAGACCAGAATGTTAAAGTTTGTCAACTATAGATCACAAATGTGTTTGTAGCACGAAATTCCTGTAAACACGGTAGTTGCATTTTTTATGCATCATTCACATGTAATTTTTTATTTGCTTGACTTTCCTTTTTTATTTTATTATCTGGCTCTCTTGCATCTCAACAGCAACATTAAGGGCACAAGACAATGGGGCGTTATTTTGATAATTTCCTGCTTTTTCTTTTTAAACTGTTCCCTGTTCCACTGTTACTTCATTCAAATGAATTTTTTTTTTTTTTTGAGGAAGCTATCCAGTAACTACACCATCACCATAATTAATGATTATATTCGCATAACTGCCCATCAATGTATGATGGGAAAAAAATCTCACTCTGGCCTGACCAAATTTCGTATTAAACCAGTAACATTGTAACACTTTTGAGTAAAATATAGAAAATCAATCCCATTTGATTTATAAAGTCATAGTACAAAATTATTCAAGATTATAAGAGAGACCGCACAGTCCAAATATCAACAATGGAGGAAAAGACAAATTGGTGCTTAACATAAAGACGAGAAGAGAAGAGAGTGTGTGTGTGTGTGTGTGTGTGTGTGTGTGTGTGTGTGTGTGAGAGAGAGAGAGAGAGAGAGAGAGAGAGAGAGAGAGAGAGAGCAAATAATTAAAGCCACAAAGCCACAAGGGATTTTATATTTGATGGATGGATCTTTCTTTTTTAAAAATTATGAAGTTGGGAATCCATCAGGGAAGCTTGAATGGATACAGCAGTTGCTAATGCACAGTCTGCCAAAGGTAAGGATTTGCATTTGAATACTAATCTGGTACAAAGTTTAATTGTGTCACTTACAAGTAGTGCAGTGCATACTCAGCTCAGAGTAGGAGAATTCACTCTCCTAAAGAATTAATGGACATCAGACACAGCTAAACAAAATAGATGAGAAAAGGACAATTGGGTGTAAAATGAAAAGGGAAGCAAAAATCACTAGATAACTTTCAAAAAGCAGGTAGTTGAGGGAAGGATCCAGATGGCTCAGCTAGTGAAGCAGCCATTGAAATGAAGTGTGTTATGTCCAGCTGCATGTTGACCTCTTGGCCACAGTTTGTTGGTAGCCATTCATCCTGGTGGACAGCTGGTTGGTAGTTATACCTTTATAAAAAGCTGTGCGATGATTGCAGCAGAGCTGGTAAACGACCTGGCTGCTTTAACAGGCAGCCCGCCCCTGATAGTTTAGGATAAACCTGTGACAGGATTGGAACAGGAAGTGTTGGGTGGGTGGACTGTGCAGGTTTTGCACTTAGGTCTTCCACAGGGATACGATCCTTGTGGCAAGGAGTTGGGATATGGAGTAGTATAGGGATGGACTAGGATGTTGTGGAGGTTGGGTGGGTGATGGAGCACCACTTTAGGAGGAGTGAAAAATATCTTGGGTAGGATGTCCCTCATTTCAGGGCACGATGACAAGTAATCAAAGCCCTGGCAAAGGATGTGGTTCAGTTGTTTCAGTCCGGGGTGGTACTGGATGATGAAGCGAACACTCCTTTGTGGCTGGTTCTTGGGGGCAGTGGAAGGATTAGGGGTGTGAGGGGAAATAGCATGGGAGATCTGTTTGCAGATTAGGTCTGGGAGATAGTGCCTGTCTGTGAGGGCCTTGACGAAATCCTCAGCATACTAAGCAAGGGAATTTTTGTCACTGCAGATACATTGTCCCCACGTGGCCAGGCTGTAGGGGAGGTTTTTTTTTTGGTGTGAAAGGGATGACATCAAAATACAGGTACTGTTGGTGGTTGGTGGGTTTAATGTGAACAGAGGTGTGAATGGAGCCATCAGAGAGGAGTAGATCAACACCTAGGAAGGTGGCATACTGTGTTGAGCAGGACCATTTGAAGTGGATGGGAGAGAAGATGAGCTATTGAAGGAAAGAAGGAAGTGTGGCTTGGCCTCGAGTCCAGATCATGGGGATATCATCAGTGAACCTGAACCAGACTAGGGGTATGGTGTTTGGGAGGATAGAAAGGTCAGACCATGGGCGAGAGGGATGTTGGAGTTAGGGAGGTGGCATCAATAGTGACAAGTAGGGACGTAGGAGGTGAAGGGGTGGGGATAGGGGAGAGTCGGTGAAGGAAGCAGTGTCTTTGGCATGGGAGGCTAGATTACAGGCAACTGGTTGGAGGTATTGGTCAATAAGGACCAAAATTCTTTCAGTGCGGGCACAATAATCAGACACAATGGGGCATCTAGGATTGTTGGGTTTGGGATTTTGGGGAACGTGTAGAAGGTGGGTGTGCAGGGTGTCTTAGGGGTGAGGAAGGAAATGGATTTAGGGGAGATATTCTGGGAAGGGCCTGTGGCTTCTCCTTTGAAGGGAGGATATATAAACAAGTCTGCAGCACAGCCATGGGCATCCGCATGGCACCTTCCTATGCCAACCATTTTATGGGCATTCTAGAGGAGACCTTCCTAGCATCCAAAAACACCAAACCCCAAGTCTGGATCAGGTTCATTGATGATAGCTTCATGAACTGGACTCAAGGCCAAGACACCCTAAAATCTGTCCTTCATAATCTCAACACCTTCTCTCCCATCCGCTTCAAGTGGTCCTCCTCAACACTGTGTCACCTTCCTAGATGTTGACCTCTTCTTCTCTGACGGTGCCTTCTGCACCTCTGTGCACAGTAAACACACCATCCACGAACAGTACCTGTATTTTGATAGCTGTCATCTCTTTCACATGAAAAAATCCCTCCCATACAGCCTGGCCACACAGGGATGGCATATCTGCAGTGACAAAATCGCCCTTCCTCAGTATGCTGATGGTTTCACAAAAACCTTCACAGACAGGCACTATCTCCCAGACCTAATCTGCAAATAGGTCTCACATGTCATTTCCTGTCACACCCATAATCCTTCCAGCATCCCCAAGAACCAGCCACAAAGGAGTGTCCCCTTCATCACCCAGTACCATCCCTGACTGGAACTACTGAACCACACCCATTGCCAGGGCTTTGATAACCTATCATCGTATGGGGCATCATACCCCAGATACTTCCCACCACTCTTTAAAGTGGTGTTCCATCACCCACCCAACCTCCACAACATCCTAATCCATCCCTAGGCCAGTCCTATTCCCAACCTTTTGGCACAAGACACAAGTGCAAATCCTGCACAATCTGCTCACCCAGCACTTCTTATTCCATCAGGGGCCATGCCACCTGTGAAAGCAGCAATGTCATTTACCAGCTCTGTTGCAATCACTGCACAGCTTTTTATATAGGTGTGACTACCAACCAGCTGTCCACGAGGATGAGCGGCCAGCACCAAACTGTGGCAAAGAGCACAAAATGCAACTAAACATAACACACGTGATTTCAATGGCTGCTTCACTACCCAAGCCATCTCGATCCTTTCCTCCACTACTTGCTTTTCTGAACTGTGCAGACGGGAGTTATCCTTACTGTACATTCTCCACTCCCGTAATTATTCTGGCCTCAACCTATGGTAACATACTGTCCCCACACCCTCCATCCAACAGTTTCCAGCCCCACTGTCCTTTCATCTCCTCCCCATTCTCATCTCCCACCCTGTTTATTTGCCACTCTCTGCCAACACATCCGCCTGTCTTTCCATGCTTCACTCTTTTTTTGCTCCTCTCCACCACTCCAGATTGTTGTTTGCATCCCACACAATAGTTGCATTCCAGCCCGAGATGCTGGAGCTAGCACTCATATGTGCATGACGTTCACTTGCTTGTGTGTGTGTGTGTGTGTGTGTGTGTGTGTGTGTGTGTGTGTGTGTGTGTGTGTGTGTTTTTCACTGATGAAGGCTGTGGCTGAAAGCTTTGTATAGGCGTCTTTTAATTACGCCTTCTGCAACTTAATGTGTCTTCTTTATGATAAGCAGCAATCTGTCTTTTCCTACATTGTTGATATTCCTACCTGGAGTTTCCTCTGTTCAGTCCAAAGATTTATAAGCAATATTCAGGGCCTTCAGATGGCCATCCGTTATAATTTAGTCTGTCATGATGAACAGTATGCCTTATTTCACCCTGCATGTAGATGAAACATATCCAATCAAGAAGAGAGATATCAAATGGTTTACTAATGCCAATTCCAGCATAACTACCTCCAAATTATGGAGATGAGAACCATATTAGTTTCATACCCTTACTGCTTTGCCATCTTTTAAGCTTCATTTTCCCCCCTTTTACCTTTCTTTCAGCTCTTGCTCCACTTTTGAAAGTTATCTAGTTATTTTTGCTTCCTTTTCGTTTCACACCCAATTGTCTTTTTCTCATCTACTTTGTTTAGCTGTCTCTGATGTCCATTAATTCTTTATGAGAAAGAATTCTCCTACTCTTAGCTGAAAATGCACTGCTCTACTTGTAAGTGACACAGTTAAGCTTTGAGCCAGATTAGTACTCAAATACAGATCCTTACCTTTGGCAGGCTCTGTGTTACCAACTGCAGTGTCCATTCAAGCTTCCTGATTCAAAACTTCAGCATGCCATTAAATATAATATCCCTCATCGCTTTCATTATTTGCTCTCTTTCCCTCAACATTCTTTTCAACTTTTTTTTTCCATTTGCCTTTTGTATACAGCTGTGGTGTGGTATAGTGTTCTGACTGAATTGTAGGATGCCATAATAAATGACTGGTTCAGTTAGTTCAACAGTTGGAGAAAGGCAAGTGTATACCGCCTCCGACAAGATAATGTCTACCGAAGCACTGAGATGCTGAAACCAAACCTTGTGTTGATTGCAACTTTATCTTTTATTTTTTATTCTATTTGAAGTATTTTTCTTCTTACTTGACTGGTTTGTAGTACACATTTTATCAGCAAACTGTCTGCCACTCGATTATTATTCAAATACTTAAATATCTACCAACACATTATACTGGGACTTATTACTCCTACAACACATTTTTTGTATCTCACTCTAAACTTTGTCTTCAAGGTGTGTTTTCCACTTTTCTGTTAATAACAGCACTTTCTTATCAATTTATTTGTTTCTAACGTGTTCCACCTTTCACAGCATAGAAACTCATAATTTCAAATACGAATATTGCTAATTATACATTTTCACTTACCTCCTTGCATTCATAAGGTCGCTCGCCAGTGTGCATCCTTCGATGTTTCTTCATCGCACCACTTGAAGGAAATCTCTTTGGACAGAAATCACAAGGATATGGCCTCTCACCTTGAACAAAAATAATCATTTTCTGAATTCAAAATTTCCGTATGAAAATTCATTATTTCAGGAGGGAAAGTTCACAATTTTCTTCACAAAAAACAGTGACAGTGACGTTTATGACATACACACTAAGCAGCTGTTGAGAAATATTGGTACAGCAACACTTTTAAATTGATTAGCCAAATTATGCAGAATTGCAACAATTAAAATTCTATTCATGGAGAGCAGTGGGAAAACAAAAAACATCCGATTGGACAAGTGGCTGAACCTCAGACCACTGCAGCAGCTATTTACCAGCAATTATTCACTGTTCTACAACACTTATAATCACTGATACAGCAAGTGATTGAATAAACCGAACAGTAAAATGAGTATGTTAAATTAGTTCTACTCTCTGTGTCATGCTTTATGATAAAGGGAGAGGTAAGGATGTGGGAGCCTAACAATAAAAAAGTAAAAAAACATACAAAACTTCCTAGTTTTTCTGACATTACTAACTGTTCATTCATCAGATGAAATGGAAATATATAAAAACAAAAAGAAATACAGAGAATTGGGAATCACCAGATATTTCAAAATAAAGTAAGGGAGTATCTTACTAGTCATTACTCCTATAATTTATCAGAACATCTGGACTGAAGTATGTAGCAAATTAACACTAATATTCAAATTAAACACGTTTTAACTTTTCCTGTATGTACTCATAAGCAGATAACAGCAGGCTGTAAAATTTGTAAAGTTACATTAATGCAGTGTATGAAGTAGTAAATAAAATCAGGGGCTGAGCAATGTAAGAGGAAGAGCAGTGACTTTTTGAAATATACTTTTTCGGTTAATATAAGCAATATCCTGATTTACAGTATAATAAAAAAAGCAATCAAGAAATGATTCTTGAAATTAACAGTGTGAGTGGATTGGATACAGTTGTAATTGTTTTATAATATACCTTACAGAAATGGACTGCAGTAGCCACTTTCACATGTTAATGTATAATTTGACTATTTCCACAGCCCACAATGCTCCCCCCTTCATGATGAAATTTGTAGAAAAGAATGTGGAAATCAATGAATGAAAAATCTACAGGTACACAAGGAAAATGTATTTCAAATCTTCCATATCCTTTACAGTCCTGCAAGTTACACAAACATACAGTATTGACATGATGGCAGACTGCAGTAGAATGTATATGATTCCTCAACTGATACTTTGTCCAGTTTTTAACATTTGCATGTCTACTATAGCCGGCCAGGGTGGCTGAGCAGTTCTAGGCGCTACAGTCTGGAACCGTGTGACCGCTATGGTCGCAGGTTCGAATCCTGCCTCGGGCATAGATGTGTGTGATGTCCTTAGGTTAGTTAGTTTTAAGTAGTTCTAAGTTCTAGGGGACTGATGACCTCAGAAGTTAAGTCCCATAGTGCTCAGAGCCATTTGAACCATTTTGTCTACTATAGTCAGCAAAGCATAGCTAGAGGTGCGAGCTGTGTTTGGTGGAATGCTAACTAGAGGGAGGGTGTATACCCCTACTGCTAGCAATCTCAAAAATATGGGGGAGTAAAACAGCACACACCTATAACTGTGAGACTAAGGTCACACGTGTAAGAGATGCTGCTGTTAATAGTTGTTGTCATTGTCCTATGAGATATCCCTGCTGCTTACAATGTTAGTATCACTGCCAATTGTACATTAGCAATGAATGAAGACAAACAAATTATTAGTTGTTTGAAACTGAATGTTAGAAAAAGTGCTGACTGGGAACTTTTTGACTGGAATGTTTGCTTTTGCAAAAACTTCAACACTTTTCCTCTGAAATGGCCTTTGTTTTCTTCGTTTGGCTGTACTTAAGCTTTCAAAAATAATTGTTCTCTTGAAAAGCAGCAGCATTTTACTGCCAGTTAAGTGAATGCATCTCCGATATAAGGTGTTTCTGGGCTTTACTTGTATTTTCCTGCCAAATTAGAAGATAACAAAATCTGCAGACTACTAACTTTGACTTTTCATGGGCAGTCATAGCCCTACAACCTATGCTTGACAATGTTACAGATGGAACTGGAAAAGCACTTAGCATAGGAATAGAACCGAATGTACAGCAAATTGTTTTTAATATTAGAGGAAGAATCTCAGTGACATCGAAAAAAGTTACAGATTTTGTTTTGGAATTGCTACAGCCTGAGCACGGGCACTAGGCTATAGCCGCAAATGGCCATGAGTGTAAATGTCCTAGAATTTAGACTGCCACAGGGTAAGATGCAATGTGGGGCAACAAAGCCCGCCTACACATTTCTTTCTAGTAAAATGCTGAATAATACGTTGCATTATGCAATGTGTATGTTAAAAAGACCATTCAACAGTCCACAACTGGCATGGCACCAGCTCATTGAGCACATCGATGCATCATTGTGTTTGTACACTTTATTTTGCAAATAGGTTCTCGCACACATTATCTTTCCACATTGGGCTTCAACTGATGATGTATAATGCCAGTAACTCCTTACATTTTCCATAGTGTATGCAGAAAATAAAGCAATTTCAAACTATCTCTTATAAATAGCTCATCTGGATACAATTCACTATGAAACATCATCTGTTAAGTAATTTTGGGTTTTCGCATTTTGACGTACAATTTGTATCTATTTCACAGTTATCAAAAAATGTGAATTTTTCCGGTCGCCACACACACATATAGCAAGAGTATCAGCAACATTTACCTAAGTTTTTCTACATGAAAATGCTAGTTTAAATCAGCCTTGTAATTCATGAACTTGAATGGAGTCAGATGAGCAATGTGGGTGCAGAGGCAGTTGTCACAGGTCTGAGCCAGCTCCTTCCTCCACAACACATAAACAGTATGTGACCACTGTGTATGCTCACATCGTAGCTCATTCTACATCTTGCTAACCATACAAGTACTGCAGTTCAAAAAACTAAGAAAGAGTGTACACCAGAAATTTCCAAAATCCTGTTTCCAAGTATTCTTTTTTTCACCTGAATCAGGTTTTAGCTCAGCGATAGCACCACCCTGGTCCTTGTTCACTGCTACTGCCATGCAGCAGCATCCCTCAGTTACTGTTGGAATACTGGTTATTCTTTGCATTTTACTGTCCCTATTAATTCACATCAATAAAACAAATATCACAGTGGACTAATTTGGGACCCGGTATAGCACAGGCACATAAAATTTCACTTTAAAAATGAATTTGTTTGTTATGGGAAACAAACCAACACCTACTTTCAATGCTGGACATTGCATGAAAAATGTGATGATCAATATTTGTACGAGGTGATACCAGCTACACTTTGCAAAAACAAAATCATAAATATCTTAAATATCTGACAGAAAATGCATCAGGCTACTCTTAGGAGGGACATCCAAAGTGTGTGTGTGTGTGTGTGTGTGTGTGTGTGTGTGTGTGTGTGCGCGCGTGCGCGTGTGTGTGTGTGTGTGTCCACTGCTAACTAATCAGTCACTGTATTTGTAAATAATAATTGTCATGTCCAATGGCTGCTAATGTAGCGGAAACGTTACACGTCCTCAGTTATAATTGCAAACTTGTGCACTCACTCTCGTTTCCACACTGGTGGTCCACTTGTCGTACACAACAAGCCTCGAGCCACCAGCTTACGAGTAAATGGGCAATGTTTGCAAATCTAGTCTCTGAGTGAATGGAGATGGGAAGTTCGGAGATGATGCCATAAGACCAGCTGGTGAGTTTAAAATGAGTATACAGAAGGCATGGCTGATTTTGTCTGATTTCTACTGGGCATGTGAGCTGGAACAGCCTGATCTAGTAGATAAGCCTCTCAGAGGCAGAAGAAATAATGACAGATAACCTGTGTGTATTTGATGCCTACTTCAGGAGATGGAAACTAAAACAAAACCCACTGATGACAGAAGTTGTTGTATTCCATCTGGGCAACTAGCATGCACATTAACATCTGTAGGTAATACTTACAGACAATGTATTGCAATGCACCATCAATCCAAAATACCTGGGTATAATCTTGAATCTTCAGAAAACAACTGCAAATGTGAAGAGCCTCAAAATTTCTTTCAAAAGTTAACAAGAACTTCTTGGAAAAGTGACACAAACACTTTGACAACAACAGCACTAACACTAGTTTATTTATCAGCTGAGTACTGTCAAGCTGTATATCTTAACAGTTCCTTCATTCACCTAGTGAATGTTCATCTTTGACAGGCAATACACATTGTATCTAGTACACTTCTGCCAATACCTATTTAGTGGCTTCCAGTGCTAAGCAACATCACTTCACCACACATGCTCTTGTTGTATTACACACAAGAATACAAAACAATCAGCGGAATTGTGATTTATTTATCTCATGATATACATTTGCAATCCATTTGGTTCATGTGCAGCAGACATGTCAAAAATTTATAATACAGCTACCAATAATTTTTACGCAAATAAACAATAGTATTAAAATAAATAAAAACACTAAAATGACATTTCTCTGGATGTATAAAACATTTATACAACTCAAATTTCCAGTCTGTCCTGCATGAATCCATCCATGAGTAATAACATTACACATTGAGTAATGACATTTCAGGGTCAGAGCATCATATACCTCTCTTTTAAGTGGACTTAAACTCATCTGCACTCACATGTTCCATTTTAATTTAATGCAAAGCTGCTCAATTTGTTTTCTAGGTACTCAGTGTTGCCTGTCAGCTCAAATTTTTATCCAAATGTAATCCTAAGAGTTTGACTGAGTCAACTTCTTATATGCCTTAATCTGCTCACATTCTGACTGTTTGGTTTTGAATTTATCATGTGAGTCTTAGATATACTTAGATTTAACACGCTTAGCTCAAATAAAATTCTAAAGTGCTGAGGGTACTGATCAAAGATTTGGGAATTTTTTCCAAATGCTGGTTTTCTTTTAACAAGTATAATCTAAACAGAACTGACAGGGAGCTGATACTTAATTGTAAGAAGAGAAGCAGGACTGTACCTAGTTGGAGCCTTTTGGAACACCATGAGATATCTTTTCCCAGTCAGAATAATAATGTGCTCCACTTAAATAAATAATAACTCTCTGGTTTCTGTTTGATGAGTAGGATTTAAGCCATTGTACGTCAAAGCCTTTAATGCAACACTTTTCAAATTTGTAATAAGCAATGCATGGTTTATGGAATCAAACACCTCTGTGAGGTTGCAGAAAATTCCTGCAACCTTACTGCCATTGTCCAATGATGTACTCATTTTCTCAATGAAACCGTTCACTGCATCTGTGGTGTTTTTGCCTTGCTGAAAAGTAAACTTACTGTTTAGAATAATAGAATAATTTCAATGAAGTTTTTGATTTGGGCAAATATATTATTTTAGAATTGTCTGGGAGAAATGAGACAGGATGTTAATTTCCCATTACCTCTCTTGATCCCTTTTTGAAAGGTGGTTTGACTTCGGCATATTTGAAACCTCTGGGAAACAGTCCTCTTCAAATCAGTGATTTATTATTTGAGCTAATGGGTTTGCAGTTTTGTTGTGTTGTTTTTTAGTGCTAGGATTGCATTTTCTACATCCTTCATAGAACCTTTTCAAAATTTTTGTATGGTGTTTACTGTTTTCAATAAGTCCAAAGGGATGTATATGAATGTGTGGTGTTCGTTCTTTCAGACATATCTGAAAGAATATACACATTCATTCATATAACTGATTTGCCTCAATGGGCAATGAATCTACCATCTTCAGTGTGGATGCACAATGGTATTTGATCACTTGTGAGAATCTCAAAGTAGCACCCATTGAAGACATGGATGGGACTGCAGATAGGTGGTGCTGGTGGAAGTGTGGGTCAGCTGAAAAGTGTGCTGAGATAGTCCATGTAACTGCAATAAACACTGTTCCTGGGTGGTGAAGTGATTAACGCAACTGCGTAGTAAGCAGGAGAACCTGGGTCCGAATTCCAGTCTGGCACACGTTTTCACTCATTTCCACTGATTCTGGATAAAGTCCCAATGCAGCTGAAATCCACAGGTCCTTCCCTCTCCTTACCTTTCTCCCCTCCACCTTCAATTTACATAACAAAGGGATTCAGTTTGTTGCGAAATCTGTTACATTTACTTCAGACTTTGCTACATTTATAAAAAATCCACTGAAGTACTTTGGTATTTAAGTTGGACTTACAATAGCATTTCCTTCAATGTTAATTTTTAAAACATCTTCCTTACATGCTAACTCATATTTAATGACTGACCACACAGCCTTTGTGCTACAATCTGGAACCGCGCGACCGCTACGGTCGCATGTTCGAATCCTGCCTCGGGCATGGATGTGTGTGATGTACTTAGGTTAGTTAGGTTTAAGTAGTTCTAAGTTCAAGGGGACTGATGACCTCAGAAGTTAAGTCCCATAGTGCTCAGAGCCATTTGAACCATTTGAACACAGCCTTTGTCTTATATGTCTGTTATCTGCCAGGTTTTTTGCTGCTTTGACAACTCTTTTAAATGTAATTTTATAGAGTCTAACATATTCAGTGAAATCAGTGTTAGTGAAATCAGTGTCTTTTTTATATTTCCAAAGTTGGAGTGGTCACCTCCAGCCCAGCAAGGCTTCATGCAAGTCAAGAACCAACTATCAAACTTCTGGACATCAGTCTTCCTCAGTCACCTGGAGAAAACTAAATCAAATCACACATAGGGCAGGCAGAACAGTCACTACTCTCTACAATTGGGAATGGTGAAACTATTCAAACTGTGACTGTAGCAAATGGTGCCGACAATGACATATACCTACAAAACCTACATCAGTGTATCTCTCAAGTAATTGAGTGGTTGGAAAACATGAACATCGATCTTTCATTTTTTTCCTTTTATTTATTTAACAGATTTCTTACAATTTCTTTGTTTATAATTGTTTATAGCACCAAATTCTAAATAAATTACAACAAAGATTCAACCACAAAAGAAAAAAAGGAAGATTTTCGTGTGTTTCTGCTCCTCTATAGTTTTTCATAGGCTACAGACACACTGACACTGACACTGGAGATGTCCACTGACTACCAAAATCGGTCGATTTTTTCAAATCAGTATGTCAGTAGGCGTGTTGTCTCAGTGCAGCGGATCTCACTGCTCAAACATATAAACTTCAGATGATAAACAGAGAAATTCAAATCAGCCTGTTTTCTTCAATCAAATTGCTTGACATATCCCCACACAAAACACAGTGTGAGAAATTTGAGAAATGTAATAACAGGGATACATCTTGGAATCTATAGTCTGGAATTGCTGCATGACAGGAAACAAGTTTAGAACAACTTAAAAATTTAATAATAATTAATTAATCATTATCTTATATTACATTATGTATGCTTTGTGGGTGTCTAGCCATTTCAGCCTCATGTCTGCACCTAATGCAGCATGTCATCCACAACACAGGTAATATCTGTATCCAAAATTTTAGGCCTACATTATACCCCCAAAAAGTTAGGTCTTTAAGTGAGAAATATGGCGTATGTCAATTTTGATGCTTAAAGCTACTGTAGTGGATCTTTTTTAGGTTGTGGTTGGTTGACATTCACTATCTAAGAATTATTACTATTCCTTTCTGGTGTTTTTATGCCAGCAGGGCGGTGATTCAGTTATATGAGGTAGTTTGCAAATGTGTTTCCACTTTTCGGTGCTTTGGATGTTCAGAGTATCTAATTTTAAAAGGCATGTTTGTCTTTCACCCATATGCTGAATGACAGTCATTGAAGACTAACTGACATAAATGCGTTTTGCTGAATTTGTTCGAAGTTATGCAGGGTGTAATGTTGCTTTTCAATGTCCATGAATCATCTCACATATGTAATAGAATGTCTCTCATGTATTCACAAAACTTCTCTGGTTATTTGAATAACTTCAGGAGAGAGTTTACAGTACTTGCAACACTTACTTCCGCACACTTACTTCCACACACAAAAGTGTCATGCCATCCATCCTGCCCAAATAGGTTAAAATAGATTCTAAGCTAACCTATCCTAACTAAACCTAATCTCCTTGATCCCACCAAAAACTGATGAAGGAGATTGGATGTACTGTAACCAAGCTGTTGGAGAATGTAATCAGACCAGGTTAGGTGACAGAATCTGATAGCCACTGTCAGTGTCATGTGACTGCGGCTTTATTATATTGATTGGCAAGGACATTACTTTTTTGCTCAAATTATCATTTTGCTTGCATCATTACTCCCATCTGAGGAATAAACATGGACTTCATTAGTTAAAGTATTTCCTCTCTCTTCCCATCACAAAATCTCATCATCTTCTTGCCTAAGTTTTTATTAAATTATTCTATCAATGTTTTCTTAGATTTGATACATTGTTTCTCCATTTCTAAATTAATTCCATCCCATATAATATCCTCGCTGATGTCAGTTTATCTCCTGCAACTTCATGTAGTCAGCTGTTCTTAAATTGCAACACAAGGGAAAAGATGAGAATTCTTTTGGTCAGAAATGATATGTTCTTTCATATATAGTCACAAAATTTTCAGTTGCCTGTTACTAAAAATGTTATTTTTTTTATCAGAATATTGATTTAAGGCATGAAACTTTCTTTTCATTCAGATTCATTCTACATAAAAGGATGGGTGACTGGAGATTAGTCCCTGTCAACAATGAAGACATTAAACATGGAGCACAAGCTTGGATGCAGGATGTATGAGAATGAAATCAGCTGTGTTCATTCTCCACAACACCTAGATTTGGATGACTGGACAAAGATCTGAACCCCAATCCTGCCAAATTCAATATAAATCACCATCTACTCAGTAATCTGGTGCAGGCCTACTTGAATTTTTCTGTTAAGGTTTCTGTTTCAAGCTCTTTACACTTGCTTCCAGTAATCAACTTACTGACCTGTATCATCACGACATCATACATAAGTAGTATATCTGCTTTGCATTCCACGAAACCTTTTTTGCAATACAAACAGTTTTTTGCAATTTATACATTCTGTCACTCCTAGTTTTGTGATTTAATTCTGTGGATTGGATAATTTTTTTCCAAGCTGTTTCAATTCACGATTTTTCTGCTAAAAGTGAGTTACCATTCTAATACCGGTTCCCAACAGATCACGGAAGTTAAGCGCTGTCGGGCTGGGCTAGCACTTCGATGGGTGACCATCCAGTCTGCCGAGCGCTGTTGGCTAGTGGGGTGCAGTCAGCCCTTGTGAAGCAAACTGAGGAGCTACTTGATTGAGAAGTAGCAGCTCCTGTCTCGTAAACTGACATACGGCTGGGAGAGAGGTGTGCTGACCACATGCCCCTCCATATCCGCATCCAGTGTCGCCTGTGGGCTGAGGATGACATGGCGCCCAGTCAGTACTGTTGGGCCTTCCAAGGCCTGTTCGGATGGAGTTCAGTTTTAGAGTTACTATTCGCTAGTCATCAACACAATGTAGAGATTCCATTTGGTTCTCTGTCTGCAGTGCAGCAGTGTTCAGTATAACTGTTTATCCAGCTGATCATAAGAAAGTTGCAAAGCAAGCTTCATTAGAGATTTGATCACTGTCAAAGCCAACTTTATTTAGTTCACTAATCTAAGAAAAAATTCTAAGTTTTGGTCGTAGGTAAATCCAGCACACACATCAAAATTATCTACATAGTTGCACCACGCTCATACTTGTAAGATTATTGACCTTAATGTCTCACGATATGTTTTCTTTTTTTTGTACAGTTGATTACCAAGATGACAATGTCATTGTTTGGATTTCAACAATGCACATTTATATTCATAAAAGATACTCATACTGATCAGCTTGCAATTATTGAAATCCATCACCTTTACAAAACGCATCAGTTGTCTACAAAGACTTCAAGGAATCTAACTTAAATAAATAAAGGAAAATCCAGGATGGAATGTAATATACTCGTCCATCCTTACACAACCCCTGCTCCCACCCTTACCTCATGGCTCATACCCCTGCAATAGACCTAGATGCAAGACCTGTCCCATACATCCTGCTACCACCACCTACTACAGTCCGGTCACTAAAATTACCTATCACATCAAAGGCAGGGCTACCTGTGAAACCAGTCATGTGATCTACAAGCTAAGCTGCAACCACTGTGCTGCATTCTATGTAGGCATGACAACCAACAAGCTGTCTGTTCGCATGAATGGCCACCCACAAACTGTGGCCAAAAAACAAGTGGACCACCATGTAACTGAACACGCTGCCAAACATAATACCCCTCATCTCAATGACTGCTTCACAGCCTGTGCCATATGGATCCTTCCTGCCAACACCAGCTTTTCTGAATTGTGCAGGTGGGAACTTTCCCTGCAATACATCCTACATTCCCGTAACCCTCCTGGCCTCAACCTTCGTTTGTCACTGTCCTCACCCATCCAGCCCCCTCCCTGTTCCCATTCCAGCACTACACAGCCGTCATTTCACCACCACACCCAGTCTTTTAATTTCTTTTATTTTTATTTCTCTCCTTCCTACTACTTGCCCCCTCCCCCCTCCACACCTTCTCTCCTACCCTCCGTCTAAACTGCAACACTTCACTGTCCACCACTCCCACCATACTACCTCTCCCCCTCCCTGCCTCAGCCTTCTCCTTACCTTTCGCGAGAACATGGCTACATTGGTGCAAAATGACGCTGATAAATCATCAGAATGGAAGGTAGTACACAACAAGCGTCAAAAAATCGGCACTAAAAATTCGTGTACAGCAAATGTTTCGAGGCTCGAGAATATAAACAATTTTGATGTACTTTGTTCTAGTAATAGTCTCACTGAAAGTGAAAACAATCGTAAGAAGAGTGTGCCGATAAACTATCGGAAAAAGGTTAGGTTTGATCTTCCAAAGCCACAACGTTCAGTTAACAGCAATGAAAGTGGCAGTGGTGTGATCCAGTCTGCTGTGAGTGAAACATCAACAAATCGTTTTCACATTTTCGCTGATAGTCATGGTAGAGGCATGGCTGATATAGTGAAAAGCAGTTTTAATGCTGCCGATGTTTGTGGAATTGTGAAGCCAGGTGCTAAAGTTCAAGAAGTTGTAGCGGGGTGTGATCCTGAAAAAGTAAAAAACGAGTGTGTGATCTTAATAGGTGGCTCAAACAACGTTGCCTGCAACGAAGGGAATGATGCCATACAGTCGCTCAGGAAGAAAATATCGGCGCTTCATCAGTCTAAGGTATTTGTTGTGAACATTCCAAAGAGACATGACTTAATTCCACAGTCCTGTGTAAATGAAGCTGTCTCACAAACGAACTCTAAGTTAGCAAAGTTGTGTAAGCATTTTAACAATACTTGTGTTGTAGATGTAAGCAGTTTTGGACGAGATTTATTTACAAGACACGGTATGCACCTGAACAGATCAGGAAAAAAAGCATTACGTACCCTCTTAAAAACAAAAATATTGGAAGAAGTCCACAAATGTACCCCAAAGTTGGAACCAATCGCACTTGAATGGCTCCAACCATCAAGTCAGACTCGGTTTCAAACTCAAATGTTTCAGGAAATTGTTAGTAATGAATGTACTGTGTCTGTAGCTACCGATAATTTTTTAGGCAAAAGTTTAGATCTGTCTCTAATTCCAAAGAAATGACGATTTTTCACCAGAATGTGGAAGGACTTGGTAATAAAGTAAATGACATTACTGTTCTGTTAGAGGAACCACAAGGAATAAAAGATACTGATGTATTATGTTTTAGTGAACATCATGTGAAGGATATTGAAAGGTTGCAACTAAGTGGTTACTGTCAGGCAACGCATTACTCTAGAACCATCATGGAAAAAGGTGGAGTGGTAATTTATGTAAAAAACAACATATCTTACAATGCATTAGATTTAAAGAGCCATTGTATAGAGCAACAAATTGAAGTATGTGGTGTTGAGATTACTGTAAATGACTTCACGGCTGTAGTGTTAGCACTGTATAGATCTCCCTCAGGGAATTTGAATGTATTTCTTAAGCACTTAGATTCTTTATTATCCATTCTGTACTCAAAGTCCAAGAACTTGATAATTACTGGTGACTTTAATGTTGATTTCCTAAATGAGAGCAATAGTAAAGCTGATTTAGTACATTTAATGGAGTCTTATAATCTGATGGCAATAGTAGATTTCCCAACTAGGATTACTGTTAACAGTAAAAGTCTGATAGATAATATATTTATAGATAAGTCTACATGGAATGAGATCACTGTACATCCAATCACTGGCCTTTCTGATCATGGTGGTCAATTGCTTAGGCTCAATTACATCAGTGTGTGCAACAGTTCCGAGCATTCTTGGAAATCTTTTAGAATAATAAATGAACAGGGCCTTAAAAAATTCAATGATAGCCTAAAAGAGATAGACTGGAGCCGAGTTTATAGGGAAACAGATGTAAACAAAAAGTACAATTCATTTTTAAATGAATTCATGTCTGTATTTGAGTCCATCTTTCCCAAAAAAGTAGTTAGAAATAGTCATATAGGCAATGCCAAGAAGTCTTGGAACACTACAGGGATAATAACATCTTGTAGAACAAAGAGGATGTTATACAGTTCTCTCAGGACTTGTAATGATCCAAAGAAACGACAACACTACAAACTTTACTGTAGCATTCTCAAGAAGGTTATAAATAAATCTAAAAGTATGTGCATAAAATCAGAAATTGAAAGCTCAGAAAATAAAATTAAAACTATATGGAATGTAATAAAGAGGGAAACTGGCAGGACAACAGGGAATATGTCTCAGGTAGAGATTAATACAGGGGACAGTATCATAAAGAAACCTGAGTTGGTTGCAGAAATATTTAATAACCACTTTTTGAGAGCAGCAGAGAAGACAGGCTGTAATGGTTCTATGGAAGAATCATTGTCCCTCCTACAGAAAGCTATTAGCAACAGAATCCCACAGTTATCTTTACCTCCAGTTACTGTAAGCGAAGTCATAAGAGTAATTAGATCATTAAAAAATAAAAATTCTGCTGGTGTGGACAATATTTCTAGTAAAATACTGAAACACTGTTATAAATTTGTTAGTCCCGTCTTATGCAACATATTCAATGCAACCCTACAAGATGGGATTGTCCCTGACAGACTTAAGTTGGCTGTAGTGATTCCTATCTTTAAAAAAGGGGATAAAAGCATTGTTACAAACTATCGCCCAATATCCCTATTAACTACCTTCTCGAAAATTCTAGAAAAACTCATGCACAGGAGGATTGTAGACCATCTCAACATCCACAGTATCTTAAGCAAAAATCAGTTTGGGTTTCGTGCCGGTCTTTGTACTGAACAGGCAATATTCTCTTTCAGCAACCAAGTTTTGGAAGCCATTAACAAAAAAATGTCTCCAGTGGGTATTTTTTGTGATCTTACGAAAGCCTTTGACTGTGTAAACCACCAGATTCTTTGGAAAAAGGCAGAATACTATGGTTTAGGTGGTACTGTTGGCTTGTGGCTACAATCATATCTACAGGATCGGAAGCAGACTGTAATGCTAAATGGCTCTTCTGGAGAACCTGCCTCGTCTGAATGGAGCACGATAACGTGTGGTGTGCCTCAAGGCTACGTTTTGGGCCCACTGCTTTTCCTCATCTTTATTAATGATCTTCCTCTTTGTTCTGAGACAAACAGCAAATTTACCCTGTTTGCCGATGATACCACAATTCTAATTGACGATTTGATTGATCATGATCTTGAAAAAACTACAAATACTGTTTTTAATGACATCTTAAATTGGTTCTCCTCAAATGGTCTCTCGCTCAATGCAGATAAAACTCATTATATGAGGTTCCATACATCACAAAGTAATCCCGATGAAATTAACATAAAATGTAGAGATCAACCAATACAGAAAGTTGAAGACACAAAATTCCTGGGTGCTTACATAGACAGTAAATGTAATTGGTCGGTTCACATTCTTCATCTATGTAAAAAACTTAGCTCGGCAACATTTGCATTACGGGTAATTTCTTCAGTGGCTGAAGCTGACACTATTAAGGTTGCCTACTTTGGCTACTTCCACTCATTGATGTCATATGCTATCATATTCTGGGGGAACCAACCACTTGCAAAAAAAGTTTTCACCATCCAAAAAAAAGCAATCAGAATAATGTGTGGGGTCCATCAAAGACACTCTTGCAGGCACTTGTTTCGGAAGACAGGTATCCTAACAACTGCCTCACAGTATATTTTTTCCTTGCTGACCTTTGTGTGCAAAAATTATTCCATCTACCAAGACAACAGTAAATTCCATGGTTATAATACCAGAAACAAAAACAATCTACATTTAGAAATGAAACGTCTCACTCTGGTACAAAAAGGAGTTTACTACTCCAGCATTAAGCTGTTCAATGCTCTACCACTACATATCAAATGTGTTCATACAGAACTGCCAAAATTTAAACAAGTTCTCAAAGATTACCTGACAGAGAAATCTTATTATACTGTGGATGAATACCTGAAAGAAAATGTATACCATCACTAAACTTATTGTGTCTAGAAGTAGTTCAATTGATTTTATTGTGCATTTGGGCATTAGCGCACTTTTTGTAACAACAGATTGGCTGTACATGTATTTACTCTTGTAGGTCTAATATCTGATTTAACTTTGTGCTCTTATCTTTAACCTTTATTTGAAACTCCTTTTTCTGTCAAATGGTAGTTATGTTATCTAGCTGACATTGTATCTGTTACTTTATTTATAGTATGTCTTACTTAAACTATGTACAATTTTCCATTGAATTGCCCTTGTATTTATTGTAAGTTTAAATTGAAACCTGTACAATTTGACACGTTCCATATCCTTGTGATTGACTCACTAACTGGATCTACGGAACAAGAAATAAATAAATAAATAAATAAATAAATTACCCCACCCAGTCGCCACTCCCATCATGCACTGGTGCTGCTGCTTGCAGTGTAGTTTCAGCTCTCAGAGACTGCAGATGTGTGTGCAAGTTGGGCTTGCATGAGTGTGTGTGTGCATGTGTGTCTACTGCTGACGAAGGCCTTAATGGCCGAAAGCTTCGATTGTGTGAATCTTTTTATTGTGCCTATCGTGGCTCAACATCTCCACTATATTGTTAAATAAATAATGGGCATTTTATAATAACTGTTCCACTGATCTGAACGCAGACAACTGACCTCACAGGCAACACTTTTTCATTTGGTACTGAAGTTATTTTGTATTAGTTACTGACTGAATATTCTTAAAGCAGCAATAATGGTAGTTTCTATTTCCTGGAGTGGAGTTTTAGGTATACACTTTTCTCCATACTGTAAAGTTCCATTTTAATGTCACTTTAACCAGCTTCACCCTGACAGACTGAGATGCAAAATGATGGTATATTTAACTGTTATTTTTTTGATCAGAAGTAATATGAAAGTATATGCCATGTGACACACACCAAGTAAATGCAAAGAGCATGGCTGCAGCAGCATATAGGAGGAAAAACACCTCAGAAAATTACCAAAATACATCTGAAAGGTACTCCTCAGTGTTGTTAACAAGTACACAATTAAAGCTCACATGACTGGCAAATTTCAGTCCTACAGAAAATTTTCAAGTACGATTGATGACAATATATTGTAATATTATCAAACTATTAAATGGCAGGCATAGTGGATTGGAGACCAAGCACGTAACATGCAAATTAAAACCAGAAAGTTTACTGATAATAAATTATCAATTTTGCAGTACGACTGTAATGGAAATAATAATTATTCATTCCATTTTGAGTACGACGGAGACAGAGAACTGTGAGAAAGATCACATTCATCGCAAAGAAATGAAGCCTGCTGCTTTTGCAAATCCTGCTGCTTTTGCTACACAACCAGAAGGCTTCTATAATGTGAATACAGTGGAAGTAAAATAGACGTACAGAGTATTTCAATGAGCTGGGGAATTAATTAGTTTTGCAAAGGTATAGATTAATAAGCAGCAGTGCAGGCCTGAACTTGGTAAAATATATTTTGTTTGGTAGTTACAGTGGCAGACACAAGTACAATTTATTTTTTGTCTTTTAAACTGAATGTCAAGTTGGCGGTACAACCAGATGTCTTATGTGATTACTTTGCTGTAATCAGAAATAGAATGTCAGTGAGACATAAAATGGAATCTATAACTCTTGTTATTTAGTAGCATGAGGTGTTTACTGAAGTGAAACTAATTTTTGTGTAAATTTGTGGTGCACAACACTGCACTGAAGTAGTAACTCTAACTAGAGTGTTTTTCTTTTCTTTTTTTTTTTTTTTTCCTCTCCTGGCAAAGCAAAAATAACAAAACGAATCTCACTATTGTGTAGCAGCTGGCATGTAATAATAGCTTATTCTTTCACACAGTCAAATTTAAAAGCAGTAATAGCCAAAGAATTTCTATGGAAAAAAACAGGGAATGAATACTTTGATCATACTAAAACATAAATCAATATATTTTACTGTCAGATTATTTATGTTGCTTGCAGTGCATCCAATGGCAACAGTATTGCATACTTCGAACTTGGACGAAGCACAAGAAAAATAATTTCTGCGCTTACATGCATGCATGTCTGCCTGCCTGCCTGGACGCACGCATGAATGAATGCGCCGCGCGCCCACACACACCCACACTACTACTACTATTACTACTACTTCTTCTTCTTCTTCTTAAATCAAGCAATGTTTACAAAAATGAATTCCTTAGTTTAAGATGATTAACTCTTGCAACATAAATGAAATCTGGATAATGTACTGAGGTAAATAGTATTGCATCCTAAGATGAAGTTTATTTCTGTGCATACAGACTAGCTGGATGTTACTTCCATCAGAAGCATGATTTTTGTCTGTACTTTTTGTGTTACTATTAGAGTAGTGAGAGACTCTAATAACCACACTGAACTACTGATGGGTTTCAGAGTAACAAACGTGTATTTAAACCAAGCATCTTTGGTTGCTCAGTAGTGCATTGATTAAGCCACAGTACGTGTTGAAATTACATAACACACCTCATGTAATTATCAGCTTTTCTTAAAAGGGCTGTTAGCAGAAGTACAAGGGATTTTACAGTGTTTTCTAGTAAAGCCCACCAAGAATTTTATACAAACCAAAATTTTATATTTGAGAGCCTTTCACAATAAAAGTATACAGTTTTGGACACAGTTAACGTAGGACTGGGAGACAGTGTCACTAAATTTTTAAAAGGTTTGCACTCTCAAATTTGAGCAACAATGCAACTACATGTTTGAGAATTAACATTTCCTGAATTATGAAATTTGGAAAGATGACAAGACATTCTTAACTTGGAAGAGAACCAGGGCTTACAAATGAGGTATGTCAACTTAAAACAAACTGTTATTATTAATGGGGTTGAATTTTTTTATAGATGGTTTCAATGACTCTTAAATTTATAATGTAATTACAGGATCACCATATGTTTTATGTATTTATAACATAGTCTTAATATTTCAAATTTTTCTGCATGTGAATCGGCTTTCTTGAATTCTACAAGATGTTCTTTAATTAGATGACCTGTCTATTCGTCAACTCTCTTCAGTAATACTTTTGGAAGGCAATTCCAACAGGGAGAATCTTACACAGATTTTACTCTCCACACACTTTTGCAGTGGGTGGATCAGAACATACAATATGTCTTCCAGTATTACATCTCTGATCTTCTGCCTCACATATTAATAATATCACACACAACTTAATTTTACATGAACATTTAAATGTACATAGGTTAGCTGTTTCCAAACCAATGGCTGAAATTAACTGGAAATTAAACATGTCTCTGCCACCTAGTAATTTGGCACCTGACTATAAGTATTGTTTGTGCAAACACAAAGGACATGGTTTAATATTTAAATACAAATGAGGGACTGTCACTGTACAGGCATAGACACACATTCTAATTCAGAACAGAGCCTGACAAAAATGATAAATTAATTGTAAAAACCATAATGTCACAATTATGATTTATGTGCAGCATACCCAAAGAGTTAGTTGCAGATTCATAAATTTTAAGAATCAGTCTGCACAGCCAACACATCTGGATGGAATACTTATCCATATAGTGTTACCTCAAACAGGAATGAAGATATGGACATGATCATTACACAATTTTTTAACACATGAGCTTTTATTACTTGACTGACCTGTATGTGTCCTCAAATGCACCTGCAAAAGTGTAGCACCCTGAAACTCGTGATGACAATGTTCACATGTGTAAGTCTTCTTTCGTATCACCTGACCTGCATGAGCACGTAAATGCTGCCTCAAATTATCTTTCCGACTGAACATTCGCCCACACACCTAAGTAAAAGGCACAGAAATGGGGTAAAGAAACATATTACATGATCTGATAGTGTAAATTTAAAGCTAGATCAGCAACAGTTACCTGACATGGAAAACTTGGCCTTGACTTCCCATCACACCCTGTTTGTGCAACATGTCGCTCCAAATGATATTTTCTGCTAAAGGTTTTCTGGCAACGTGAACATGAATAGGGTTTCAGACCTATCAAAGAAAAGAAGTATACAACAGGGTTACTTTTCCGCAGTACGTTTTCCTGATAAAGGTTCTGTAGTATAAATAATGTTAGCTGTAAACACTTGGTCACATGTGAAATTGTTGGCAATTAATGTCGCAATGACACTGCTGTTATTTGGCAGGTATTTTTTTTCTCCATATATGAATCTGAATTACTTTACCAAGTGTGATTTGCAGTAATAATACCCTATGCCTAATCCTTAACTATTTGCCTTATTTATTCCATACCAAGTGACACAGCTAAAAACCATACCTATTTCCAAATTTAGCCCACGAAATGCACCAGCAGGGATTCCTAGGAACTGAATTCATCAATTATATGTACATTCTTATGTTTTAAGTTTGAGAATACTGAAATAATATCCAATTACATGAAGAAAGATTAGTTTAGTTAGGGCGGAGTATGAAGTTGTTTAGATACATTTTATATCATGTGTGTTTTCTGTGTGTACTTTACTCTAGCTTGTAAAAGGATTACTCTGTGTATTTTATTGTATCTTGTAAAAGGATTACTCTGAAAGATGGCAACTTTCTTTCTTTTTCAATCTTTTTGTAGGTGACTATTTATGGCTGTCAAGTATTTGAACAAAAGCATTTCAAGCCACCAGCTGTACATGTACACCTTTATTCTCAACCAGTTTCAGTTTTAGCAACCACCATCATGGAGGATTGAAAAACAAATAAACACAAAAACATGTTTAGTGTTCATGACAAGCTTTTTAGGCACAGGAAACATATGTGTGATGAACGACTGGGTGGAAAGTGCTTACAGAGAGCTGTACATCCATGGATCAAAAATACACTACATCCAAACAGGATATCACAGCATGACCAATACAACCTTCTCCATAATAGCACACAAACTCTATAACCTTCAAAACACTATTGACAGAAAAATATAACAGTGTATACTAGACAACTCTTAGCAAGCAGGCTTGCAAAGGTATATATTACAGACTAACTGTCCAAGACAGTACTGCCAAAGATTACAGAAACATATGACAATCTACACTCTAGTGCAGGTTGGCAATAAATGTCAGTATTGTAGAAAATGGAGTCCACAACATCGATGCACTACTGAAGTCTGTAGTGACATTTTATCTAATCATAGTGAAATATTTATGAAAATGAAGATTATTAAAATGTCGTTAAACAGATCTTATCAGAATCAAATGGCATTTTTAACACGTGTTAAATCGTAATACTAGTGATATATCATTTTCATTATTAATGCAAAACTGTATAACAGAAAAACAAGATTCATTTTGTACTTCATCATATCAAGAATTTCTTTTAGATTTGCCTGCCATGTTGTGGTTTTATGATTTAACACTTGTTACATATACCATCTGATTCACATAACATCCTTTTAACCACATTTTAAAAATCTTGAATCTATTAAATATTTTATCATAACTAGACAAAATGTTATTAGAGACTTCTACAGTACATTGATCATATGGATTCCACTGGTTGACAATCTTGATGTTTATTGTCAACCTTGACTAGAGCATATATCCTATACTCTTTGGCTGTATATCACTGTATGTTTTTGTAATCTTTGACAGTGTTGTCTTGGACAGTTAGTCTGTAACATAAACCCCTGTAAGCCTGCTTACTAGCTCTTAACAGCCACGAGTCATCTACTTTACACTATTGCATTTTTATGATCCATAGTGTTTCGGGTGTTACTGAGTTTATGCATGCTATTACAGAGCAAGTTTTTACCATGCAGGTACATGCTGTTTGAATTTAATGTATTTTTGATCCATCAATGTACAGCTTTGTAAGTACTTTACACAGGATCATTCTTTGCACATATGTTTCGTGTTTTTAAAAAGCTTGTCTGTATATACTACGTATGTTTTGTGTTTCTTTATTTTTTAGTCCTCTGTGATGATGGTTGGTAAAACTCAAACCAATTGACAATAAGGGGTATATGTACAGCTGGTAGCTCAAAACTCTTCTCTTCTTTCTTTTTGTGTTGACCTATCGACAACTCAATGCTTCCACTTTTCTATGAGTGTCTCCTTTAATCCAAAAGTATTTACAATCTAACTGAACTTTCCTACAATATTTCTATCACATATATAAAACAAGCATGGATGTTAATATTAATTAGTGTAACTTTGACTATTAGGTTCACATAAACCACATTTTCAATTTTGGAAAAATACAGCATGACTCAAGGGGTTTAAGTGTCTGCATACCACATGGGCTATTTGGAACTTCCACCTTGCACTAGTTTATCTGAACTCTGGAGATGGGAAATTGCCTCCAGCACATCATGACACCCTGACACTCTCCTAGACTCAACCATCATTAATGTCAACATGTCACCCTCACTCTTCCCACATGTTCTCTTCTTTCATTATGATCATCTTTATTCATTATATATTTTTATACTACTTCTTCTTCCTCTTTCTTCAAGTGTTAGAAATTTGCTCAGAGCATCTATTGTCTGTGGTTGGTTTCTATGTGATCTCTCAACCTTCTTCTTGGTCTGCTTGTTGAGCTCCTCATTCTTAATTGCAATATCTCTTTCACATCCTCTTAATCTATCTTTACCTCTCACTCTGTCCTAATAATCTTTATAGTGAAGCTGGCATAGAGCTTAGCAATGTCCTATCTCTGACATCCTTTTCTACCTGTAATCCTCTCCCCCTTCATCTTTGCCTACCTCATCCTCACTACAGGCGGGTTTTTGTACTCTGAATGACCCACCCTTCGATTTTACATTCCGAAATCTATTCCTCCTCTCCTCCCTGAAAAAGGAATGAATGGTTTTAATATCAAGGATAATGTAATGTACTTTTCTTTGTGTTCATCGGCACTACTAAATATTTTGCCTCCTGAATGTACGCACTGTCCAACAGATCTGGAAAACATCATGGTAACAACTCAGCACTGATTGGTAGACAGGCATAAAAAGAAGACTGAGCTTGTCTAAGCTTTTGGACACAACCATATTAATTTGGAGAGAATGTCATCTGCCCATCCAAATTTATATTTCTGTAATTCCCTAAATCAACTGGGGCAAATTCCAAGGTGGTTCCTCCGAAAAAGACATCACCAATTCCCTTCTCCAACCTCTTTCAGTCTGAGCTTCTGCTCCATCTCTGATTATGTCACTGACAAGATGTTAAACCCTACTATACCTTTTTATCACTCCTGACATTTGTCCTGCCCTATTGTGCTGATGTAAGTTCCTGCTTTTGCCTAAGTATGCTTTCATTTGGCAGGCAGAAATGTTTTACTCTCAGTCTTCATGGAAAGGCTGCATTCTTGCAAACAAACTCAACATACAAAAGCCATGAACACATTTTTAAAGTGTTCATTCTTGTCTTAACCAAATGAAAATTTTTTCATGGGATGGTGAGGTAAAAAAATTGCAAAAATGTCTGCTGTTAACAGAAATGAGATATTGCTTACCCGTATGAGTGTACATGTGCCTTGCAAGAGTTCCTTTGTCTGGACATCTTGCATTACACTCTGGGCATGTATATGTCTCTCCTTCCATGTGAATCACTCTTCTGTGCCTCTCCAGACTGGACTTCAACTTGAAGCTTTTAGAGCAATCAACACATTCAAAGTCACCCCCCTGCAAAATACAGTGTACTCAATATATTAAACATAAAATATAATTTATGTAGGCCATCATGAAGAGGGATGAGAAAGCAGAAACCACGTGACTTGATTCATGACAGAGCCTAACATTCACAAAAAGATAATATGTTAATATTAACAAAACAACCATATTGTTGTTGTTGTTGTTTTTAGTCCTAAGATTCATTTCATGCAGTTCTACATGACAATTTATTCTGTGCAAGCCTCTTCATCTCTGCATAACTATTGTCAGCTACACAAATTTGACCTGCTTATTTTAATCAAGGCTCAGTCTTTCTCTGTAATTTCTGCCCAACAACTTCTCTCTATTATCAAACTGATCAGTCCTTCACACCACAAGATGTGTCTTATCAACCAATCCCTTCTTTTAGTCAAGCTGTGTCTTAATTTCTTTTATTGCAGTTTGATTCAGCACATCCTTATTAATAATCTGACTTATCCATCAGCAATCTCCGGTAAAACAATACTTCAAAACCTTCTATTCCATTCTTGTCTAAATCGTATATCTTACAAGTTTCACTACCATATAAGGCTATACCCCGGACTTCAATAAAGGCAAACTAACATTTAAATTTATATTTAGTGTTAACAAATTTATCCTTTTCAGATATGATTTTCTTGCCATGGCTATTCTGTATATTATATTCTCACTACTTCAACCATCATCAGTTATTTTGCTACTCAAATAAGAAAACTCATCTACTACATTTAGTGTCTCATTTTTTAATTTAATGTCCTCTGCATCACTAGATTTGACTCAACAACATCCCATTACCCTTAATTTATTTTTGTGGAAGTTCATCTTAAAAACCTCTTTTCAAGGCAATCTCCTTTCTGTTAAACTGCTCATCCAATCCATTTGTCATCCCTGAAATAATTAGTGTCACTGTAAAATCTCAAAGTTTTAATTTCTTCTCCCTCAATTTTAGTCCTCTGTTCAACTTAACCTATGTCTTCTTTACAACGTGCTTAATGTACAAACTGAATAACATTAGGGATAGGTTACAGCCCCACTTCACTCCCTTCTCAACTACTACTTCCCTTTAATGTCCTTAGACTCTTGCCACAGGAGTTTGGTTTCTGAAAAGTTATAGATTAACTTTCACTCCCAATATTTTATCCATGTTATCTTCACAATTTTGAAGAACGTATTTCAGTCAAAATCCTTTCTCTAAATCTACCAATGTTTCTTTAATGTATCTTCTAGAGTATTCAAAGGGTCAGTGTTGTCTCAAGTCTGCCTATATTTCTCCAGTATCTGTACTGGTCTTCTCCACCGAGGTTAGCCTCTATTGCTTCTCTCATCCATTCTTCGCTAAATAATTAAATAATATGTCAGTATTCTGTAACCATGATTTATTAATTGAGAGTTCAATATATATCTATCAGCACCAACTTTCTATGGAACTGGAATTGTTAGATCGGTCTTGAAGATTGAAGGTACTTCATCTGTCTCATACATCTAGCATACCAGGTGACATAGTTTCATTGTGGTACGTTTTCTCAAGGCTCTCAATACTTCTTAGGGACTGTCTACAGCTCATGATTCAACTTAGGTCTTTTACGGCTCTGTCAAGTACTTCTCTATTCCCTTTTGTCTGCTTCATTTCCCATTTTCTCTTTTCATGAATTAAAATCAGTATCTTCTAAGCTCTAAGCTATCTGAGAATTTCTACCAGGCCTTCTGTTTTTGCATACTTGGACCTCTGCTGCTTTCACTATTTCATCTCCCATCATTACCCATTCTTCTATTGTATTTCTTTCCCGTTTCAGTCAATTGTTGCCTATTATTCCCTTTGAAACTCACAACAACTTTTGGTTCCTTTAGTTTATGCAGGTGTAGTACATTAATTTCCTAAACTTCTGCAATTTCTTTAATCTGAAGTTCATAATGAATAAATTAAGACCAGAGCCCATAATTGGACCCAGAAATGTTTCTCAGTTTAAAATCTGGTTTCAAATTCTCTCTCTCACTATTATACTGTTATTATCTATTTGAAACCTTCCAGTACCTCCAGGTCTTTTCCTCATGTACAACCTTCTTTCAAGATTCCTAAACCAAGTGTTGGCAATTATTAAATCATTTCTGTAAACGTCTGCTAGGTAGCTTCCCCTTTCATTCCTTTCCTGCAGTCCATGTTTTTCTGTTACTTTTTTCTTTCTCTTCATTTTCCTTCTATCAAATTCTAGTTTTGAGTCCCCGACCACAACTAAATCTTCATCTCCCTTACTGATCTGAATATTTTTTCATATCATCACACACTCTTTCAATCTCTTTATCATCTGTGAAAGGGAATAGGCATAAAAAATTGTACTATTGTGCTGGGTGTTATATTTGTATCCATCTTGGCTACAATAATGCATTCACTATACTGTTCATGGTAGCTTATAAACATTCTTATTAGTTAATAGACCTAATCCCGCATTAACCCTCTTTGCTTTTTTGTTGATACCCTTGTAGGCACCTGACCAGAAGTTCTATTCTTCCCATCACCATTTGTCATTAATTTTTACTGCATCTAACTTCAACCCAGACATTATTATTTTTAAATTCTCTAACCTGCCTACCTAATTAAACAGTTTAACATTCTATGCTTCAACCTGAACAGTACCTGTAAAAGTCAGCTGTAATGAGCATAATTTATTTCGAGTATTATACTGACACAACAGAAACACACAGCAAAGACAATAAAGTATAAGCCTTGATGTCACACAAACAGAAGATAACCAGCCAACATTATAGTCAATACATAGTTCGAGATCAAAGCAAAAGTTATCAACAGACAACAGTGAGCATTCCATCAAGTGAGTGCACAAGGGGATGAGTCCTCTGCATGGCAGGTGCACGGTTATAGCCGATCAGAGGGGTCCTGATAGGTGATGTGACATGAGCTCCAGGGGCATGACATCTTCCCACAGAGCACTTCTTGAGGAAACAGCTTCTAGATTGCAGTACCACCATTGGTGAGGGCTGGAGGCAGGGATTGGTCTCTGACAATTGTGACAGCTTCATGTTGCTGTTATTACAATACCAGTTTTATTCTTCCTGATGACAACATCCTCCTCAGTAACCCCCACCTGGTGATGTAAATGGGCGACTATTTTACCTCCCGAATATTTTATCTGTGAGGATGCCATCCTCATTAAGTCATACTGTAGAGCTGTAGATCCTCCTTGCTTTTAGCTGTTCACAGTACCAAGACTGAAGGGTTCTGTTGACTAATATTATAAAACTAGCTCAGTCAATCATCCACACTGTTGCTCTTGCAACAATTGAAAAAGCCATTACCAGTATTCAGGAACATTTGTCTATGTTAATGATTTTTGTGGTTACATATAAGCTCAGCTGAAAAATGCAATTTACATTTTGCCGTAAGTGTTTCACCTGAATTTATTTGACAAAACATGAATAGTAAAACATATATTTTATTTAGTGACTGTAGTTGGCACCAATTGAGGGCTGAGGCAACAAAAACTTCAACAATACTATTTATTCCACAATCCAAAGCACAAGACCCTGGTTCATAAACATGAAAGGTTTAAAACAAGGCATATCAAGCACCTAGTCAGTAGTAATACTTGGAATGCTACCCTTATACCAACACAGATGGAGAGGACATATGACTCACATCTTGGTGAAATGACAAAGTTGCGAATGCTGTTACTATCAGATTGTGTGAAATGCCCCTTCAGTTGTGAGATGCATATATTTTTACTCACTCTTTAGGTGAAAATGATCAAGACTGGAAACAGAAGTTATGAGAAGAGTACAGAGATTATCAACAACCAAATAGAAGACGATGAAGCTAATTCATGACAACATAATCTGTATTACAAAGGGACTAGTGGCCAGCCTGTATTGAGTATTGTCTCATAATCAACTGCTACATAAATATCCTTCTATTTTCAGAGCCGTTTTTTCCAAGCCTCGTAGAACTTCTGGACAGTGCTGCATAAAATCATCATTTAGAGGTTTAGTTTTCACAAAATATATATAAAGTAATTACATGAACTGAAAACTGAGGACAAAATGAAATGCCAGGCACTAGTACTGAATCTTTTCCACAAGTATTACAAAGAGGGTGGTCAGCTAGCATCAAAAAGGTGATGTCACATGTCCTATTGGAAACCAAGCCAAAATAAATGAACGGATGACTTACTTTTATTTTTGAGGCAAACACTGTCTGAATATCATTTTCTAACATTGAACATTTTTTGGCTATGAGAGCTGACTCTCAATGCCATCACTAATGTGAGGAACCAAGATTGAGATGATTCCATATTTCATATCCTTAATATTAATTTTTTACATAAAATTTCAATAACAATATAAAGTAAAAAGGTTTACATACCGAGTGGGCAGTGTCGAGGTCTTCACCACAACAATGACATTTGCCTGGACCCAAAGCTGAAGTTTCGTCTATAAGCTCATTTACTGTGTTCAACACTGTGCCTGTGAACATAGTTTTGGACATCAGAAAGATATATTTTTTAACATATTAGAAACAGTACAACTGATAATATGTAGTTACATGATGTATCACTTTTTATATTTGTTAAAATGCCGGCTAACGTGAAGTATACAATGAACCCATGCCAGCTCTAAATTTAACATACAAGGGCTACTTCCACCCCCCCTTAGGTCCAATTGTCACAAAATTAAAACTACAGTGAAAACCCAATGAAGTTCTGCTTAGCTGTATTACACAATATCTCTAGTATGCCTGTCAATCGTATCACTTGCACTTGTAAGTCCTGCGCATTCAATGAGCACACAAACATGCTTTGAACAATAGTCCCACATAAAATGAGAAGTGCGTGCCGTCATTAAATTTCTACATGCTGAGGGATGCAATGCAGCCAAGGTGCAAGAACTTTGAAGCAGGACGCACATGTATTCATGAGCCAGACAGTCAGGGAAGGAAGCGCGTATCTACTGATGATCTTGTTCAGTGAGTAAATTGGGTAATTTGAGACAACTGTCGGTTCACAATTTCTATGGTGAGTGATTCGTTTCCTAAAATTTCAAGGGTGGCTCTCTATACCAAAGTGTTGCGAGACTCAGTACCACAAACTCTGTGCGAGATGGGTTCCCAAGATGCTGCCCAACAATCACAAACCAACGTGAATGGGCACTGCCTTAATATTTCTCTAAAACTATCCTTATGAAGCATAATTTTTTTGAATAAAATTGTGGCAGGGAATGAAACATGGGTCCATTTCAAAAGTGAAGAAACACAAGAGCAGTCCAAACAGTAATGCATTCTCATTTCCAGAACAAACCAAAAATGTGCATATGAACTTTCTCAATCAGCAAAAAAAATATATGGCTACTGTGTTCTGGGATCAGAAAGCAGTTTTGGTGGTGAAATTCATGGAAGACTGCACAGTCATCACTGCAGCTCTGTGCAGCATGACTCTTCAATGTCTACAAAAGGCAGTTCAGCACAAGCGAAGAGGAATGTTGTAATTAGGCATTGTCCTTCTACATGACATTGCCCAGGCATAGACTGTCGCTGCAACAAAGATGTTTCTGCAGCATTTTTGATGTGAAGTGTTTGATTACCCACCACACAGCCAGATCTTGGCTCCCTCTGATTTTTGTCTCTTTGCTCAGATGTAACACTGGCTAGGAGGATGGCAGTTTTGCACAGTAAACAAGCTGCAGACCAGTGTAGATGACTGACTGAAAACACAGGCATCTTCCATGTATGACAAGGGTATTCGAAAGTTGGTACCATGCTATGACTAGTGCCTAAGTTGGAGTGGCAACTATGTACAGAAATGCCAGAAATAGTAACTAAATGATGTTGCAAACTGAATGAACCTTCTGTGTGTGTGTGTGAGGTGGGGGCGGGCAGGGGGGGGGGGGGGGGGGGAGAGGAAGGATGAAGATTTCGTATTTCTTAATAATTTTGCATCTACTTTTGATAGCAGATTCTTTAAAAACAAAAATAACTACATATCAATAAGTCATCAAAGAAATCTTGGATCATTACAGGAACCAAATAATTTAAAAATGAAAAATGTACATCTATAAAACATTCAGAACAAGTAATTAATATGCATATATACCCTGATAAGTTTTTGAATGGTGTATATTTTCAGCACTAGGTAGTTCAAAATACACATACATAAGTACACAAATTCCTGCACAGCTACGTTATCTCAGCTGGCTACATTGTCTCTGCTACCTACATTGTTGCACCACTGCAGCTTGACTGTGGTGAGGGGCTGTATCACATGGAATGGGCAAGGGGAGAAAGGAGGCAGGCACGTGGAGGAGGGAAAGATGTTTGATGGATGAGAGGGAAAGTCAGCAAGTGCACAGGATAAGAATGTGGCACATGTGACCTACTGACACCTTCCTATCTGATTTAGTCTCCTTCTTTATCTGTTTTTGTCGTTCTCCCAGTTCACTCTTCCCATCACTGTCCCCCACAAGCAATTCCCCCCTGCCTGCTTCAGAGCAAAGAGTCAAACTCCACAACATATGGACACTACACAGACAACAGACCCACAGTGACAGGATGAAGTAGTTCTAGAAAATGAGAACAACGCAAAGAGTAAAGCTAAATTAGTTGTTATATGTGCTCCCTAAAAGGGCTAAATGAAATAATAATAATGATAATAAAATAATTATTAAAAATCTAGAGATATCAATAATCACAACATTTTTAGAAATACTGAAAGTTCTTCAGAAGTGCATAAGATAGACTTGCAGCTTATCACAACTATTGCTTAACTTTCCAATCAAAGATGTATTAATTATGCAAAACAAAATTTCAGAGAAACAAAAATGCAAGGGGAACAAATACAATGCTGTAGTCCACAGATAACATAGCCCTCTTGGTCAAAGGTAAGCAATATGTAGAAGACATGGATATACTAAAAAAAATTAATGAGGAAAGAAACTTACAGAAAACCATTAAGAGAAAGAGGGAGGCGTTAGCGAGATATCTGCTGTGGCAGCCAGTAATGAATAACTTCGTTCTATTTGTTCCCATCACTACCAAAAGATTTCTGTGTAGCATTTACCTCTAACAGGGGTCGCCTGTATCTGCATTCCAGTGGAGCACAAGAATCCAAGTTTGCAAACTGCTCTCCCATTGCCTTTGTGTTAACTGATTTGGGCAAAACTTTTCACAGTGCAAGGATACAGTTAAAGGTTGAAAAACTGTTGTACTCTAATATACCATGATGAATTATTCCTTATTAACAGATTCTCCCCCACTCCCTGCACCTCAATCCAAGACCTATTTGAATGCTCTTTCTCTGAGCAGCTTCACAATATCATGCACTAATCTATCACAAAAACTGCCTTTCACACTATGTGGAAAGTTACTCTGAATTGATGTTTTATGGCATATGTGGGTAAGAACAATATGTCATGTAGCCACAACTTTGTAATAGTTACATGTCTGACAGAACAGATACCACTCGTGATGATGTGGCTGATGTGTATATTTATACAAAACATAGGATGGGGAAGGAAAGGGAAAGGAGGGGTGGAAAAATGGTGACTTCAAGCTGCAGCAGTGACAATGCAATGGCAAAAGTTCAAAATTTGTGCTGAGCTGGGACTCAAACCCAGATGCTTCATGTCTCTAGAAGAATTGCCCTAACTGTCTCGGCCATCTAGACCCAAATTCAAAACTTATCACACAGTGCAATGCAGTATCCCTCTTGCATCAACTCCCTCCTTGGAAATTATTATAAATATATGCACTAGATTTCTGTAAGATGGCGAAGGCTCCTGACGTTTGTTTCAATGTGGATGCACTGTTCCTGACTAAATCCTATGTGAATCAATAACTTATGAGTCGCGAGTTGCTGGGCGAGGGCTGCTGAATTACAGTGTGGGATAAGTTGAGAATTTGAGTCTGCTGGAGAGCGTGTCTACTTGGCTGAGGTGATTAAGGCAACTAGTTGGGCACAAATTTTCAACTTCCACCGCTGCATTACCACAATGCCCTGTGCGGCTGGTAGTCACATATTTGCCACCCATCCTTTCCCTTTCCTTCCCCACCCTCAATATCATATAAATTTGTAATGTCTACACAAAATCTATGTTACTAAATGGCTAAAAAATTCAACAAGTCCCAGTTGAAGATTGCCTATCTAATAGCTCCCGGTGGGCAACAAAAATTTGATTCCTTTATTTAAGAAAAGCAGCACTTAGTGACTTCCAACAAAATTTACAAATTTGTGAAGTTTGTTGTATCAAGCCTTTATGAAACTTTCTCACTGACACCCCCACAAAATAACGAAAGGAAAAAAGTTGATCACTTACTACATTTTTTATGTTAATGCAGTAAAACTTCAGCATCAAGCATGAAGTTCAATGCATTATTTTTTTACTATTAATTCTATGTATAACACATTTTATTGACAGTATCCACAGACTGTAATTACAACATTATATCATGTACAATGCATAGTTCAGGAGATTTGTCATTGTATATATTCAGATGCATGGAAAACTGTGTCCTACATGTGAGTTCAATTCTTTAAAGAATCAGATGGTCATGTTTTGATGTAGCCAGTAATTGGTTGTGCTGGATTGAGTCATTTTATTTGTATGTACACTCCTGGAAATTGAAATAAGAACACCGTGAATTCATTGTCCCAGAAAGGGGAAACTTTATTGACACATTCCTGGGGTCAGATACATCACATGATCACACTGACAGAACCACAGGCACATAGACACAGGCAACAGAGCATGCACAATGTCGGCACTAGTACAGTGTATATTCACCTTTCGCAGCAATGCAGGCTGCTATTCTCCCATGGAGACGATCAAAGAGATGCTGGATGTAGTCCTGTGGAACGGCTTGCCATGCCATTTCCACCTGGCGCCTCAGTTGGACCAGTGTTCGTGCTGGACGTGCAGACTGCGTGAGACAACGCTTCATCCAGTCCCAAACATGCTCAATGGGGGACAGATCCGGAGATCTTGCTGGCCAGGGTAGTTGACTTACACCTTCTAGAGCACGTTGGGTGGCACGGGATACATGCGGACGTGCATTGTCCTGTTGGAACAGCAAGTTCCCTTGCCGGTCTAGGAATGGTAGAACGATGGGTTCGATGACGGTTTGGATGTACCGTGCACTATTCAGTGTCCCCTCGACGATCACCAGTGGTGTACGGCCAGTGTAGGAGATCGCTCCACACGCCATGATGCCGGGTGTTGGCCCTGTGTGCCTCGGTCGTATGCAGTCCTGATTGTGGCGCTCACCTGCACGGCGCCAAACACGCATACGACCATCATTGGCACCAAGGCAGAAGCGACTCTCATCGCTGAAGACGACACGTCTCCATTCGTCCCTCCATTCACGCCTGTCGTGACACCACTGGAGGCAGGCTGCACGATGTTGGGGCATGAGCGGAAGACAGCCTAATGGTGTGCGGGACCGTAGCCCAGCTTCATGGAGACGGTTACGAATGGTCCTCACCGATACCCCAGGAGCAACAGTGTCCCTAATTTTCTGGGAAGTGGCGGTGCGGTCCCCTACGGCACTGCGTAGGATCCTACGGTCTTGGCGTGCATCCGTGCGTCGCTGCGGTCCGGTCCCAGGTCGACGGGCACGTGCACCTTCCGCCGACCACTGGCGACAACATCGATGTACTGTGGAGACCTCACGCCCCACGTGTTGAGCAATTCGGCGGTACGTCCACCCGGCCTCCCGCATGCCCACTATACGCCCTCGCTCAAAGTCCGTCAACTGCACATACGGTTCACGTCCACACTGTCGCGGCATGCTACCAGTGTTAAAGACTGCGATGGAGCTCCGTATGCCACGGCAAACTGGCTGACACTGACGGCGGCGGTGCACAAATGCTGCGCAGCTAGCGCCATTCGACGGCCAACACCGCGGTTCCTGGTGTGTCCGCTGTGCCGTGCGTGTGATCATTGCTTGTACAGCCCTCTCGCAGTGTCCGGAGCAAGTATGGTGGGTCTGACACACCGGTGTCAATGTGTTCTTTTTTCCATTTCCAGGAGTGTATATTAACCTGACATGATAAGGGTGCATATTTTTGTCTATTTCACAGTGTATAGTTTCAACAAAAAAGCTTTTCCAATTGTGACAGCATATCATAGTTATTCCATTGTTTCATTTAGGTGTTCAAAACTTACATTTATTGTAAAGATAATACAATTTCAAGTACTATTTCTGTGAACTTTAACGGTAAACTTCAAGATTTTTGTTAGAGTTTGTAGGTCACTCCCAAAGTGTTATCCATTCACACATCATGTCTGTTGATCCACAGAGAGGGGGTAGTTGTAGGAATGTGGAAAAAGTCAGGGTGTACATTAACAAACGAGAAAAATATTTCCATGGGCAATGACACAGTGTACATTAACAAATGACAAACAAACTTTCAAACTTATCAAATCTGCACACTGTACTAACAATAAACTATCACAATACTGCTAACTACTGTTTGTGCTTGTGTCAGCTAAATACAACCTATCAAATAAGCAGGAAAGCCATTACTTTAAAAAATACTGCAACTACCTCAGTTATATTAAATAGTTGCTGCGTATCTACTATTGGTAATATTTATTTGATTACATTAGTATTTTCGAAAGGAAATAGTTATTACCTCTTGAAAAACAAAATACACTACTACTTGTCACACAGAATTACAATGAATGCTGCTGCTTTCCATACAGCTACCAGAACTTTTCAATCCTTGAATCTTGTGGACAACATTAATAGTAAGCCCACAGTTATCTATAATGAAATACTGTCTAAAGTAAGCTTCATAAATATTCAGTCAGCTCTGATTTCAAAGTGGTGCAAAGATTGGCAACTTGCTTTAAATGTTCAGAAATGTAAAACTGTGCGCTTCACAAAATGAAAAATGCAGCACCCGATGACTATAATGTCAACGAGTCACAGCTGAAATTGGTGAACTTGTATAAATACCAGTGTGTGACAATTTATAGGGATATGAAATGGAATGAGCATGTAATCTCAGTCATAGGTAAAGCAGGTGGCAGACTGCACTCCACTGGTAGCATACTAGTGAAATTCAACCAGTTTACAAAGGCGACAGAATACAAAACACTTGTACAACCAGTTCTTGAATATTGCTCAAGTATATGGGACCCACACCAAATAGGACTAACTGGGGATATTGAATGGATACAAAGAAAGGCAGCACAAATAGTAACGGCTTGTATGACTCACGAGACCCAGACTGTCACAAAGATGCTGGAAGAACTTAACTGGCAAGATGCCTGAATATGGATGTAAACTATCCTGCAAAAATCTACTCAGAAAGTTCTAAAATCAAGTTCAAGTGCCGCCTCAATAACTTATACAGTGGGATGTACCTTTGCCGCACACTTCACGCTGACTTGCAGAGTAGGGAGATAGATGTCGATCTAGATAATCAGGTAATTTGCAGAAGGAGTAACTAGTGAGATATGATTTAGTTTTCTTTCGGACTGATCAGAATGCCCAGTTTCTTTCTTTATGTTAGATAGGAGCTCGCTGAACTCCTTTGCACTAGAGTACATAACTCTACCATGGACTGTACACAAGAAGGCAAAGCCTACATGAAAGCTGCTTTTATGTGATGTATGGTGACTGTGTAGATGACAGTTCAGCTGAAACTGATTTTCATTATTAGCTATAAATGTTCTGTTGAATGAAACTTTATTTACTTTAGATGCTGAGCCCAAAAGACAAATCCATGAGAGAACAGTGGGTAAAAAATATACAAAATAAGCCAACATCCTTATATTTAGGTCAAACAAATTGTACACCCAATGTTTTATTTAGTGTGTGACCATAATGTCTACTTCTGGTGTCACATAATACGAGTCTTTGCAAGATTAAGTCATAAACATTTTGCAGTGAACCAGTTGTATCTCCATTTGCCTATGATCTGAATTGTACCTGGTAAGACAGTTTGGACCTGTGCTAACAAGTGCTTGGTTGTAGGTGTAACTGTGTGTGTGTGAATACTACAAGAAGAGCCAGACTGCTCGAAAACTAGTGAACAGCATTTTCTGTTACATGTGTCTATGTGCCACACATCAGTCTGCTATAGGTGAGTTATTGCTTTTTATGTATTAATCCATTTAAACATTTCCATTATTACTTTAATATAGTTTTGTTTTGTCATTTATCACTTCTTTCATCTTTGGCTATGATTTGTGAATGTGAAAAGTCCCAAGTTGCACTGTGGTGCACAGTCCATAAAATCCATATGTCACCCTACAATTGTCTGAGCAAGACTGTTAAAAGATTGAGGACAGCTTCAAACATGTGTTTATAAAATACTTTTGCTATTTTGCTGAACTCTTCATTGAATGTATACTTTATGCTGTAAGCAGAAACAGTAACATCATTTATGAATTAATAGCTGAACATACTTCCATTTAGTGACTTAAAACAGTCCTGTTTGGAAAAATAATCATGGAATGGATTCAAACAACTTTTGAAACTAAAGCCTTTGCCTTTGTTTCCTTTCCCAAACACATATGATCATCGGCAAGATTTTACTTTCATTATGTACCTGAACAATTTTTAACTGTTTCATCACCAACAATGCTGAGGGAAATTTTGGCTTAAACATTTTTGTTGTTACTACTGCAATACTGTTTTACGTTAATTAGTAGTTTATGTGGTTTTCAGCATAATAATGCCTTCTGAATTGATAACTCATCATCTGCAACAACATGACTGTTTAGGAGGATGGCTAAAAGTTTTTGAAAATCACTTAAACTGTACGTACTATAAGAACTGTTTATTTTTTTATTATTCTTCACAAGATGGTCTGAAGGGTTTTCCTGAGAAACTTAAAATAGCTCTCCCTTCTGAGGCGCACATTTTCAGGAGAAGTCATGACCTGAATGTATGTCCGAATGACACAGTGGCTCGATACTTTGAAATTTATATTTACTGCCAGGCCCCCGGAGTAGACAACATTCCATTGGAACTACTGACGGCCTTGGGAGAGCCAGTCCTGACAAAACTCTACCATCTGGTGGGCAAGATGTATGAAACAGGCGAAATACCCTCCGACTTCAAGAAGAATATAATAATTCCAATCCCAAAGAAAGCAGGTGTTGACAGATGTGAAAATTACTGAACAATCAGTTTAATAAGCCACAGCTGCAAAATACTAACACGAATTCTTTATAGACGAATGGAAAAACTAGTAGAAGCCGACCTCGGGGAAGATCAGTTTGGATTCCGTAGAAATACTGGAACACGTGAGGCAATACCGACCGTACGACTTATCTTAGAAGAAAGATTAAGGAAAGGCAAACCTACGTTTCTAGCATTTATAGACTTAGAGAAAGCATTTGACAATGTTGACTGGAATACTCTCTTTCAAATTCTAAAGGTGGCAGGGGTAACATACAGGGAGCGAAAGGCTATTTACAATTTGTACAGAAACCAGATGGCAATTATAAGAGTCGAGGGACATGAAAGGGAAGCAGTGGTTGGGAAGGGAGTAAGACAGGGTTGTAGCCAGTCCCCGATGTTATTCAATCTGTATATTGAGCAAGCAGTAAAGGAAACAAAAGAAAAATTCGGAGTAGGTATTAAAATCCATGGAGAAGAAATAAAAACTTTAAGGTTCGCCGGTGACATTGTAATTCTGTCAGAGACAGCAAAGGACTTGGAAGAGCAGTTGAATGGAATGGACAGTGTCTTGAGAGGAGTATATAAGATGAACATCAACAAAAGCAAAACGAGGATAATGGAATGTAGCCGAATTAAGTCGGGTGATGCTGAGGGAATTAGATTAGGAAATGAGACACTTAAAGTAGTAAAGGAGTTTTGCTATTTAGGGAGTAAAATAACTGATGATGGTCGAAGTAGAGAGGATATAAAATGTAGACTGGCAATGGCAAGGAAATCGTTTCTGAAGAAGAGAAATTTGTTAACGTCGAGTACAGATTTAAGTGTCAGGAAGTCGTTTCTGAAAATATTTGTATGGAGTGTAGCCATATATGGAAGTGAAACATGGACGATAACTAGTTGGACAAGAAGAGAATAGAAGCTTTCGAAATGTGGTGCTACAGAAGAATGCTGAAGATTAGATGGGTAGATCACATAACTAATGAGGAAGTATTGAATAGGATTGGGGAGAAGAGAAGTTTGTGGCACAACTTGACCAGAAGAAGGGATCGGTTGGTAGGACATGTTCTGAGGCATCAAGGGATCACCAATTTAGTATTGGAGGGCAGCGTGGAGGGTAAAAATCGTAGAGGGAGACCAAGAGATGAATACACTAAGCAGATTCAGAAGGATGTAGGCTGCAGTAGGTACTGGGAGATGAAGAAGCTTGCACAGGATAGAGTAGCATGGAGAGCTGCATCAAACCAGTCTCAGGACTGAGGACCACAACAACAACAACATGCTCCTCAGTGCACAGACAAGGTGTCACTTGTTTCTCAGTTTTAATTGCAATTTGACTATTGTCACTTTTTGTTAACACCGTCCATACCACCCACCACTGTGTGACAAATCAAGCTGAGATAATTTTAATTCCCCTCTTGTTTCGCCATCTGCCTCCTCAAATTCGTTTTTTCATTTTTAAATAATTACCATTAACATACGTGAATAGACTCTGCATTTTCATAAAAGAGAAAGGTTGGCCCTCAGTTTTAAAGAATATAACACCAGATCTAATTTTGTGCTTAGTTTATATATGTAACTGATTCTATAATTTATTTCGACTATTACTAGTTAGTATCTTCCATTATATGGTGAAATCAGTAATTGTTTTGTAACTTAAACTGTATTGTTGATGTATAAACAAATATAAATTCTGTACTAATTATAAACATTTGGAGGAACAACTACTAGTAATCTTAAAGTATCTATTTGATTCGATTTGAAAACATGTTAGCAAGGCCAGCCCTTAATTACTTCCAAAGAATTGACAGTTTTGTCAAAAGTATTGTTTACATAACTATATATGTTAATTTCATGATTTAAACAAATAATTTGGCTTAACCCTTGTAGTAGAAGAAACTGCTTAAGAGAACCAATTATCGATGTGTTCAGCTAATTTAATGAGTTAAAAATCAACAAAAGCAAAACGAGGATAATGGAATGTAGCCAAATTAAATCGGGTGATGCTGAGGGAATTAGATTAGGAAATGAGACACTTAAAGTAGTAAAGGAGTTTTGCTATTTAGGGAGTAAAATAACTGATGATGGTCGAAGTAGAGAGGATATAAAATGTAGACTGGCAATGGCAAGGAAAGCATTTCTGAAAAACAGAAATTTGTTAACATCGAGTATAGATTTAAATGTCAGGAAGTTGTTTCTGAAAGTATTTGTATGGAGTGTAGCCATGTATGGAAGTGAAACATGGACGCTAACTAGTTTGGACAAGAAGAGAATAGAAGCTTTCGAAATGTGGTGCTACAGAAGAATGCTGAAGATAAGGTGGGTAGATCACGTAACTAATGAGGAGGTATTGAATAGGATTGGGGAGAAGAGAAGTTTGTGGCACAACTTGACTAGAAGAAGGGATCGGTTGGTAGGACATGTTCTGAGGCATCAAGGGATCACCAATTTAGTATTGGAGGGCAGCGTGGAGGGTAAAAATCGTAGAGGGAGACCGAGAGATGAATACACTAAACAGATTCAGAAGGATGTAGGTTGCAGTAGGTACTGGGAGATGAAGAAGCTTGCACAGGATAGAGTAGCATGGAGAGCTGCATCAAACCAGTCTCAGGACTGAAGACCACAACAACAACAACAACAACAAGTTTTAATTGTAATTTCTGTACATTAAACTTTGAACAATGTGTAGTTTCAGTACCTATTATTGTAAGAATATATAAGAGCCCGATTTTTGGTCCCGAGACAGTCAGTGCATAGCCGAGCTTCAGACGAGGAACCTATGTTTGTTAGAACAACAACAATGCATCAACTTAACAGTGAAATAAGTGTTGCACCAATGTTGTTGTTGTTGCGGTCTTCAGTCCTGGGACTGGTTTGATGCAGCTCTCCATGCTACTCTATCCTGTGCAAGCTTCTTCATCTCCCAGTACTTACTGCAACCTACATCCTTCTGAATCTGCTTAGTGTATTCATCTCTTGGTCTCCCTCTACGACTTTTACACTCCACGCTGCCCTCCAATGCTAAATTGGTGATCCCTTGATGCATCATAACATGTCCTACCAACCGGTCCCTTCTTCTTATCAAGTTGTGCCACAAACTCCTATTCTCCCCAATTCTATTCAATACCTCCTTATTAGTTATGAGATTTACCCATCTAATCTTCAGCATTCTTCTGTAGCACCACATTTCGAAAGCTTCTATTCTCTTCTTGTCCAAACTATTTATTGTCCATGTTTCACTTCCATAATTGGCTACACTCCATACAAATACTTTCAGAAATGACTTCCTGACACTTAAATCTATACTCGATGTTAACAAATTTCTCTTCTTTAGAAACGCTTTCCTTGCCGTTGCCAGTCTACATTTTACATCCTCTATACTTCGACCATCATCAGTTATTTTGCTCCCCAAATGTGGATGTTGGCCTGCAAACTATTAATGAGGCTTATGGAAAGTTAAAACACTACTGCACTGGCTATATAACTGTGTAACATTTGGGGTGGGGTGGGAGGGAGGGGGTCGGGGGTGGTTGTGAACAGTGAAAGTTAAAGGCTGTGAAATGCAACTGTGCTTCTGTCGGCTACATCATTTACAGTAGACAATAGCTGCACATCCACACCCCATTTTTCAGCCAGTATGTTGACGCCAAGGGCAATCAACAAACAAAGAAATAAAACAGGCAGACCATCACAATTGGAAGGTTGGTTGCTGTTGCAAATCCTATTCACTGTCAAGAACCAGGTATCACAAAAGATTCACATGTTCTTCTTTCCAATTACAATTATTGGTGTGTGTAGTAGTCTGATATTATGGCTTTGTTGCTGCAAAGTTTGTCCACTGCAACTTATTTATCCAGTTCCTCCCTTCAACAGTTGTTTTCATTCTCTTTTCATTTTTCAATGATTCTCTTTGTAGCTGAAAACAGCTGTTGACCTCCAATCTACTATGCATCTCAGTGAACAGGCTATCAAACTTTAGTAATGTAAGGAGACACGGTGCGTGTAACATATGTTCGGCAGAAAGGAGAGTTGACCATTTGCAGCATAGTCAGAGGCTCAGACAGTTCTGTGACCGTGTAGGCTGCAGATTCCTCGACTTGCACCAAAGAGTGGTTGGGTTTTGGATTTCAATGAATAGGTCAGGTGTCCACATACACAGGAGGTGGCTACACAGGTAGCAGGGTCTGTGTGGCGTGGACTGGGTGGTTTATTAGGTTAGACGGTCTGTGGAAAACACAAGAAGGGTTTCAGTCACAAAGGGTGCAGGTTGAACACAGGAAGAACGTAGATGCAGGAACCATTAACAGTTGTAAATTGTTGTAGCTGTGTTGGGAAAATACCAGAGTTCCAAACATTAATAGAAAGCACTGATGCTCAAATTGTTGTAGGCATCGAAAGCTGGCTAAAGCCAGATATAAGCTCAACTGAAATTTTTGCAAAGAACCTAACGGTGTTCTGAAAAGGGAAGGCTAAACACGGTTGGCAGTGGCGTGTTGGTTGCTGTTAGAAGTAGTATAACTTGTCGCAAAATTGAAGTAGATACTTCCAGAGATTTAGTATGGGCAGAGGTCATTGTTGGCAACTGGAATAAAATAATAATTGGATCCTTTTACCGACGTCCCAATTCAGATGACACAGTTGCTGAAAGGTTCAAAGAAATAAACACGTACATGACTCATACGATAATAGTTGGTGGAGACTTTAATTTACCCTCGATATGTTGGCAAAAATACATGTTTACTTCCAGAGTTACGCATAAAATATCATCCGAAATTGTGCTAAATGCATTCTCTGAAAATTATTTCGATCAGTTAGTTCATGAGCCCATGCGAATAGCAAACGCTTGTGAAAACACACTTGACCTCTTAGCACCAAATAATCCGGAGTTAATAATGAGCATCAAAACCGATACAGGGATTAGTGAACACAGGGATGACATAGCGAGATTGAATATTGTAATCCCCAAATCCTCCAAAAATAAGCAAATAATATACCTATTCAAAAAAGCAGATAAAAATTCACTTGGCGTCTTCCTGAAAGACGCTCTCCACTCATTCCACATTAATAATATAAATGTAGACCAAATGTGGCTTAAATTCAAAGAAATAGTATCGGCAGCAATTCTACATCTACATCTACATTTATACTCCGCAAGCCACCGAACGGTGTGTGGCAGAGGGCACTTTACGTGCCACTGTCATTACCTCCCTTTCCTGTTCCAGTCGCGTATGGTTCGCGGGAAGAATGACTGTCTGAAAGCCTCCGTGCGCGCTCTAATCTCTCTAATTTTACATTCGTGATCTCCTCGGGAGGTATAAGTAGGGGGAAGCAATATATTCGATACCTCATCCAGAAACGCACCCTCTCGAAACCTGGACAGCAAGCTACACCGCGATGCAGAGCGCCTCTCTTGCAGAGCCTGCCACTGGAGTTTCTTAAACATCTCCGTAACACTATCACGGTTACCAAATAACCCTGTGACGAAATGCGCCGCTCTTCTTTGGATCTTCTCTATCTCCTCCGTCAACCCGATCTGGTACGGATTCCACACTGATGAGCAATACTCAAGTATAGGTCGAACGAGTGTTTTGTAAGCCACCTCCTTTGTTGATGGACTACATTTTCTAAGGACTCTCCCAATGAATCCCAACCTGGTAGCCGCCTTACCAACAATTAATTTTATATGATCGTTCCACTTCAAATCGTTCCGCACGCATACTCCCAGATATTTTACAGAAGTAACTGCTACCAGTGTTTGTTCCGCTCTCATATAATCATACAATAAAGGATCCTTCTTTCTATGTATTCGCAATACATTACATTTGTCTATGTTAAGGGTCAGTTGCCACTCCCTGCACCAAGTGCCTATCCGCTGCAGATCTTCCTGCATTTCGCTACAATTTTCTAATGCTGCAACTTCTCTGTATACTACAGCATCATCCGCGAAAAGCCGCATGGGGCTTCCGACACTATCTACTAGGTCATTTATATATATTGTGAAAAGCAATGGTCCCATAACACTCCCCTGTGGCACGCCAGAGGTTACTTTAATGTCTGTAGACGTCTCTCCATTGATAACAACATGCTGTGTTCTGTTTGCTAAAAACTCTTCAATCCAGCCACACAGCTGGTCTGATATTCCGTAGGCTCTTACTTTGTTTATCAGGCGACAGTGTGGAACTGTATCGAACACCTTCCGGAAGTCAAGAAAAATAGCATCTACCTGGGAGCCTGAATCTAATATTTTCTGGGTCTCATGAACAAATAAAGCGAGTTGGGTCTCACACGGTCGCTGTTTCCGGAATCCATGTTGATTCCTACATAGTAGATTCTGGGTTTCCAAAAACGACATGATACTCGAGCAAAAAACATGTTCTAAAATTCTACAACAGATCGACGTCAGAGATATAGGTCTATAGTTTTGCGCATCGTGTTATAATTTCATGTATTGACTCGTTCCATGACCATGGAGACTTCTCCTAAATGTGGTCCCACGGAACAATAAATAAATAAATAAATAAAATAAAATAAAAATCTGCTCGACGACCCTTCTTGAAAACTGGGACTACCTGTGCTCTTTTCCAACCATTTGGAACCTTCCGTTCCTCTAGAGACTTGCGGTACACGGCTGTTAGAAGGGGGGCAAGTTCTTTTGCGTACTCTGTGTAGAATCGAATTGGTATCCCGTCAGGTCCAGTGGACTTTCCTCTGTTGAGTGATTCCAGCTGCTTTTCTATTCCATGGACACTTATTTCGATGTCAGACATTTTTTCGTTTGTGCGAGGATTTAGAGAAGGAACTGCAGTGCGGTCTTCCTCTGTGAAACAGCTTTGGAAAAAGGTGTTTAGTATTTCAGCTTTACGCGTGTCATCCTCTGTTTCAATGCCATCATCATCCCGGAGTGTCTGGATATGCTGTTTCGAGCCACTTACTGATTTAACGTAAGACCAGAACTTCCTAGGATTTTCTGTCAAGTCGGTACATAGAATTTTACTTTCGAATTCACTGAACGCTTCACGCATAGCCCTCCTTACGCTAACTTTGACATCGTTTAGCTTCTGTTTGTCTGAGAGGTTTTGGCTGCGTTTAAACTTAGAGTGAAGCTCTCTTTGCTTTCACAGTAGTTTCCTAACTTTGTTGTTGTACCACGGTGGGTTTTTCCCGTCCCTCACAATTTTACTCGGCACGTACCTGTCTAAAACGCATTTTACAATTGCCTTGAACTTTTTCCATAAACACTCAACATTGTCAGTGTCGGAACAGAAATTTTCATTTTGATCTGTTAGGTAGTCTGAAATCTGCCTTCTATTACTCTTGCTCTTGAGAGGTTTATACCAAATAAACTTAACAAATGACGGAGCTGATCCTCCTTGGTACACAAAATGGGTTAGACCACTGTTGCAGATACAACAAAACAAACATGCCAACTTTAAACAGACTCAAAATCCCCAAGATTGGTGATCTTTTACAGAAGCTCGAAATTTAGCATGGACTTCAATGCGAGATGGTTATAACAATTTCCACAATGAAACTTTTGTCTCGAAATCTGGAAGAAAATCCAAAGAGATTCTGGTCATATGTGAAGTATGTTATTGGCAAGAAACAATCAATGCCTTCTCTGTGCGACAGCAATGAAGATACTATTAAAGACAGTGCTACCAAAGCACAGTTACTAAACACAGCCTTCTGAAATGCCTTCACAAAAGATGACAAAGTAAATATTCCAGAATTCGAACTGAGAACAGCTGCCAACATGAGTAATGTAGAAGTAAATATCCTCGAAGTAGTGAAGCAACTTAAATCACATAATAAAAGCAAGTCTTCTGGTCCAGACTGTATACCAATTTGGTTCCTTTCAGAGTATGCTCATGCATTAGCTCCATACTTAACAATGATTTACAACCATTCGCTCGACGAAAGATCCATACCCAAAGACTGAAAAGTTGCAGAGGTGACACCAATATTCAAGAAAGGTGGTAGGAGTAATCCAGTAAATTACATGTCCATATCGTTAACGTCAATATGCAGCAGGATTTTGGGACATATATTGTGTTTAAACATTATGAATTACCTCGAAGAAAACTGTCTATTGACACACAGTCAACATGGTTTTAGAAAACATCGTTCCTGTGAAACACAACTAGCTCTTTATTCACATGCAGTGTTGAGTGCTATTGACAAGGGATTTCAGATCGATTCCGTATTTCTGGATTTCTGGAAGGCTTTCGACACTGTACCACACAAGTGGCTTGTAGTGAAATTGCGTGCTTCTGGAATATCACCTCAGTTATGTGACTGGATTTGTGATTTCCCCTCAGAGAGGTCACAATTCATAGTAATTGACAGAAAGTCATCGAGTATAACAGAAGTGATTTCTGGCGTTCCCCAAGGTAGTGTTATAGGCCCTTTGCTGTTCCTTATCTATATAAATAATGTGGGATACAATCTGAGCAGCTGTCTTAGATTGTTTGCAGATGACACTGTTGTTTATCGAGTAATAAAGTCATCAGAAGATCAAAACAAATTGCAAAACGATTTAGAAAAGATATCTGAATGGTGCAAAAATTGGCAGTTGACCCTAAATAATGAAAAGTGTGAGGTCATCCACATGAGTGCTAGAAGGAATTCATTAAACTTTGGTTACACAATAAATCAATCTAATCTAAAAGCCATAAATTCAACTAAATACCTAGGTATTACAATTATGAACAACTTACATTGGAAGGAACACATAGAAAATGTTGTGGGGAAGGCTAACCAAAGACTGCATTTTATTGGCAGGACACTTAGAAAATGTAACAGATCTACTAAGGAGATTGCCTACAATACGCTTGTCCATCCTCTTTTAGAATACTGCTGTGCTAAGTGGGATCCTTACCAGATAGGAGAGATGGAGTACATCGAGAAAGTTCAAAGAAGGGCAACACGTTTCGTATTATCGTGAAATATAGGAGAGAGTGTCACGGAAATGATACAGGATTTGGGCTGGACATCATTAAAAGAAAGGCGTTTTTCGTTGCGATGGAATCTTCTCACAAAATTCCAATCACCAACTTTCTCCTCCAAATACGAAAATATTTTGTTGACACTGACCTACATAGGAAGAAGCGATCACCACCATAAAATAAGGAAAATCAGAGCTCATATGGAAAGATATAGGTGTTTGTTCTTTGTGCACGTGATTTGAGATTGGAATAATACAGAATTGTGAAGGTGGTTCGATGCACCCTCTGCCAGGCACTTAAATGTGATTTGCACAGTATCCATGTAGATGTAGATGTAGATGAACAACATATACATATGCAGCTAAAGTCTTTCATAAATGAGAAGCCCAGAGAAAGCCTTTATCCAACAGTGGATAATGAGGAAGCCTAGAGATGTCCTTTATCCAAGAGTGGATGTAATTTTGTATGCACAGATGGCTGAAGGGGACAATACACCAACAATGAGGATCATGATGACCATGCAGCTTGTATACATGTCAGATGATGCTGAAACTACAGTCTGAACTGCCACCATTGACCCACTTGCCACACTAAGACTGAAATGGCTGACATTCACCACCAACACTTAGCTATTTACGTTGCACATGTACACTGATTACTTTTCTCCTGCTATGCACCTTGCCCCTTGGACAGCGGAATTCTTGTGGCACAGCTGCTGTATAACAGGAAGGTCCCCATTCCTATGCAGTACTGTCATTCCAGCTAGTCACAAGATACACACTACAGTGTCATTCAAACACTAGAACATCTAGAATTGGTAGTGTGACAAAGCAGAACAGTGTGCTTTATGCCCTTGAGCATACGCTTAGTACAGCTGTGTCAGCGTGTTTATTTTGGTGAAGTTATGTGGAATGAGAAGAGTGTAACACTAAAGTCAGCAAAAAGCTTTTTTCTTTCTGGACTACTACTAATACACAGGAACATTATAACTAGACCTACATAATTCTAAACAATACATTTGGACATATAACACTAATGATTTTAAAAATATATGTGAACTTTGATGTAATCTTTATAACTGCAATGTTTTAAAGTATATGAGCTTTAGCAACAATCATATGCATTTTGCAGCAAATAACTTTAATGGTTGCATAGGTCTTTTGCCATTGTTTTACAAAAAATCAGCCATTTACTGATTTAACATTTTCCCTCTTGCATTAATGTCAGTGTTGTTTTTATTGTGGTCATCAGTCTGAAGACTAGTTTGATGCAACTCTAAATGTTAGTCTATCCTGTACAAACCTCTTCATCTCTGCACAACTACCACAACCTACATCCAGTTGAAGCTGCTTACTGTATCCTTCCTCAACAATTTTTACAAACCACTCCCCCCCACCTCTCTCTCTCTCTCTCTCTCTCTCTCTCTCTCTCTCTCTCTCTCACACACACACACACACACACACACACACACACACACACACACACACACACTACCTTCCATTACCAAATTGACAATTCCTAGACGGCTCAGGATGTGTTTCATCAACCAATCTCTTCTTTTAGTAAAGCTGTGACACAAATTTCTTTTTTCTCCAATGTCAATACACACAACAGATATGAATATCTTGATTCTTTCCTTGCAATGCCATGCAATTAGATCCATTAACCTAATCGTTATGAAATTTATACAAGTATAGAGTATTTTTTTCTAATTAGTCAGGTTAAAGATGCAGGAGCTTATAATGTTATTTGGTATGAATGAGGGAACATGCCACATGGATACTGTTAGTCTGCTACTTTAATGTTTTAAAATTTGATGTGAGGATAATTTGTACCCTCAAATAAAAAAAATAAATAAATAAAATAAAATAAAAAAAGTAAAATAAATAATAATAATAATAATAAGCGCTGTCATGATCGGAGACGACGCTTGAACCCTACGCCCATCCACAATGGTAACGACACTGCTAGTCACACGGAAAATGATTTAAATCCAAATAGAGGTGTTTTGCAGGATATGCTTCCTGCAACCACTCTAGAAGGAAAACAAAGACAGAGGATGAGATGGTCAGATGAAGTTAACCGACACCTCATATTCTGTTATTACCAAGCAACAAACTTAGGAACCAACACAACTGGATACAGATCACAAGTACACACAAAATTTATTACCAGATACCCAGAATTAAAATTTTTAACAGAACAACGACTAGCTGATCAGATCCGTGTAATAATAAAAAATAACAGGATACCCCAGTCAGAATTAGAAAACATCAAACAACAAGTACAACAAATACTGGGACAAATGTGCAATCAGAAGAAGAAGAAATTACAGTAATGGACTCAAACATCCCAGAGCAAACAAACAAAGAACACTACGCATCAATTAAACAATCAGAGGAAAACGACATCTTAAGACGGCCACCAGAACAAGCACAAATAGAACATGAAGTGACACACATGTTAGATATAGAAGAAAAATTTCAGCTAACTTATATAGAATACAAAGACACAAATACAGACATTAGACCATTCTTGCATAGACCAACAAATAACCCACAAGTCGAAACAACAATAACAACTATCAACACAATCATACACAACAAAATAAATGAAAATACAACTATGGAAGAGTTACAACTACTGGTTTATATTGGAGCACTCACTACACTAAATATACACACTAGGCAGGGATCAGAACAAACCAACACACGGAAGAAACCCACAAAACCAGCATGGCAACACAGGCTACAGATCAGAATAGAAAAATTGAGACAAGACATCGGACAGCTAACACAATTTATAAGAAATGAAATATCAGACAAAAAACGAAAACGGTTAGGCAAAATCTCACAACAAGAAGCGATAGAGCAATTAGATGAAAAGAAGCAGAAATTACAAGCATTGGCCAAACGACTTAGAAGATACAAAAAAAGTGAAAATAGAAGGAAACAAAACCAAACATTCAACACAAATCAAAAGAAATTTTATCAGACAATAGATAACACACACATTAAAATAGACAACCTACCAAACATAACAGACATGGAACACTTCTGGAGCAACATATGGTCAAACCCGGTACAACATAAGAGAGATGCACAGTGGATACAAGCAGAAACAGACACATACAAGATGATACCACAAATGCCTGAAGTGATAATTTTGCAACATGAAGTCACCCGAGCAATTAATTCTATGTACAATTGGAAAGCCCCTGGAAAAGATAAAATAGCAAATTTCTGGCTAAAGAAGTTCACCTCAACACATTCACATCTAACTAAATTATTTAACAATTACATTGCAGACCCATACACAGTCCCTGATACACTTACACAAGGAATAACTTATCTGAAACCTAAAGATCAAGCAGACACAGCAAACCCAGCAAAATATTGCCCCATAACGTGCTTACCAACAATATACAAAATATTAACTTCAGTCATTACACAGAAATTAATGACACATACAACACAGAACAAAATTATAAATGAAGAACAAAAAGGCTGTTGCAAAGGAGCACGAGGATGTAAAGAGCAACTGATAAAAGATGCAGAGGTGACATATCAAGCTAAAACTAAACAAAGGTCACTACACTACGCATACATTGATTACCAAAAAGCTTTTGACAGTGTATCCCACTCAAGGTTACTACAAATATTGGAAATATACAAAGTAGCTCCTAAATTGATACAGTTCCTCAACATAGTAATGAAAAATTGGAAAACCACACTTAATATCCAAACAAATTCAAATAATATCATATCACAGCCAATAAAGATTAAGTGTGGAATATACCAAGGAGATTCATTAAGTCCTTTCTGGTTCTGCCTGGCTCTGAACCCACTATCCAACATGCTAAATAATACAAATTATGGATACAATATTACTGGAACATACCAACACAAAATCACACATTTGCTATATATGGATGATCTAAAACTACTGGCAGCAACAAATCAACAACTCAACCAATTACTAAAGATAACAGAAGTATTCAGCAATGATATAAATATGGCTTTTGGAACAGACAATTGTAAAAAAAATAGCACAGTCAAGGGAAAACACACTATACAAGAAGATTACATATTGGATAACCACAGCGACTGCATAGAAGCGATGGAAAAAACAGATACCTATAAATATCTAGGATACAGGCAAAAAATAGGAATAGATAATACAAATATTAAAGAAGAACTTAAAGAAAAATATAGACAAAGACTAACAATAATACTGAAAACAGAATTGGCAGCAAGAAACAAGACAAAAGCTATAAACACCTATGCTATACCAATATTGACCTACTCATTTGGAGTAGTGAAATGGAGTAACACAGACCTAGAAGCACTCAATACACTTACACAATCACAATGCCACAAATATAGAATACATCACATACATTCAGCAACAGAAAGATTCACATTAAGCAGAAAGGAAGGAGGAAGGGGATTTATCGACATAAAAAACCTACATTATGGACAGGTAGACAATTGAAGAAAATTCTTTATAGAACAAGCAGAAACTAGCAAAATACACAAAGCAATCACTCATATAAATACATCGGCTACACCATTGCAATTTCATAACCACTTCTACAACCCTTTAGATCACATAACATCAACAGATACAAAGAAAGTAAATTGAAAAAAAAGGAAAGAAAAGAAAAACAAAGAAAAAAAAAAACACTACATGGCAAGCACCCGTATCATCTAACACAGCCACACATCGATCAAGACGCATCCAACACATGGCTAAGAAAAGGCAATATATACAGTGAGACAGAAGGATTCATGATTGCAATACAGGATCAAACAATAAACACCAGATATTACAGCAAGCATATTATTAAAGATCCCAATACCACAACAGATAAATGCAGACTTTGCAAACAACAAATAGAAACAGTAGATCACATCACAAGCGGATGTACAATACTAGCAAATACAGAATACCCCAGAAGACATGACAATGTAGCAAAAATAATTCATCAACAACTTGCCATACAACATAAACTAATAAAACATGTTCCCACATACATGTATGCACCACAAAATGTACTGGAGAATGACAAATACAAATTATACTAGAACAGAACCATTATAACAGATAAAACAACACCACATAACAAACCTGACATCATATTCACCAAGAAAAAGAAGAAATTAACACAACTAATCGAAATAGCCATACCCAATACAACAAATATACAGAAGAAAACAGGAGAAAAAATTGAAAAATACATCCAACTGGCTGAGGAAGTCAAAGACATGTGGCATCAGGATAAAGTTGACATCATACCAATTATATTATCAATATAATAGAGGGAAGCATTCCACGTGGGAAAAATATATCTAAAAACACAGATGATGTGACTTACTGAACGAAAGTGCTGGCAGGTCAATAGACACACAAACAAACACAAACATACACATGAAATTCAAGCTTTCGCAACAAACTGTTGCCTCATCAGGAAAGAGGGAAGGAGAGGGAAAGACGAAGGATGTGGGTTTTAAGGGAGAGGGTAAGGAGTCATTCCAATCCCGGGAGCGGAAAGACTCACCTTAGGGGGAAGAAAGGGGTATACACTCGCACATACACACATACATCCATCCGCACATACACAGACACAAGCAGACATTTGTAAAGGCCTTAAGGTGGAAAGTGTAACATGAGGCTGAAATGAAAATGAAAATAAAAATATATGGCGAGAGATAAGGTGAACTAGAAAGCAACTGGAGATCTGGTGTGAAAAAAGGCGAAAAGGTGTTGGTTATAGCTGGGCTATGCTGATCCTGTGGTGAACTTGGGTTGGTAGACAACGATGTGCACAAAGGTTATGTGGTTGTGTTGCCGCCAAAACACGTTAAAGGGTGGAGCAATTCGGGAAAATTTCGAAAAAACTGCATGTAAATGTATTAAAAGGAGTGGTTTTGTGGTGGCAGATTGTGAAAATGAGGCTAACAATTGTCTGACGAAGAAATAATGACGTTAAAACCCGTGGGAAGCGGCTAAAAAAGATCAGTGATGTGGGAAAAACGGAAACGGAAAAAACACGGGGGGAGGGGGGGGGGGGAAGTTGTTGGAACTAGCCGAAATGGCTGTTTAATAGCTGAAAGGAACTGTTTGTGAACTGGAAACGGTGGATTTTGTAGCAAAATTTTTGGTTATGGTTTGGAAGTGGGTTACGTATTATTGAGTATATATAGGCGGGATAAAATTGTATGGTAGATTCGGTTTACAAATGTCTGCTTGTGTGTGTGTGTGTGTGTGTGTGTGTGTGTGTGTGTGTGTGTGTGCGTGTGTGCGCGCGCGAGTGTATACCCCTTTTTTCCCCCTAAGGTAAGTCTTTCCGCTCCCGGGATTGGAATGACTCCTTACCCTCTCCCTTAAAACCCACATCCTTTCGTCTTTCCCTCTCCTTCCCTCTTTCCTGATGAGGCAACAGTTTGTTCTGAAAGCTTGAATTTCATGTGTATGTTTGTGTTTGTTTGTGTGTCTATCAATTATACTATCAACTACAGAAGTCATACCACACAATATCCACCAGTACATCAACGCAATGCAGCTACATCCAAACGTATATATACAACTACAGAAATCTGTAATTATTGATGCATGTTCAATTACCCGAAAGTTCCTAAATGCAATGTAACATATACCGTACAGTTAAAAGGAAGTCATGCTTGATCAAGGTCCGCGTCACTTTCCATTTTTAACCAGACATAACGTCTGAGACAGGAAAGAGAAATAATAATAATATTTGAAACAGAACCATAGTGTGATTAAAAAACCCATACTTCTATTTTTCTATTTCATAATTTTTATTTGCTTATTTGTCACATTTTATACACTTTGTTGCTGCTCTCAAATACTCTTAAACAATAATGGCAGGCTCGGTAGTACTGCAGTCAAAGGTGAATAATACATAAAGACAAACTGTGAATGAGAACTGTTACGCCAGCATTATGGAAGTGTCTCTTACAGTATGAAACTTGAAAAAAATAATGAGTGTAGTGTAGTGAGGAAACATGTTTTATTCTAAAAAAGACAAATGAACTGTGTGAAACTGGATTTAACTTCAATGATTTCTCATTTCAATAATTTATAATTTAATAGCAAGCAGTCAAAGTAATGGGGGGATTGATGGGGGGAGGAGTGAGGGGGGGGGGGGGGGGGATGAAAGCAATTGGTGTTCAGCTTACTGTCTTGAAATTGTCCAGTTTTCGGACAGCTGAGAGAATATCTGGAAAATAAATAAGATTAAGGTTTAGAATGATGAAATCATTAGAAAGGTCATAATGAATAATGTTCAAATAATTTGCACGTTAATTATAAGTCTAGTGACCCTGGAGGGTAGCAGTAATGTTATAAGTACTGAAAGACAGATGGAAGTAGTGTTACTAGAATCAAAACCAAATTACAACCCTTAGGCTGTGCTTTCCTGATGTGCAAGCCACTTATCACCTGTAAACTGGACTCACGTCATATGAGAAAAATATACAGATGTCTTGCTGCACGTCACTTGACAGGTGCTGCCTTCTGTTGTCAATTTCTAAAATTACTTTAAAAGAAACAGTAGCAAGTAACTTGCTGTAATGACTGATTGAGCCAGTGTGAGCTCGCACTGTTGTGAGTTTCATGTGTGAAATCTTCAGGTTTAGCAGTTTGCTGTAATTATGCTACAAATATGTCATGTTGCTAGAGTGAGCAAGAAATTCTGGAAGCTCAAGAGGAATAATTTAATGAGTCTGGATTGGAGAGAGAAATATATCTGTGATAACAGATGCAGCTAAGCTGCATTCTGCTACAATTTTTCATCACTTGGGACCAGAAAATGTAGCACGTATTTTTGGCAAAATTCGTATCTATTTTTTTTTGCAAAATATGCATCTACTTTTGCCGAAATCTGCAACTATTTTCTTTGTTTGTAAATGTTTAGACATGCAAATTTAAAATGTTGTCATGTTACATGAGTGAAGACAAACAAACTATTATTTATTTGCAACTGATTGTTAAAAAGAGTGCTCATTGGGAACTTTTTGACTGGAATGTTCGCTTATGCAAAAACTTCAACACCAAATGGCCTTAGTTTTCTTTGTTTGGCAGTATTTAAGCTTTCAAAAATGATTGTTCTGTTGAAAAGCAGCAGCATTTTCCCGCCAGTTAAGTGAATGCATCTCCGATAATTGGTGTTTCTGGACATTCTCTTTTCCCACACAATTTGAAGATTAAAACATCTGCACACTGCTAATTTTGACCTTTCTTGGGCATTCATAGCCCTATGACCCATTCTTGACACCTCTACAAGAAGAACTAACGAAGCACTTAGCGTAGAAGTAGAACCAAACGTACGGCAACTCAATTTTAACGTTAGGGAAATTTCGGCGCCATGAAAAAAAGTTACAGATTTTGTTTTACAATCACTATAGTGCAGTGGGTGGGCACTATAGGTTATAGAGGCAGATGGCCACGAGTATAAAGAGACTAGAATTTTGACTGCCACAGGGGATGGAGCAGTGTGTGGACACAATCCCTGCTTCCATTTCACTGGGCAGCAGCCTACAGCAGAACTGACACATTTTCATACAGATCACTTATCTCTTTTGGCGTTGCAAGGGTCGTAAACAACATCGGTGATGGACCAGGATTAGCCACTTCAATTATTTCAAAATAAAAAAAGAAAATGCGTAAGACACAACACAAAGCATTTGGGGATGGTTATGCACTGTTGAAGTAAGCAGAGTATTGTTAATGACATAGTTCAGGCCCGACCTCTGGCGGTAATCAATGCAACTACAGTTCATAACATCCACCACCTAATTTGCCATGTTAAAACTGTCTGCATTATCCTGTCTTTTGAGCTTTAGCTAACAAATAAACATATGTGTTTCTTTCTTATAAAACGCTAGGTCCTATGGCTGAGTACTACTTTGCATTACGCAACATGTGTCTTAAACAGACCATTCAATTGTCCGCAATTGGCATGGCAGCAGATCATTGAGCACATTGATACATTGTTGCGTTCGTACACTTTATTTCACAAGTAGGTTCTTGAGTATGTTATCTTTCCAAATTGGATTTCTGCAGATGATGTACAATGCCAGTAACAGCTTAAAGTTTTGATATTATATGCAGAAAAAAAGCTATTTAAAACCCTCTCTGATAAATGGTTCACATGGATGCAATTCGCTATGAAACAAGGCTATTAAGTAATTTCACATTTGAGGCAGGATTCGTATCTATTTTGCATTTATTGCAAAATGCGATTTTTTCCGGTCCCTTTTCATCACTAATATTGTTGGTACAGACACTGCTGCTGTAATTACATTTCTGTTCTGTTTTATTAATCTTAATCTCAACTCTTTTACATGTGAAGCTCATTATGAGGCAGCATATAACATGAGTTCTCAAGATTCATTTGCAGAAAACAAGGCAGTTCACTGGTAAAACAAGCAGGAAAGAAACAAAATGATATTGCTCTGAATTTGGCATACCACTCTGCATATACAGGTTATTTTGACTTTGGCATATGAAAGACATTTTCATATGAAACTACTCAAGAACTTGCCTCAGACTTTTCTTTCTGGAAGGATAATTACACTTTTGGCCATCATTATAGTAAAATTTGTACTCTACAAAAGAATTCAAATAAATATGAAAAATAAACTTTAAAGCTTGGTCTTTTTGTGTGTATCACCTTTACGATATATCAAAACAAAATATCAGTAATGTTTCAATGATGGCAAAAAGGGCTGGTTTTCTGGACTCAAAAGTTTTCTGTGTAGCATGTTCTCAAAATGTTAGTATACATGTATGCTGATCAGTATCCCCATTTATAACTATTGTTTGCCAGCTTTGACGATTACAATGAAATCAGCAAAAGTAGTGTACCTTTTATCTGTTGCTGAGGGCTACCATTAGCTTGTGCTTCTGTTGGGTTAGCTGCTTCACTATTCTCTGAATTTTGCCTGCCTCGTAAACTGTTCTCAGGCCCATTGGCGTTGTCCATGTTACTCTTGTCTACCACTAATAACGATCCATCAGCTAATGCACAGTAACGCATATGCCTTTTGCAACCCTGAAAAATAAACGTGTTAATGGAATATAATTACAGAATACAAATGATAATTGGCAACAATGTGAGAAATGACAAACACCATCACTTCAAAGTTTATTTCTTAAAAGCAAATTACTGCAGATACAACTCATTTTCCTCAAGATGTTATGGATATGGTTTTGAGGGTGGCGGGGATGAAAGCAACTAGTGTTCAGTTTATTGTCTTGACATTATCCAGTTTTCAGACAGCTGAGAGGACACCTGACAAAAAAGTAAGATTACGGTTTAGGATGATGAAATCATTAGAGATTGAACACACACTTAGAATGAAAAAGGACGAGGAAATCTGCCATGACATCTTCAAGGGAACCATCCTGCCATCAAACAGCTGGGCAGGGATTAGTAAGCCCCTTACTCTAAATGTAACTCCAGTGCCTTAACCAATGTGTCACTTAACGTGCATACAAAATCAATGGGCCAACTATTATGGTGCTGATTATTATTGCAGTCAGCGAATTAACAGAAGCATCAGAGAATCAGTGAAGTGGTAAATCAATGGAACAATCATATAATGGTTCCAAAAATTCTATGGCTTACTTGATCCACACTGTAATATCATCATTACAAACAAAAACTTGATGATCTGGGATAAAAAAGTGTAAATTACATATTGATACTTCAAAGTGGTGTCTGTTGCAGCTTGTAAGAAACTCCTAGTAAATGCTGCTTTCCCTTAAAGATGTGATTTCTTTTGTAACAAAATGAATATAACTTATGCCTTATTTTAACTCTATGTGAAAATGAACACATACAAAAAGAAGTTGAGTATTTTCTTGAAAATGAGAATGTGTACTGGTGCAGTAATTTTAATACTTAAATCAGTGGTTCTAGAGGTTTTGGCAGCAGTTAATCTCACTTTAAAAACTAATGCTGGAAAGACAAGGTACTCTGACTAAATATGCAAAACAGCAGATACTCAAATTTTCTGGTGCTGGGCTGAATTTACACTTGTGAGTGAAAATGTGCCAAACTGCTTTCATAATGATGAAGTGGGAAATTTTTTCCATCATAAAAAACTGTCATTTACAAAAGCAAAACTAACATTATGAAATCCAATATCCGTTCACAGTCATGAGAGTAGGTGTTTTTATTCAACATACTTAAATAAGTCAGCCGGGGAAGCTGATACTGATTTATATCACATACATTTTGTATGGAATGTGTAATGAAATATATAACATGGGGCTACTTGTAAATGAGAGAAATCAAATAATTTAAGCAAATGCCTCAAAACAACAAATTATATAATTTTACAATGTAGGTGGAACATATAAGATTTTCTTAATATACAGATATTTCAAAAGTGAAAGAGAGACCCAACCAGTACTATACACTTATACACAAAGTATTTAAGTTTCAACCAGTTAGAACTGAAACTGTTCTGAGTAAGAGCCTGAAGACAGGTCATGAAAAATGAAACACAGCACAACAAAAAACACAGCGCTCAACGGTTATGCTTTAGCTGTACAATCAGTTTTACATGGAGAGAACTGAAGAATGGACTATGACAAAACTTTGCACAATACAAATTCATGCTAACAACGATCACAAAATTAAATGTTGTTTTCATATAAAACAAAACAATTGTTAATTCTAAAGACTAACATCACTTATTTTAATAGCAGTTAGAAAATAGGAAAACAACCAACTTATTAGATGAAAGAAAAAAATGCAGTATGAAATGTTACTAAAGACTGACATACTGCTGGAGTGCTAAATGTTCTGTTACAGCCACAGCAGGCGAATGGTTCTGCACATTCATTTGGTTTATTATTTTGTTGTTCATTTTGTTCTTCCTTAGCTTTCCTCTCATTCAGCATTGTCTGTCTTCTTGTCCCCATTCTTGTAGCAACTGTAAAAGTAGTCATTTTTGTAACTAAAATGTTATAAACAATATAAGTTGTAAAACAAAGGACATTAATGTTCATAAACAGAATGCTAATAAAAATATGACGTTAACTTCAGATATCTATCAAATACTATTCTAATCTGGAAGTGTAATATACACATCTCCTACCTGACAGATGTTAAGAAGCAAGAATGTGAGCATAATAATACAAAAAGAATGGAATTTAACATCATGTTGACTGCAACTCATTGAGAGAGGTATCATAAATTTGGATAATACAATGACGTGAATGAGATCAGTTATAGAGGCTTGTCAACTTTCCAGTTCCGGGCATCCACAGAAGGTAGAATATTGCTAATTGGGAGCTCATGATGGAGACATGATGGAGCCACTTGTGGATATGGCTGCATATGAGGGAAAAAAGTCCAGTGAGCACCCCATGTGCATACAGAGGAGAGTCATCCCAAACACATAACGGGTTCTTCCAGATGACATGAAAGCACAGGCTGTAACTAACTTCAGGTGGTAGCTCATGTTGGTACAAACAATGTGTATCACTTTGGACCAGAAAAGATTGTCTCTGGTTCTGGTAGTTGGTTGGTTAGTTAATTACATGTTCCATACACCATTTGAACAATTATTTCATTGAAATGAAGTGGACTGAGTCAGTTTACAGGATATATATACATTATTAGTGCTAACATCAACACATTATCATTTTATTTCTATTTATGCAACTTCATTTAATTAATTAATTAATTAATTTTTTGCAGTCGGCAAGACAACCATCTTGCTTGTAAGATGATGGCCAAGCCCATCACTTGTAGCATCATTGTCAGGACCAATTGTGAGCCTTTGCTACTGCTGAGTGGATGGGCAGAGGCTCAGACAGTTTTGCAATCTTGTAGGCTACAGATTGTAGGACTTGTGCTGTAGAGTGGAGAGGTATTGCGATCCACTTAATAGATCAGGGGTCCATTGCAGAATGGAGCCAGCCACACAGGTACTGGTGGCTGTATGGAATGGAGTGGGAGTTTTTTTAGGTTAGAGGGTCTTCGAGAAGTCCAAAACAGAGCTCAGTGCCCAAGAGTGAAGGTGAAACACAGGATTATAACTGTAAATAGTCACAGCTGTTTTGGGAAAGAACTGGAGATCCAAGTGCTCATAGAAAGCAGAAATTTTTATAGGTATTAAAAGCTAGCCAAAATTGGAGATAAGTTCAGCTGGAGTTTTTACCAAGAACCTAAAGTGTTCAAGAAAGAATAAATTAAATTCAGTTGAAGTTGGTATGTGTGTTGCTGTTAGAGGTAGTTTATCTAGTAGTGAAACAGAAGAAGACTAGCAACCCAACCACCACCACCACCACCACTGATTCTTTAAAAACTTGATCTCCCATGTATAAAACAGCTTCAAACATCTGATCACTTTACAGAATGATTAATATGTAAAATATTTGACAGGGCACAATTATGCAATTTTGTAGGTATCTTCAGTGGTATATGTGGATACTGTCTGCAAATTGGAAAGCGAATGGAGGTAGTAGGAAAGAAATAGTAAATAAAAAGTCATTCTTCATGCATGAACAATAAACACTTAGTAAGTGATAAACTGTTTTATTTCATTATTTTGTGGGACATTAAGCAACACAGAGTTTATAAAAGGTTCGAAATCATGTGTGAAGGTCACTGGAAGCCAGTAAGTGTTTTCGTTGGGTGGAAATACTATGGTAATTTATGTGCCATGAGGTAAGCTGCCTCAAGACATATGCAGTTTCTAACTTTAATACTTGTCATATTGTGTTAAATCTTGGTGTAAAACTACAGATCCTAATACGCATTTTATGACAGCATTTTAAAATTCTGAATTTGGTCAATAATTACACGAAATACTGAGAATCAAATATCAGTTGTACCTGGAAACCACTGGACAGACAACCTGCAGCTGTAATTGGGTGACTGTTTTAGCCATTTAGTAATGGAATAATTGGTTCCTGTTACCTCATCTCCCTCAACTCAGATGACACAGTTGCTGAAAGGCTGATGGAAAACTAAAGTCTCATTTCAAATAGGTACACAGCTCACACAATTATAATTGGTGGTGGCTTCAATCCACCCTCAATTAATGATGAAAATACATGTTGAAGGTCAGTGGTAAGCATAAAACATTGTCAGAAATTATACTAAATGCCTCCTCCTAAAATTATTTTGAGCAATTTGTTTAGGAGGCCACACCATGTGTAAATGGGTGTGGTGATATGCTAGACACTGTTGCAGAAGCAATGAAAAAGGCATTTAAAAGAACAAAAAACCTCCAAAACTGGCAATGTTTTACAGATGCTTGAAACACACTGTAGACTTCAATGCTAGACGCTTCTAACAGTTTCCACTCAAAAATCTGGTAGAAAATCTAAAGAGATTCTGATCATATGTAAAGTATATCAGTGGCAGGACACAATCAATACCTTCACTGTGCAATAGTAACGGTAATGTTACCAATAACAGTGCCACTCAAGAGGAATTACAAAACCCAAGTTTTCCAATATTCCTTCACCAGATACGATGAAGTTGTTGTGACTTGCCAATCTTTCAAAATGCCACCGCGCAGTTACGCATGTCCTCTACATGCGGCGCTGTCTGCCAGCCAGCCAGCGGCCACTAGACTCGGACTCAGTTATGATTTGAGTGTTAAAGTGTACACACGTCTTACTCTGTTTACTTGATCTGTGACTTTCATGTATTGCGTCTTCCTTGAAATGTATTTGTTCAACTTGAAGTTATAACAATTGGCAACGAGGTAGTGATTTTTCTTTTCCATCTTTGAGCCACATATTTCTATGGCTACTTTAGAGCAACTATTGCAAGGTCTCATAGAACAGCAAACGCTTCTCACAAATGTGATTCGTGATTTCGTCGCGGCATCATATGTGGGGCATCTCTCGTTGTTGTCTCTACCTCCTTTTCCTCCTTACGACGAGGTGGGGGAAGACTGGTCTGATTACGAAAAACGTCTTCGACAGCACTTCTTGGCATTTCATGTCGCGGACGAAGAAACATGTAAGTTTCTGTTACTTTCATGGATTTCGCCTCAAATGTATTGGTTGTTGTCGCAATTGGCTCCTTTGAAAGATCCTGCGTCTTTGTCCTTTGCTGAAATGTGCCCACTTCTGTCCGTCTATTTTCAAAAGCAAACGCATGTGGTAGCCTCTCGTGTTGCCTTTTATTGTTGTTAAAAACAACTGAATCAATCCTATCACGCTTGGGCTGCTGAACTTCATGGCCTCAGTAGAAAGTGTCAATTTGTTACTGAAGTTCACAAAGAATCCTACGCCGATTCCATGGTACGGGATGCTATTATCCAATCGGCGCCAAACAAAGAAGTTAGGCAACGTGCCCTTCAGTTGGCAAATCCGACTCTAGATGAAGTCCTATCCATCGCGCAGTCTTTTGAAATTTCTCGAGCTGCTGGAGCGCAAATAGAGGCAAGGGGCGACGTCGGGGGGGGGGGATACAACCACTGTGATATGTTGACGAAGCGTGTGGCATGTCCCTGCAGGCCGACGTGGCCGCAGTACGCTCCCAAGCGCAGCCCCAGCCTAACCATAAACAAAGCTCTAAGAAACTGCAGCAAAACCCACGGCAACTTCCTTCATGTCCGCAGTGTTTTACAAAACATTCATGAGAAGATTGTGCACAATGTTGGGCTGTGTGTCACAAAAAAGAGAGAGAGAGAGAGAGAGAGAGAGAGAGAGAGAGAGAGAAGAAAGGGTCATGTGTCATCCGTTTGCAAATCCGACCGCATACATGATGTTCATGAACATGATGCTGATTCTGTGTTGTCAATTGCACTTCTTCCCTTTCAGGGAAGTTATTCCTCACTGTCCAAATACTTGGTCGAGATGTTCGCATGTAGGTGGATACTGGTTCTGCTGCCACTATCATCAGTTCTCAGATGTATCTTCAGTTGGGTTCTCCAATCCTGTCACCTGTCACTCGGCAATTACGGACTTACAATAAACAGAAGATTTCTCTCTTGGGACAATTTGATGCTGACGTATCTTACAAATCTGTCGTTCGCACTGTTACCATATTTGTGGTCGACCATAGTAACATGGAGAATCTGTTTGGTTTCGATGCCTTTCGTGTTTTTGGATTCTCTGTAGATGACTCTGTCAATATCGTCTCTGATGCTATTCCTTATGCTCAATTGGATTCCTTGTCGACAACATTTTTGTCCCTTTTTTCTCCTGGGTTAGGCCATGCATACGACTTTGAAGCTCATATCACGCTCAAAACCACTGCTCAGCATAAGTTTTTTTGGGCTCAGCCCATTCCTGTGGCCCTTTGTGAACAGGTCAAATGGGAGCTGGATCATCTCACTGTTTCAGGGGTCTTGCTTCCTGTCACTTCCAGTGAGTGGTCCTCTCCTGTCGTTGTCTTTGCTAAGCCAAATGGTGATATTCGTTTCTGTGGCAATTTCAAAGCCACTGTAAATGCCCAATGCCTTATCGACACTTACCCTATGCCTCGACCTGAAGAATTGTTCACTAAACTTGCTGGAGACCAGTAGTTTTCTAAACTTGACCTGTCAGAAGCTTATCATCAACTTCCTCTCGACGCTGGTTCCTGGCAGTTTCTGGTCCTTAACACGCCTTTCGGCCTCTATCAATACCAACGATTGCCATTTGGGGTTGCCAGTGCCCCCGCTCTCTTTCAGCGATTCTTGGAACAATTATTGCTCACTGTCCCTGGGTGTATAAATTACCAGGACGAGGTAGTTGTCACTGGCTCCACCACTGACGAACATCTTCAAAATCTCTGCACACTTTTTCATGTCTTACAGACTGCTGGTCTTAAGTGTAATCTTCAGAAATCAAAATTTTCTCAGGCATATATCATGTACTTGGGGTTTCAACTCTCTCGGGATGGTATTCGTCCGCTTCAGCAAACTGTCGCTGCGATCGTTGCCCTACCTCGCCCTACATCTGTTAAGGAATTGCAGGCCTTCTTGGGGAAAATAGCATACTATCACAAGTTTTTACTGTCTGCTGCTCTGGTTGCTCAGCCGTTGCATCGCCTGTTGCATAAAAACGTACCTTTTCACTGGTCCGCATAATGCGATGCGGCTTTCCAGAAATTGAAGACTATGCTGAAATAGGCCCCGTGCCTGGCTACTTATCAACCTGGCCAACATCTTGTTCGTGCCACGGACGCCTCTCAATACGGGGTCGGTGCAGTCCTTGCGCACTGTTTTCCTGATGGTTCTGAACAACCCATTGCTTACGCCTCCAAAACGCTCACGGGTGCCAAAAAAAAGTATTCTCAAATTGAAAAAGAAGCTTTGGCCATTATTTATGCTCTTCATAAGTTTGGTGCTTTTCTCTATGGATCCAAATTTCATCTTGTTACGGATCACAAACTACTTGTTTCCTTGTTTCATCCATCAACGTCACTTCCCGACAAGGCTGCACACCGCCTCCAGCGTTGGGCTCTTTACTTGTCTCGTTTCAATTATGAGATTCATTTCCGGCCAACGGCTCAACATGTGAATGTTGATGCACTGTCTCGCCTTCCCATGGGTCTTGATTTGGCATTCGATAGGGACGAACTTCTGTGTTTCCACCTGGATGTTGCCGAGCAGCGGGTCGTGGACGGGTTCCCCATCACAGGGGAGCGGCTGGCGGCTGCTACGGGTTCTGACCCTACCCTCTACAGGGTTTTACGCTGTATTCAGAAGGGTTAGCCAGATCGTCCGTCCGCTAAGACTTCTGATCCGTTGCGGAACTAACGATGCTTTGCATTACCGCCTCACGGCTAGGGATTCGTGTTATCCTCCTTTCCACCGAAAATGCTTCGCCGCGTGTTGTGGTACCTGTGTCTTTGCATGCTTCGGTCTTGTGCCTCCTTCACCAAGGGCACTGGGGTGTCTCTTGCACAAAGTCTCTGGCGCGCCGTCATGTGTACTGGCCCAGCATCGACTCTGAAATCACACACATGGTTGCTGCCTGCAGCCCTTGTGCGTCACAGGCTGCCACCCCGAAGTCATCTTTGTCACCGTGGCCTTCGCCTGAGAATCCCTGGGAGGGTATTCATGCTGACTTCGCGGGACCTTTTTTAGGTACTTGTTGGCTTCTCATTATTGATGACTACTCTAACTTTCCTTTCATTGTCCGTTGCACGTCGCTTACCACCGCGGCAACCACCAATGCTCTAGCTCGCATTTTCTCTTTGGAAGGCCTTCCCTCTGCTCTTGTTACTGATAATGGTCTGCAATTTGCCTCTTCCGATTTTGCGGATTTTTGTGCCCGTCATGGCGTCATGCATGTCATGGCCCCTCCATTCCATCCACAGCCAAACGGTGAGGCTGAACGACTGGTCCGCACATTTAAGGCTCAGATGAGGAAACTCCTGACTTCTTCTGCTGCTGATGATGCGGTTCTCCAATTTCTGGCTTCTTACCATTTCACCCCCATGGGCGACCACAGCCCGGCTGAGCACTTACATGGCCGACAGCCCCGCACGCTACTTCATCTTCTGCGGCCTTCCACCTCACGGCCGTGGGTGCCTTCGCTTGGCCGGTTCACCGCCGATGACCTTGTATGGGTATGGGGATATGGCAGGCAGCCAAAATGGAGTCCTGGCCGCATCTTACGACACCGTGGCCAACGCCTGTATGAAATCCAGACAGACACGGGTGTTGCAGTGAGTCATTCAGACCAGCTTCGGCCTCGTGTGCCGGCAACGCCTGTTCCAGATGCCGCTACACCACCTCCGGCTCTACCTGACACTCAGGATACTAGACTCTCTCATTACTCACAATGCAGTCCTCTCACCATCATATCGGTGTCAGCAAAAGAACTGACGCCACCAGGAGACGTGCCCATGCAGGAACCAGATGACCATCATCTGTCGGAGCAACTTTACTCGCCTCCTTCTCCTACAGACGTGGACACATCGCCCATGTCTCCTGTTATAACAACCGGACTTGCCGCAACGGGCAGATTGGTGCACGGGGCCCCAGCAGATTCGACCCCCACGTCTCCTGTCTTCTCGACCCGTTATCATCGGGGACACTTCCTTTCATATGGGAAGCCTCCTCCTCGAGACTTTACGGCCAGTCAAACAACACCTATGGACTTAAGCAATCTACAGGCCACCTCCATCAAGACCTGTGCAAAAACTTCAAAGGGGAGAAAAGTGTTGTGACTTGCCGATCTTTCGAAGTGCCGCCGTGCAGTTACGCGTGTCCTCTACATGCGGCGCTGTCTGCCAGCCATGCAGCAGCAGCGCCTCCTAAGCGGCCAGCAAGCCAGTGGCCGCTAGACTCTGACTCAGTTATGATTTGACTGTTAGAGTGTACACACGTCTTACTCTGTTTACTTGATCTGTGACTTTCATGTATTGCGTCTTCCTTGAAATATATTTGTTCAACTTGAAATTATAACAGAAGTAAATATCCAAAATTCAAATCACAAACAGCCACAATCATAAGTAATTTAGAAGTAAATACCCTTGTTGTACTGGAGCAAATGAAGTCACTTAATAAAGGAAAGTCTTCCGCTCCAAATTATACTGCAACTTGCTTCCTTTCAGAGTATGCGGATGAAACAGCTTCATTTTCAGCAATCCTTTACAACTGCACACTCCATGAAAGAACCACATCTAAAGACTAAAAAGTTGCACATGATAGTCCAACAAACAAGAAACGAAATAGAAGTAATCTGCTGAATTATAGACCCATATTATTGACATAATATTCAGAAGGGTTTTGAAACAAGTGCTATGCCCAAATATTATGGATTATCTAGAAGAAAGCAATATATTGAAATATAAACAGTATTGATTCAAAAAATATTGTTCTTGTGAAACAATACTGGCTCTTTGTTCTCATGAAGTAATGAGTGTTACCTACAAGGGCTCTGAAGTTGATTCCATTTTTCTAGATTTCCAGAAGATTGAATTTTCTCATTTTGTCATCTGTTTAATTGTTAAAAACCATTCAACAGCCAAGATTGCATAAAATATTTCTTTATTTTAGACAACCACTTTCAACAGACTATGCTCTCATCTTCACATCTTAAAATCTTCTGTTGTAAAACATCTTCATTTTATGCTGATCTCACACAGAAGATGTCTAGCAGATATCCACTTGACATTTTGTGTGTGATGTCAGCAAAAAATAAATGTGTTTTACAACAAAAGATGTTAAGATCTGAAGATGACAGCATAGTCTGTTGAAACCGGTTGTCTTAATAAAGAAATATTTTATGCAGTCTTGGATGCTGAATGGTTTTTAACAATTTCCAGAATGCTTTTTGAAGCCTTTCTTCACATGCGGCTCCTAATCAAATCGTGTGTCTATGGAGTATTATCTCAACTGTATCAATGGATTTGTATCAAATTGATCACAGTTTGTAGTAACCGATAGGAAGGCATCAAGTGGAAGAGAGCTGATAACTGGGGTTCCCCCAAGGAAGTGTTACAGACCCTCTGCTGTTCCTAATCTACATACATGATTTAGGAGATGATATGAGCAACCTTCTTGGATCATCTGCAAATGATACTGTCATTTATGATCTAATAAAGTCACCAGAATATCAACAATGAATTTCAAAATGATTTAGACAAGGTGTCTGTATGATGCAAAAGGTTCCAACTGACTCTACGCAATAAAAAGTGTGGGTTCCTGCACACTAGTACTAAAAAAACATTCCATTAAATTTTAGCTACAAAATAAATGACACAAATTTAAAGGATGACAATTCAACTAAATATCTAGGGATTACAATAACAAGCAATCTGAATTGAACCCATCACATACGGGTGATGAACCAACGACTGTGTTTTATTAGCAGAACACACAGACGATGCAACAAATTTACTAAACAGACTGCCTAAACTGTGCTTGCCTGTCCTTTTCTGGAGTACCACTGTGTGGTATCGATACTTATGAGACAGAAATGGAGGAGGATATCAAAAAATTCAAAGAACAGCAGCTCATTTTGTATTATCATGAAATAGGAGAGAGAGTGTCATGGATATGATAAGTGAGTTGAGATGATGAACATTAAAACCAAGGCATTTCTCACCGTGGCAAGATCTTTTCTTGAAATTTTAACTATTAGTTTTCTCCTGCAGATATGAAAATATTTTGTTTATCCCACCTACAAAGAGAGACATGATCATCATAATAAAATAAGAGAATATGTGCTTTTACAGAAGGATTTAGGTGTTCATTTTTCCCATGTGCTATTCAAAAGTTGGACAATCAAGAAACAGTCTGAAAGTGGTTCTATAAATCATCTGCCAAGCACTTAAGTGTGAATTGGGGAGTATCTAATGGGAAGTCCAGGATGGAATAACAGATTGCTAAACAAAGGACTAAGTCACAGACATGCTCAATGAAAAAGAACACTAGAAATATTTTCAGTTTTTGGACAAAGACCTTCAGAAGCAGAAATCTCAGACAACAACTAGTACACAAATAGCCACTGTCTCCAAGCACTAAGGCCATTGGTTGTGCCTGTCTGTGACTCCATATTGTTGGAGAGTATCACATGTAGATGTTGACCCAAGTGTTCACCTGAGTTATTTAGGGACCACAGAAAACATAAATAATCGATTTTAATTCTGTTCCTCCTAAATACATGTCCAGTTTCTCTATCTTTGAGCTACTTTATTCTTTTCAAAAGCATGTTGATAAAGTGTCATACTTAAAGAGTGGTAATATTGTGTTTAACAATTTCAGAGACTTGCTTGCCTGATGTGGTACACCAGTAACCATAACAATTCATATTAAAATGGTCTTGGATACACAGTATTGGTGTTCATAACAACATTTATTTTATAATTTGTTATGCACCAGCTTTTGGCTTTCTGGGCCATCCTCAGATAACTTACGACTAAACAGGTAGTCTACACAACATCAGCATTTGGTTCTCCGAAGATATGTGATCTTTTCCAACTATATACACTCAATGGTTAAAAGTATAAGGGTGTATACACAAAAAACGATATTATGAAAAGAGTAGTTTCTACTCACCATATAATGGAGATGCTAAGTTGCTAATAGGCACAACAAAAACACTGTCACAAAATAATCTTTCGGCCAACAAGGCCTTTGTCAAAAATAGATGACAGACACACATGCATGAATGCACGTGTGCCCACACACACACACGCAAACTCGACTCACACACATCTGACCACAGTCTCTGGCAGCTGAAGCCACTGGCAGTGTGGCTCCAGCTGCCAGAGACTGTGGTCAGATGTGTGTGAGTTGCGTTTGTGTAAAGCTTATTTTGTGACAGTCTTTTTGTAGAGCCTATCTGCAACTCAGCATCTCCACTATACAGTGAGTAGCAACTATCCTTTTCATAATATTGTTAAATTCCATTCTGGATTTTCCATTGTGTACATGTGAGGATTGGCACAAACTACTATTTGGCATAGAACAACAAACTAGAGTGCAATCGTATGATGTCACAATTTTTTATTTAATTGTCTTGATTGCACATATTTTTGAACTGAATTACTGGTTTTGGCTACACTGTAGTCATCTTCAGAATCTCTCATTCTGCAGCACTACAACAAGTCTTCACCACATGACTCATGTTATTTTAAGTGGTTATTAGCTGTTGCTGTGCAGCAGAATGAGAGGTTCTGAAGGCAGCCAAAACTAGTAAGTCCTGTTCGAAAAGCTTTGCAATCAAGACAACTAAATAAAAAATTATGTACAAATCACTATGTTATATGGACAAAGAAACTGGTGAGTGTGACGAACAAGCCGAAAAAAGGGGGCAGAGGAGAGAAGCCATCAATGGAACAGGGGTGGGGAACAATTACACTATTTACAACAAGGATACTATCTAATGGTGAGAAAAAATATTAACTGGCTGTGGCTACTTTAGTAAGGGTGACTAATGGACCTGTGTTTGATCATTAAGGATCAGGTCAGAATTCTTTGATAGGAATTTACTTGCAGTCAGAATCAGTTCATACTGAATTATAAAATAAATATTATTGTGGAATCCCAGCAAAAAAATGATGCTAACTAAATGTATTGCAAAATATATGAACAGGCATTGTAGGGTGCACACACCTAAAGGAAAAAAGCTTCTTGAATACAACTATGACCCTTCAATGTGGGTCTTTTCTAGTAACACACAACGTATTAACAAATAGGAAGTACTAGAACTTGTAGCACTTCACATCACAACTACTACATCTCTTCAATTCTATCACAAGTGAGTATTTCTAATTTTTCCACACTTCTCCAAGAACACCAGAAAAATTTCTCTCAAACTGTTTCACTCTTCCTAAATCTACCAATTCACAACAGCAACTGCAGATAACTAACTCACATTATTAGATGTTCCAGGCTGCCATTTGTGAAACACCAACCACACAATGTACCATCTTCAAGTTCATGTCTCAGGGGATATTGTCTCTGCCATTCTTGAGATCATGACCTCGACTCTACAATCCTTTGCTCACACCTACTTGTAACTAGTCTCTGCCAACCTCGGCTAATGCCTAGCTGTACTATGTCTCTGCAACCCTTAGCTCATATATAGCTGGATCTCGACTCTAGCAAGCTTGGCTCATACCAAGCTGGACCTCGGTTCTGGTGTCCTTGGCTCATGCCTAGCTGGACGTCATCTCTGACATTCTTGGCTCATACGTAGTTGGAGCTCGTCTCTGCCGTTTTTCAGCTCACCTCTCGCAGAACCTCATGTCACCCATCCTTGAGTTCACATCCCACAGGACCTCATCTCTGACATCTGCAAGACAATGCATCACAGGACATCATCTCCGCCATCCTTGATCTCTCATCTCACTGGAACTAATTTCTGCCACCCTTGAGCTCATGTCTCGCAGAATCATATCTCTGCCATCCATGAGCTCATAATCTTAAGTATACCATCCTCGGCTCAAGCCCAGCTGGATCTCATCTCCACCATCCTCAGCTTATGCCTTGCTGAACCTCATCTCTGCTACCCTTGGCTCACACATAGCCGCACTTCACCTCTCCTGCCTCCGAGTTCACGTCTCACAAAACTTCGTCTCTGCCATCCTTGCGCTTACATGTCATGGGAACTTGTCTTTGCCATCCTCGAGCTCATGTTGTGTGGGTCTGACGGCACTGAGCTCATGACCTTGACTCTGCCACCTTCGGCTCACACCTAGCTCGACCTCATCTCTGACATCCTTGGCACATTCATAGCTCTGTCTGCCGTCATCAGCTTGTGCTAGCTGGACCTTGTCTCTCCCATCCTGGGCCACACATAGCTGGACCTCATCTCTGCTGTCCTCAGCTCATGCCTAGCTGGACCTCGTCTTTACCATCCTCAGCACACACCTAGCTGGATATCATCTCTGGTGTCTTCAGCTCACGCCTCGCTGTACTCTGTCTTTGCCGTCTGAAGTTCATGTATTGCTGGACCTTCTCTCGGCCATTCTCAGCAGGTGCCTAACTGGACCTCATCTCTGCCATCCTTAGCTCACACCTAGCACCTAGCTGGACCTCGTCTCTGCCATCCTCGGCTCATGCCTAGCTGGACCTCATCTGTGCGGTCCTGAGCTTACACCTCCCTGGACCTCATCTCTGCTGTCCTTGGCTCATGCCTACCGGGATCTTGTCTCTGCTGTCCTTGGCTCCTGCCAAGTTGGACCTTGCCTTTGCCATACTCATTTCATGCCTAGATGGATCTTGTCTCTGTCATCCTTAGCTCACACCTAGCACCTAACTTGACCTCATCTCTGCCATTCTTGGTTCATGCCTAGCTGGAACTCACCTCTGCCATCTTTGTTCGTGCCTAGCTGGACCTCATCACTGCCATCCTCTGCTCTTGCCTAACTGACCCTCATCTCTGCTGTCCTCGGCTCACACCTAGCTGGACCTCATCTCTGCTGATCTTAAGTCGGGCCTAGCTGGACCTTGCCTCTGCCATCCTCAGCTCACACCTACTTGGATCTTTCTCTTGCCATCCTTGGCTCACTCCTAACACCTAGTTGGACTTGTCTCTGCCATCCTTGGATCACACCTAGCTGGACCTCGTCTCTGCCGTCCGTGGAGCATGCCTAGATGGACCTCATCTCTGCCATCCTGGTGTCATGCCCAGCTGAACAATGCCTTAGCTATCCTCAGCTAACACCTAGCTGGACCTCATCTCTGTTGTCCATGAGCTCACACTTCACTGGATCTCATCTTCAACTGACCATGGGCTCATTGTCTTGCTGGACTTTAATGTCATTGATATACCACCAGTCAAGAACATTCCACTGAAAAGTCAAGTATTGACTTTCAGCCATTTAAAGGAACTGTGTAGTTGTATTTTATTCATTAACCCTAATAAATGTGTCATTCTTCCTGGATACCTGGGTAAATCCACTGTAGTGTGTTGTTCCCCTTAGTTGCAAATACAAAACACAATGTATTGCCAAACAGCTTTTTGGGATATTTTATGCTTTTCTTAAATCATGAATTACTTCGACGAAATAAATCTCGGGTGAACAGCCTGGTATGAGTGTGCATAGGACACAATATTTTGGCAATCGACCTCGTTGCCATCATCAGGTGTGCTGATGATGGCAACGTGGTCGATTGCCGAAATATTGTGTCCTATGCACACTCATACCAGGCTGTTCACCTGAGATTTATTTTGTCATAAAATACACCTGGAGAAATTGAAGAATCACATGAATTACTTTATCTGATGCTCTGGATGCCCATTACAACATATTTTTTGTTAAATTCATATTTTATTAATGGTTTTTCCATGTGCAAAAAGCTCTATGCTGTATTATTCCAAGAAAATAGTGAAAAGTTTCTTCTTATCCTGAATTCTAAATCTACATCTACATGATTACTCTGGTATTCACAATATCCTGAATTCTACATCCACATGATTACTCTGGTATTCACAATAAAGTGCCTGGCAGAGGGTTCAATGAACCATCTTCATGCTGTCTCTCTACCGTTCCACTCTCGAACGGCACACGAGAAAAACCATCACTTAATGCACTTAAATTTTTCCGTGCAAGCCCTAATGATGATCATTTCTCCCTATGTAGGTGAGTGCCAACAAAAATTTTTCGCAATCGGAGGAGAAAACTGGTGATTGAAATTTTATGAGAAAATCCTGTCGCAACGAAAAAAGCCTTTGTTTTAATGATTACCACTCCAATTCATGTATCATGTCTGTGACACTATCTCCCCTATTTCGCGATAATACAAAACAAGCTGCCCTTCTTTGTACTTTTTCGATGTCATCTGTCAGTCCCACCTGATGCGGATCCCACAGCGGACAGCAGTGCTCCAGAATAGGGCGGACAAGTGTAGTGTAAGCAGTCTCTTTGGTAGACCTGTTGCACCTTCTAAATGTTCTGCCAATGAATTGCAGTCTTAGGTTTGCTCTACCCACAATATTATCTATGTAGTCGTTCCAATTTAGGTTATTTGAAATTGTAATCCCTAAGTATTTAGTTTAATTTACAGCCCTCAGATTTGTGTGACTTATCGCGTAATCGAAATTTAGCTGATTTCTTTTAGTACTCAAGTGAATAACTTCGCACTTTTCTTTATTCAGGGTCAATTGCCACTTTTCGCGCCATACAGATACCTTATCTAAATCATTTTGCAAGTGGTTTTGATCATCTGATGACTTTACAAGACAGTAGTGACAGCATCATCTGCAAACAATCTAAGACGGGTACTCAGATTGTCTCCTATGTCGTTAATATAGATCAGGAACAATAGAGGGCCTATAACACTTCCTTGGGAAACGCCGGATATTACTTCTGTTTTACTCGATGACTTTCCGTCTATTACTACGAACTGTGACCTTTCTGACAGGAAATCATGAATCCAGTCGCACAACTGAAGCGATACTCAGTAGGCACGCAGTTTGATTAGAAGACGCTTGTGAGGAGCGATGTCGAAAGCCTTCTGGAAATCTAAAAATATGGAATCAATTTGATATCCCCTGTCAATAGCACTTATTACTTCATGAGTATAAGGAGCTAGTCGTGTTTCACAAGAACGATATTTTCTGAATCCGTGCTGGCTATATGTCAACAAATCGTTTTCTTCGAGGTACTTTATAATGTTCGAATACAGTATTATTATTTATTTTATGGCCTTCATTGGACCACTCTAGTCAAAAATACAAAGTTGTAAACAAGTTGTTACACAGGGATACAATCTGGCTCAACAATAATTTAATATGATATTTAGGTAATATAATTATATAGAGTCTATTCTTATATGAAAGGTGTTTTGCTCTTCTGTCTGGCCAATATTTCTTCATTCTTTCAGATATTTTCTTTCTTTCTTCATCTTAAACCACTCTTCCTGTACTCCTTTTATTGATTTTCATTTGTAGTCTGGTTTGTGGGTCTTTCAGTATTCTGGTTTTCTCTGTCTTGTTTTTTAGGTTCAAATGGCTCTGAGCACTATGCGACTTAACTTCTGAGGTCATCAATCGCCTAGAACTTAGAACTAATTAAACCTAACTAACCTAAGGACATCACACACATCCATGCCCGAGGCAGGATTCGAACCTGTGACCATAGCGGTCGCTCGGCTCCAGACTGTAGCGCTTAGAACCGCACGGCCACTCCGGCCGGCTTTGTTTTTTTAGGTCATCTACTATAATTTGGAGTTCTTTTATATCTTCCTTAATTTCTGTGATCCATTTAATGTCGCTCTTGCTATTCCACAATTTTTATATTATTTTTTTACTAATTCTGTTTTCTGGAGTTCTCATCAGATGCCCAAAGAATGAGATGCATTTCTTGCTGATCGTGCTCATGACTGGTTCTGTTTTCTTATATACTGTTTCATTTGATGCTATTCTCTAATGTCCATTTATTTTATACTGTTTATTTATACATGTCCTAATTATTCTTCTTTCTATTTATAGTATTCTGTCAATTTCTGCTGTATTAGTTGTTTTGAAGATAGTTTCAGCTGCATACGTTATTTCTGGTTGTGTAATTGTTTTATAGTGTTTTAATTTTGCATCTATAGATAGGCTTTTTTTGTTGTATTAAGATTTGGTAATGTAATTTGCGTAGTTCAGTTTTTTTATTCTATTCTGCCATGATGGCTTCTCATTTAGATTGTATGTTATTATTTCACCTAAATATTTAAATTTATCAACAATTTTGATTTCCTGTTCTCCTATTGTAATTTTGTTTGCAAGTGGTGGATCAGTTAGCATGATCTCCATTTTTTTTCAAATGATATTCTAAGGCCTACTTTCTCTGCTATTTCTTGTAGTGATTTCACTTGTTGCCTGGCTTCTTGAACGGTGCTGGCTAGGAGAGCAAGATCGTCAGCGAATCCCAAGCAGTTTAAGCTAATGTCATCTTTTGCACTTCCAATTCTTATCATCTTTGGATTGTACTTTTACTATTCTCTCATTATGTATTCCAGTGCACAGTTGAACAGTAATGGTGATAGGCAGTCACCTTGTCATAAGCCTGTTTTTATGAGGAATGGTTCCGAAATTTCTCCTCTAAACTTCACTTTTGTTTTGGTGTTGGTTAGAGTGAGTTGTATTATTTTAATTAGTTTTTGATGGAGTCCTAGATTTCTTAAAATTTTTAATACTGAAGGTCTGTGGAGACAGTCATTTGCCTTCTTAAAATCTACAAATGTTATTGCCAGAGATTTCTTCCGTTTCTTGTAGTATACCATAGCCAATTTTAAACTAATTATCTGCTCTGCACAGCTTCTCCATGGTCTGAAACCTCCCTGACATTCCCCTAACTCCTGCTCTGATTGCTCCTTGATTCTTTCATATAGGATCTCGGATAGAATTTTGTATGTGCAATCTAGGAGAGAGATTCCTCTGTAGTTGTCTGGGTTGCACTTATCTCCCTTTTTGTGTAGTGGGTGGATGATAGCTGTGGTCCAATGTTCGGGGAATCATTCTGCTACCCAAATTTTTGTTAGAGCCATGTGTAAGGAGGTCTTGAGTGGATCACTTGCTTATTTCCACATTTCAACAAAAACCTGATCTTCTCCACATGCCTTATAATTTTTTTGTTCTTTAAGAATTTTTTCTACTTCTTGGAAATTTGAAGGGTGTAGTTTGTTAGGTTTGGTTTTTATTGGGGTATTTATGTTGATTTGTAAGGGTTCTTTGGGTTCCTCGCAATTCAGAAGTTTGTTAAATGCTTTTGCCATGATTTCTGCATTTTCCTTGTTACTGTGTGTCATTCTTCCATCTTCATCTTTTAGTATTAGTGTAGGGGCCTCATATTGTTGTAGTTGTTTCCCAAAGATTTTATAGTAGTTCCTGGAGTTGGTTTTATGATAATTACCTTCTATAGAGTTTATAATATCTTTATGGAATCCTCTATTGATTCTTCTAATATTTTGTGTGAATTTTTTTCTTTCATTTTTTAGGTTGATGGCATTTTCTTCAGTTTTATGTGTTTGAAACTTTAACCATGCTTGGTGTCTATTTTCACGGAATTTGTCACATTCTGATGTCCACCATGCATGTTTCCTTCATGGGTTCAAGGGAGCTAGATTCTCTGCTTCTTTTTTAAGATTAGGCACTAATTGTTCTAGATCATCTGTTATTTGATGTTTGTGTTACTTGTGTTACTAGAATTTAGAACTACTTAAACCTAACTAACCTAAGGACATCACACACATCCATGCCCAAGGCAGGATTCGAACCTGCGACCGTAGCGGTCGTGCTGCCCCAGACTGTCTTGTTGGTATTTATTATTTTTAATTATCTGATAAGGGTCAAACTTCCTTTTTATTTTATTAGTTTTTCCGGTCCTCTTCTTTAACGGAGTGAATTTGATTTTAATTTTAACTATATAATGGTCTGAGCCTGTGTCTGCTCCTCTCAGTACTTTAACATTGTGGTTCTCCTTATGAAAATTTTTGTCCATACAGACATGGTCTAGCTGCCACTCCCCCTTCCTCCAGTCCAGATGTTTCCATGTTTTAAGTTTACTTGGCTTCCTCTTAAAGTATGTTGCTTTAGATATAAGGTTGTGTTCTCTGCAGACTTCTACAAGTCTTTGACCATTTTTGTTCATAAATTTATGTGGACACCATTTTCCAATTATATCTTTATATTTCCTTTCTTTTCCCAACTGAGCGTTGAAATCTCCCAATAAGATTTTTACATTCTTTTTATTTACTCTGTTCACAGTTTGTTCTAGAAGGTCCCAAAATTTATCTACCTCTTCCTTTGTTTTTGTTAGAAAATTTTTTTCATTTGTTGGGGCATGAGCATTTATTATTGTATAGGTTTTATTCACTGTTTTAAAGCTTAGAGTTGCAATTCTTGGTGATACTGTTTGGAAATCTGTTACTGAATCTATTATTTTTATGTTTACTAAAAACCCTGTTCCAAACTGGGGACATTGTTTCACTGCCCTCGGTCCTGGTTTCCCATTATAAATTCTGTATCCTTGTGATTCGAATGGGACCTCTGTGGTGTTTCTCATTTCTTGGATCCCTGTTATTAAAGTTTTTGTTTATTTAGTTCATCTGTGAGCTCCTTGAGTTTTCCGGTCTGAAGTAGTGAGTTTATGTTGTGTGTTGCTATATAATTTATCTGCTAATGTTTAATTTTCTGTGCATTTTGATGGTTGCAAACGCTCCGATTCATTGCTGTCTTCTAGTTGACTACCCACCGAATTCGACGTAGCTTTTTCCTGCCTTTTTGAGCAGGATGGTGGAACTTTTTTTCCTAAATGACTTTTCCATTTTTGACTTTTGAAGGTTGTCAACCTTAGTTGGAGCAAGCTCCGATTTACAACTACGGTTGTTAACCGCAGAGGGTGTGTTTGGTCCGTGAGAGCTATTTTATTTCACTCAAGTCCACCGGAAAACCGGTGAGGACTTCCCTATCTGCCACCTGGGACGCGCCACGTAGGAGTATCACCTCTCCTCCTACTATGACAGCATAGTAGGTTCGTGGCAGTATATGTTCTAAAACCCTACTGCAAATCGACATTAGTGATATAGGTCTGTAATTCAGTGGATTACTCCTACTTCCCTTTTTGGGTATTGGTGCGACATGAGCAATTTTCCAGTCTTTAGATACATATCTTTCTGTGAGCAAGTGGTTGTATATAATTGCTAAATATGGAGCTATTTTATCAGCATACTCTGAGAGGAACCTGACTGGTATACAATGTGGACCGGAGGCCTTGCATTTATTAAGTGATTTAAGCTGCTTTGTTACACCGAGGATATCTACTTCCAAGTTTCTCATCTTGGCAGTTGTTCTTGATTGGAATTTGGGAATATTTACTTCGTCTTCTTTGGTGAAGGAGTTTCGGGAAACCATGTTTAATAACTCTGCTTTAGTGGCACTGTCATCAGTGACTTCATCGTTGTTATCGCGCAGTGAAGGTATTGATTGTGTCTTGCCACTGGTGTGCTTTTGTATGACCAGAATCTCTTTGGGTTTTCTGCCAGATTTCGAGACAGAATTTCATTGAAGTACATGCCATATTTCAAACTGCTGTAAAACTTTGCCAATCTTGGGGATTTTGCGTTCTTTTAAATTTGGCATGTTTTTTTCGTTGCTTCTGTAACAACGATCTGACCCGTTTTGTGTACCATGGGGGATCAGTACCATCACTTATTAATTTATGTGGTATATATATATATCTCTCAATTGCTGTTGATACTATCTCTTTGAAAACATTCCACAACTTTTCTACACTCACATGATCAGATCGGAAGGAGTGAAGAGCGTCTCTTAAAAAGGCGTTAAGAGCATTTTTATCAGCTTTTTTAAATAGATACACTTTGCGTTTCTTTTTGATGGTTGTAGGTGTTACAGTATTCAGCCTAGCAGCAACTGCCTTGTGGTCGCTAATCCCTGTATTCGTCACAACACTCACTATTTGTCCAGGATTATTTGTTGCTAAAAGGTCAAGTATGCTTTCGCAACCATTTACGCTTCGAGTGGGCTCATGAACTAATTGTTCAAAATAATTTTCTGAGAAAGCATTCAGTACAATTTCGGATGATGTTTTATGCCTGCTGTCGGCTTTAAACGTATAATTTATCTGGCATATCGAGGGTAGATTGAAGTCACCACCGACTGTAATTGTATGAGCGGGGTACTTATTTGAAACGAGACTCAAGTTTTCTTTGAACTGTTCAGCAACTATGTCTTCTGAGCCGGGGGGTTGGTAAAATGATCAAATTAATAGTTTAGTCCGATTGTCAGGTATAACTTCTACCCATACTATTTCACATGAACTATCTACTTCAATTTCGCTACAAGGCAAACAACCTCTGACAGCAATAAATATTCCACCACCAACTGTATTTAATCTATCCTTCTGAACACTGTTAGATCATTCGAAAAAATTTCGGCTGAACTTATTTCTGGCTTTAGCTAGCTCTCTGTACCTACAACTATTTGAGATTCAGTGCTTTCTATTAGAACTTGGAGCTCTGGTTCTTTCCCAACACAGCTACAACAATTTACAACTACAATACCAATTGTTTCTACAACTACCTTACTGTGTTTTACCTGCCCACTTTCTGATGGACGCCCCTTCTGTGGTTCCCTGAGACCCACTAACCTAAAAAACCGCCCAGTCCCTTCCACATAGCCCCCGCTACCCGTGTAGCTGCCTCCTGTGTGTAGTGGACTCCTGACCTATTAAGCGGAACCTGGAAACCCACCACCCGATGGCGCAAGTCAAGGAATCTGCAGCCTACACGGTCACAGAACCACCTGAGCCTCTGATTCAGACCGTCCACTCGGCTCTGCACCAAAGGACCACAGTCGGTTCTATCGACGATGCTGCAGATGGTGAGCTCCGCCTTAATCTCGGAAGCAAGACTGGCAGTCTTTACCATTTCCACTAGCCGCCGAAACCAGACAGAATCTGCTCTGATCCAAAGTGACACACGTCATTGGTACTGACATGAGCCATCACCTGCAGATGGCTGCACCCTGTACTCTTCATAGCATCCGGGAGCCCCATTTCCACATCCGGAATGACTCCCCCCGGAATGCACACAGAGTGTACACTGGCTTCCTTCCCCTCCTTGGCAGCCATGTTCCTAAGGGGCCCCACTATGCGCCTAATGTTGGAGCTCCCAACTACCAGCAAATCCACCCTCTGTGAACGCCCAGACCTTGCGGGCCGAGAAGCTTCCTCTGGAACGGGGTGGACGACTGCATCCGGCTCAGAGACATCAGCAGCCCCAGATAACGCCCGAAACCTGTTCATCAAACGAACTAGGGAGGCCCTATGATCGGCCCCATGGTAAGTTTTTCGCTGCCTGCCAGACTTTGGAATGGTCTCCCCCTCGACCATGGGTGAGGGGTGAACCTCAGTGCAGGTAGTACCCAGGGAGGTCACAGCAGTGGACCGGTCGGAGGACACGTGCAACGTGCTCGACGTCCCTCGCATCCCTGTGTCTGATCCCCCACAGTGACGCCCCTTGGCAGCACCCTCAAGCAGTGTGACAGAAGCCAACGCAGCCTGAAGCTGTGAGTGAAGGGTCGCCAGCTCAGCTCGCATCTGTACACAACAATCACAGTTCCTATCCATTACTGCACTCCTCCTGTTTGAAGCTCGTAAAAATATTTAAAAAGCGAATGGTGTACTCGCCTTAGTAGCAGCAGGAACTAGTGATGTGCTCTCTCTGATGGTCTAACTGACACTTTCCTTTCAAAAGCAGGTGTGGTGGCACTGTTTGGAGCTATGGGATGGGCAGGGTTAGCTAATCAATCATTTGCAAGATATCACCTTAGGGCAGAATGCAGGACGAGCCAATGGCCTTGTCACAGTGGTAAAACTGATTCCTGTCAAATCACCGAAGTTAACCGCTGCCGGGCTCGGCTAGCGCTTGGGCGCATGGCCATCTGGTCTACTAAGTGCTTTTGGCAAGCGGGGTGCACTCAGCCCTTGTGAGGCAAACTGAGGAGCTACTTGACTGAGAACTAGCGGCTCCGGTCTCGTAAACTGACATAGGTTGGGAGAGCAGTGTGCTGATCACATGCCCTTCCACATTTACATCCAATGACGCCTGTGAGGTGAGGATGACGGCCGGTCGGTACCGCTGGGCCTTCCAAGGCCTGTTCGTATGGAGTTTAGCTTTGTTTTAGAATGCAGGAGGAAAGCAATGGGCATTCACAGTTTTCTGGAATTTACAAAATCATACCTGGGTTGTCTAATAGTTCCTCTGCCTCATCTGTTATTAGTCAGAACAGCAACTATGGTACTATTAGCTGTCACCTTCTGTTTTCAAAGCTCGTGTATTGAGTAACAATGTTCCTACTGCAGCCAATAGCTTTTTCTGCACCTTTTGCTTCATGTTTGCACAGAACAACATAATGAAAGGGGATCGGTATTCCTGACAGATTTGTATTTGCATTCTTCTTCATCACATCTGATTCACTGACCTCTGTAACCCTAATACAAACTTCCATTTTCAGAGGCATTAAAGTGCACTACATGTAACAGTCAATAAAAATGTTTCCAGTTCTGTGCAGCTTAACAATTTCATAAATTTACGTGAAGGAAGAAATTTTATTACTTTTGTTCAAAGCTCATGGCCCAGAGAAAAAGTCTTTAGTGATGGAGGAGTTGATCGCTGCTTGTCAACAGCCAGAAGCACCACTGGCAACTTCTGATCTGTTTCATATTGGGACTCTGTTAAACAGTTACATGATCCATAGACATTTGATTGATTCTTTTACCAATAGTATGTGGAATGAGTAATAGGGTATGTAAATGTGTTTAGTGTTAACATTAATAAACACATCATTTTTTGTCTTACTCCTGCAACTACACTCCTGGAAATGGAAAAAAGAACACATTGACACCGGTGTGTCAGATCCACCATACTTGCTCCGGACACTGTGAGAGGGCTGTACAAACAATGATCACACGCACGGCACAGCGGACACACCAGGAACCGTGGTGTTGGCCGTCGAATGGCGCTAGCTGCGCAGCATTTGTGCACCGCCGCCGTCAGTGTCAGCCAGTTTGCCGTGGCATACGGAGCTCCATCGTAGTCTTTAACACTGGTAGCATGCCGCGACAGCGTGGACGTGAACCGTATGTGCAGTTGACGGACTTTGAGCGAGGGCATATAGTGGGCATGTGGGACGCCGGGTGGACGTACCGCCGAATTGCTCAACACGTGGGGCGTGAGGTCTCCACAGTACATCGATGTTGTCGCCAGTGGTCGGCGGAAGGTGCACGTGCCTGTCGACCTGGGACCGGACCGCAGCGACGCACAGATGCACGCCAAGACCGTAGGATCCTACGCAGTGCCGTAGGGGACCGCACCGCCACTTCCCAGCAAATTAGGGACACTGTTGCTCCTGGGGTATCAGCGAGGACCATTCGCAACCGTCTCCATGAAGCTGGGCTACGGTCCCGCACACCGTTAGGCCGTCTTCCGCTCACACCCCAACATCGTGCAGCCCGCCTCCAGTGGTGTGGCGACAGGCGTGAATGGAGGGACGAATGGAGACGTGTCGTCTTCAGCGATGAGAGTCGCTTCTGCCTTGGTGCCAATGATGGTCGTATGCGTGTTTGGCGCCGTGCAGGTGAGCGCCACAATCAGGACTGCCTACGACCGAGGCACACAGGGCCAACACCCGGCATCATGGTGTGGGGAGCGATCTCCTACACTGGCCGTACACCACTGGTGATCGTCGAGGGGACACTGAATAGTGCACGGTACATCCAAACCGTCGTCGAACCCATCGTTCTACCATTCCTAGACCGGCAAGGGAACTTGCTGTTCCAACAGGACAATGCACGTCCGCATGTATCCCGTGCCACCCAACGTGCTCTAGAAGGTGTAAGTCAACTACCCTGGCCAGCAAGATCTCCGGATCTGTCCCCCATTGAGCATGTTTGGGACTGGATGAAGCGTCGTCTCACGCGGTCTGCACGTCCAGCACGAACGCTGGTCCAACTGAGGCGCCAGGTGGAAATGGCATGGCAAGCCGTTCCACAGGACTACATCCAGCATCTCTACGATCGTCTCCATGGTAGAATAGCAGCCTGCATTGCTGCGAAAGGTGGATATACACTGTACTAGTGCCGACATTGTGCATGCTCTGTTACCTGTGTCTATGTGCCTGTGGTTCTGTCAGTGTGATCATGTGATGTATCTGACCCCAGGAATGTGTCAATAAAGTTTCCCCTTCCTGGGACAATGAATTCACGGTGTTCTTATTTCAATTTCCAGGAGTGTATACTATTAAATACTATTTCTTTACCACCTACCATTTTCTATTAAAAAGTGAATGAATTTTTATTAAAATCCATGGAATGGAAAAAGTTGTACAGGAGAGATGATTTTAGGCAAACTGCGGCAACAGTACAGTAGCAGAGCAGTCTCCTCCATCATGCTCAGTTCGCTTGTGTTAGTGTTTTGCTGGTTGTTGGTCTTTTAGAGAAACACCAAAGAAAGTTCTCATTATCTCCGCTTCAGTTCTAGCAGTCTGGTATAGTGAACCTCAGTCCTGCAATATGAGTCACTTAGTGGTAGTGGGTGGATCATGCCCTGATCTGAAGGTGGTTCACGTGAAATGGTGAAAAGACAAGCCCCTTACACAAGCGAATGAGCATCAGTGAACAAAAGTGAATGAGCATCAGTGAACAAAAGCAAATGAGCATCAGTGAACAAAAGCAAATGAGCATCAGTGAACAAAAGTGAATGAGCATCAGTGAACAAGAATTCTCTCTGGTGTATACAGTACATGAGTGCTAGTGAACTGCTTTCCATCATGTCCAGTTCGCTTGCATTAGTGTTCTGCTGGTTGTTGGTCTTTTAGAGAAACATCAAACAAAGTTCTCATCATCTCTGCTTCAGTTCTAGCAGTCTGGTATCTTTGCTACTATTCTTGCATTAGTTGTAAGCATGACAAAGTGATTTGAGGAGGATGTTGCTGAGAAGAATATAGATATCATATACACTTATGTGGTCAACGAGATCAACAAAACAGGTGCCTAAGGAAAAGAAATATAATCAATGGAAAATTGCTGAAGTACTCAGATGTTCAAATGACGACGTGAGAAAAAAAAAAAAACTCATTAGACACTTGTATCAAGTGGAACAGAGTGAATAAGCCCAAGCTTTTTTTCTATGAAAAAGGAAATCTTTACATGGTTGATCTTTCAGTCTTTGTTGTTGTTGTTGTTGTTTTTGTCGCTGTCGTCATTTTGTGATCTTTAGTCCGAAGCCTGGTTTGATGCAGATCTCCATGTTGTCCTACCCTGTGCAAATCTCTTCATCTTCAAGTAACTACTGCAACCTACAGCCCAAAACTGACATTGAGCAATATCAGAACAAAATAAAGCAGAACTAAGGATTCAAAGGATGAGAGATGACTTCATTATTCAACAAGTTATTCATAAGAAGAACTGAAAATAAAGGATCTTTACAGTTTCACAGGGCACTCTAGTAACCTTCTCTGTCACAGGTGGTTAAAAAGCTGAGAAAGCCTTTTAGTTCCTCTTACTTTAGGTAATCAGTTCCAACAAAACACTATTACTTTGAACTCTCCTGAGATAACAGTATCTACACTACAGCAGAATATCGGAAGCAATTTCTATTGTTGGGACAGCATTTAATACATAATTTTGATAAGTTCACCGTATTTCCACAATTATTTTGTTATCATTAGTTACATGTACTCTAGCATCCATTTGATAATACCACAGGCATAATCAAAAGCTTCTTAATGACTCCAAAAGTGTTACATTTTAACTTTGAACATGCACATATACATGTTGGGTCCTCAGTTTACTTATTTATGCTAATCACATTTTTATCACTTATTTCCAGGTCTGTTGTTTTGATCCTATTTCTGTTGGTAGTTCAGTCAACAATATTGAGCAGGTCATTTATTATGCCAAAATGACACACTTGTAACTTTAGAAAAGAAAAGATTAAAAAAAAAAAAAAATTGGTTCACAGAGTTTGCTCATTTGTCTCCATTACAGTACAAAAATCTTTCTGCTCATATACTTCATCCAATTTATAATGCAGCTAAACTTCCTCTTTATTAGTAATATTAAAAAAAACATAAATAGTCTAATTAAACATTGATATTAATGAGTTCAGTCTCATGAAAAACAATGAAAATTCTGATATTTAATTAGTACATGTCCATTATAACTTTGAGCACTTAACAATGAGGCCATTAGAGCCCGGTTTCTTAATGAAAATTGGAAGACTGTCCATAGTATGTTGCTTATCAAATATTAAACAAATCAGTGAGGTTTCCCATTTCTTTATAAAATGAAAACAATTGTAGACTGACATAACATCTGCAATTTAATACAAGTCGAGTCCTGGGTACGTAGTAAAAAGTAAAGCTGTCACAACCAGAAGGTAGCTCTGAACTCTGCAGTGCTTCATTAGGTATGGTCCTAGTGTAGCTGGTAAAGCCTTCCTCCAACCTTTGAACTGACTTACTCTAGTTACTGGAGGGTGTTGCTTGACATTTTTCACACTAATAAATATTATGACAGGTGAAAGAAGTGGTAAGTGGCAGATAAGTAAACTAGGGCAACCACAGTAAATATCAGACCCAAATACAGATCTGCAATACTAGTATTTTAGTGTGAGGTGCTCTTCTGCATTTTCATTTACTCTCTGCAATTCATATTATGGTGTTTGGCAGAGTGTACTTTTGGTGTCATCACCATTTTCCCCAAATGACAGTTTGTTAAAAGGGAGGAGTAGGCCAGCATTTCCTCTTCCAGCTGCAACAGATCACTTTTGCAGATGCATTCATAGTTCAGGGCCGGTATCTTCACTGCCAGAGTTGGTTGTGGAGTAGACAATCAGCCATCTCATTTCCCGAGATCGGTTATGACTTATGGTTCAGGGTAAGACAACAGAGCAGCCAATGCGGCATGTAAAAGACCATAGATAGTCGACAGTACCAGATAGTGAGGAGAGTATCAGCTAATAGCCTGCATATCTCTCACTGAGTCAGAACATATCAGTAAATGGTCATGGTCTTTCTTCTCAGTAAAACAGAGGACTCCAGCAACAGCTACAAGTTCTGATTTGAAGACATTGTAGGTCTCGCAGAGAATATAGCTCCTGGTTGTTAGCAACTTAATTTGATCTCATGGATGTGGGGCAGCCGTATCAGTTTATTGTCAAGCAGGATTTTACAACTACTTAGAGACGCTTTGATCCTAGGAGAAGTTCTGCAACCAAGTACATGAGCCATGCCATGGCAGAGGAGAAATAAAAGTCATGGCTTTCGGCCCAAGACAAGGGCCTTCACATGACTCCTTTGAGTCAACACTTAGTGAGGTTCATAAACTGAGAGTAGTACCAAATGTAAACAGAGGGTTATGCATGTTAAAATCCCCAAGGAGGAGGAAATGTATGTGTGTGTCATGGGGGAAGTTGCCTTATCAGGTCAATGAGGGTACTGTATTTTCCCATCTGGTGGCAGGCAAGTATCTTGAATCTGCACAGTGACCACCTCTTAACTGTTTTGGAGGGGCACCCATTCACTGCAGACATTTGTGTGAATTACCACATACAATCCTCCAGACTCCCTCTCAGGTTTGGTATGGCTACTACAGTTAGTGCGATGGAAACTGGCCTTAGACTAGTGATTACCAGAAAGATGACGTCCTTGCTGAGCAATAGAGATTGCAGGACAGAATGACTGTAACTGTCATAGTTCAGGCAGGTGGCAACAGTAACCATTATAAGTCTACTGCATAAATGCCATTGGGGTTAATTTGGGGTTGGGTGGGGGGCAAGAGGGTGGGAGAAGAAGTACTGGCTAACGAATCACCACCTGGTACAATGTTCAGGAACATAGGGTCTATGTCAGGTACAGTAAAGGGTTTAGTGGCCACTGGAATCACTTTTGAAGATCTGGAAAGGTTTTTCCCCTTTAATGGAATACAAGAAGGGTGGGGCTTACAGCCTGCAGTTCCTGCAGCTGCTGGCCACTGTCAGGCTGAGAGTTCACATGGCTCTGAGAGACGTGTAGCCCAGATCAGGTTCCTCTATTAGGGGATACCAGGGGACAGGACTCCTTCTTTGGATGAAGATGGGAGATCAAGGTCACTGATGATAAAAGCGTGGGGATAATAAAATGATCAAATTCACCTCAGACTGAGGGTATTTCTTTCCAATGTGACGAGGGGTTTGTGTTGTCTGAATGGGTCGCAACATGTTTTTAACTGTTCATTGTAATAATAGGATGAAAATGTTTGTAATTTATTTTTACTCACAAAATATGGTAATTAATCAAAGTACTTGTAATACTGTATTGTCTGTTCTATCTAGTAAATAGGACACATCGGCAAGCAGGAGGGGTGCTGGTCCCGATAGTTGACACAAGTTGTAGGGCAAACAAAAGGTATTCTGTCATGCTTAGTAGGTCCGCAATTGTGAAAGGTGGGCACACTGGAACAATAACATGACTTCGCTCTGAAGTGGATGCACTTCAATTGGTGCATAGGTGGTAGTACAAAGGGCTTGAAATCCCAGTGGTAAATCATGCTCTTCAACCTTTCCTGGAAGCATGGTCCCCTTGAACAATAGAGTAAATGCTCCCATGTCAATTCTCAAACAATGGAAAATCCAGGATGGAATGTAAGAATACGAGAGAAGGAAAGTTGCTGCTCACTATATAGCGGAGATGCTGAGCCGCGATAGGCACAATAAAAAGTTCACACAATCATGGCTTTCGGCCATTAAGGCCTTTGTGAGCAGCAGACACACATACACACACACGCGCGCGCGCGCCCACACACACACACACACACACACACACACACACACACACACACACACACACACACACACACACACACACACACTCACGACGCAAGCGCAACTTGCACACACATCTGCAGTCTCAGAGAGCAGTCTCAGTGTAGTTTCAGCTCTCTGAGATTGCAGATGTGTCTGCAAGTTGCACTTGCGTGTGTGTGTGTGTGTGTGTGTGTGTGTGTGTGTGTGTGTGCGCGCGCGCGTTTGTGTATATATGTGTCTACTGCTGACAAAGACCTTAATGGCCGAAAGCCATGATTGTGTGAACTTTTTACTGTGCTTATCGCAACTCAGCATCTCCGCTATATGGTGAGTACCAACTTTCCTTCTCTCCTATGTTAATTTTGTTATCCCTCAGCCCCTTCTGAATACCACAGATGCACTCATTGTTCCAAGTTGGGGCGGATGTGTTCATATGATTGTAACATCAAGTGCAAGTGAAAGATAATACTCTATGTTTTGTTTAAACTTCTATGGGTAGTAAAAGTAACTGAAATAGTGCCCACAGAAGTGTACAAAAGTGGACTGAGTGGAGTCTGCTGTCTCAATCAGAGGGTAGCCTCTCCATGTCTTTCACAGTACTGTTACCTCTCTAAATTTACTATCAATATGTTCTATAAAGAACAGAGGTTTGCTCTTTAGAAAGGTCTTGACATCTGTTCCTGTACAGACTAGGTACTGTGGTGAAAAGGGTTCACCCAATTATCATTACTGCCCCACCTAATATGGTATATCCAGTGATCGGAAATCTTTATGATTGTTTAGGCAAGAATCACAGTGAGAGTTCTAATTTGAAAAGACTGTCGGAATCTTGCAACCACCAGCTCGAGTTAAGCGGACTGTCCACTCTGGTGTTACCCATTCCAACCAAGGGTGCTATCCGTGGTGTGCCACCCGGACATGGAAAAAGCCACCTGGCATGCAGAGGTTCCCAGAGTCCCTACACCCCAATGGAGGTGGGGATCTACTCTTTGGCATACAGTGAAGACACCAGCAGTGGTGTTCCACAGGGCCAATAACTGCTTAAAGGAATGCAAGTCAATTACTGGGGGAAGGGGAATAGGGAGGAGAAGGAGGAGGCGGTAGTCAAAATACTCAGATTTTCAATTTTTGGATTTTCATTTGATTCCTTTTGATCCTCAAGATATAGTTCTTGTTTCCTTGAAGTTCTCATTTTTGACCAGCTTTACATGACAGTGTTACTGCAAGATTGTCCAGTTTTAAGCCATAATGTTTCAGCAAGACATATCATCTCTTCATTTCATATTACAAAGAAGGGAGTTTCATGATACCTGATTCCCAGATAGCTGGACAGGCCATGAACCTTCTTCGAGTTTTTCCTCTCGGTTTCCAAATGGCAGAGTGCTTGTTAAGCATATATCTACTAATCTCTCACAGAATTATAGACACTGGTATCACACAGCAGTTGCAGAAGTGGCATCCAACCTACTGACTAAACTCAGAGACAAAACTGACGTAAGTTAGGGTGTGTCTGTCATATCAAAATCACGAAACAAATTACACAATAATGTGTTTGATAAAACAAGCAGTTTATCTTTTTTGCTTTAAAATAATACTTAACCCGTTCTATATACAATGTGCATAAATTAGTGCTATACTTGAAGTTGTGAAGTGCTTTCTGTATCACACCGTATTATCAACTTTGGTGCACATAATGATGAAGACAATAAAATTTAACAAAATTAGGGCAATATACATTGGTGCACAACACACCTTTCAGTTCACATTGAGCAATGGCTTACAGAGTATAAATGTAGTAGATTTTATCTTCTGACTCATGGCACTGCCTCTGAAAAATATTCTATGTTTAAAAGCTTTAATTATTCTTGTGGATTGTTTTCACTATTCAGAACATTGTCCTCGATTTGCGTGGTAATATTATCTTTTACTAGTTGTTTATCAGGAACATTTCTTGAAATGTCTGTACTACGAGTTTAGCTGCCACAGCTGCAACATTATTATTTTAAGTAAAAATTAATTAAGCTTCACAAGATCTATCCATGAAACTTAAAACTAAATTTAGGAATAGTTTTTAGAATAAAGGGACTATATTTAGGAATAGTTCTGAGAACAAAGAGATCAACACATACTGTTGTCATTGTTGCTGTTATGGTCTTTGGTCCAAAGAATGATTTAAAGCAGCTCTCCATGCTACTCTATCCCGTGCAAGCCTCTTCGTCTCAGACTGCGACCTACATCTTTCTGAATTGGCTTCCTGTATTCATCTCTTGGTCTCCCTCTACGCTTTTTACCCCACGCTTCCCTCCAGTACTAAACTGGTGATCCCTTGATGCCTCAGAATATGTCCTACCAATCAACCCCTTCTTCTAGTCAGGTTGTACCACAAATTTCTCTTTTCATCAATTCTATTCAGTACCACATCATTAATTACATGATCTACCCATCTAATCTTCACCATTGTTCTGTAGTATCACATTTAGAAAGCTTCTATTCTCTTCTTGTCTAAACTGTTTATCATCCATGTTTCACTTCCATACATGGCTACAATCCATACAAATACTTTCAGAAACGACTTCCTGACACTTAAATCTATACTTGATGTTAACAAATTTCTCTTTTTCAGAAACGCTTTTCTTGCCATTGCCAGTGCACATTTTATATCCTCTCTACTTCTACCTTCATCAGTTATTTTGCTCCCCAAACAGCAAAACTCATCTACTACTTTAAGTGTCTCATTTCCTAATCTAATTCCCTCAGCATCACCTGATTTAATTTGACCATATTCCATTACTCTCATTTTGCTTTTGTTGTTGTTCATCTTATATCCTCCTTTCAAGGCACTATCCATTCCATTCAGCTGCTCTTCCAAGTCCTTTGCTGTCTCTGACAGAATTACAATGTCATCGGCAAACCTCAAAGTTTTTATTTCTTCTCCCTCGATTTTTATTCCTACTCCGAATTTTTCTTTTGTTTCCTTTGCTGCTTGCTCAGTATACAGATTGAATAACATCAGGGATAAGCTACAAACCTGGCTCACTCTCTTCTCAACCACTGCTAGCCCTTTCATACCCTTCAACACTTGTAACTGCAATCTAGTCTCTGTACGAATTGTAAATAGCCTTTCGCTCCCTATATTTCATCTCTGCCACCTTCAGAATTTGAAAGAGAGTGTTCCAGTGAACATTGTCAAAAACTTCCTCTAAGTCTACAAATGCTACAAACATAGGTTTATATTTCCTTAACCTATCTCCTGTGAAAAGTTGAATGGTCAGTATTGTCTTGCATGTTCCTACATTTCTCCAGAATCCAAACTGATATTCCCTGAGGTTGACTCCTACCAGTTTTTCCATTCTTCTGTAAAGGATTCATGTTAGTATTTTACAACTGTAACTTATCAAACTGATAGTTCGGTAATTTTCCCACCTGTCAGCAGCTGCTTTCTTTGGAACTGGAACTACTGTATTCTTCTTGAAGTCCTGAAGTCTCATACATCTTGCTCACTAGGCGGTAGAGTTTTCTCACGGCTAGTTCTCCCGAGGTTATCAGTACCTCTAACGGAATGCTGTCTACTCCCAGGGCCTTGTTTCGACTTAGGTCTTTCAGTCCTTTGTCAAATCCTTCACGTAGTATCGTATCTCCCTTCTCATCTTCATCTACATTCTCTTCCATTTCCATAATATTTCCCTCAAGTATATCTCCCTTGTATAGACCCTCTGTACACTCCTTCCCCCTTTCTACTTCCCCTTCTTTGCTTAGGACTGGTTTTCGATTAAAAAAATGAGTGTCCTGAAAATTGCTTTTGGGATGCCAGTTTAGTCCGGGTTTTGTGATGCCAAAGAAATACTTTCATACAATCTATTTTTTCCCAAATTTAGGTGTAGATTTGTATTTTAACTGTCACTGTTAAGCAAAATAATGATTTTTCTTTCATTGTTGCAACTGACAGCGTCTATCAAGGGCCTTTATTGTGTGTAATGCTTCTTTCTATTATTAACTCTTGCCTTGGGATTCAGTTCAATTTAGACATTGCAGCTACTTGGTTCTCTGCCCGAGGCTTATTGTGCTTAATTCATATTTGCATGTGTGTCAAGTGAGCTCCAAATACCAAAGCAAAAGTGATCCTTTCCAGACAAATATACAGAAGAATGGTCTTTCATCAAACAAGGAAGACATGACCATGAAGTGGAACGTGGAATATGTAAGCCATATGTTTCCATTTCACATGGAGGAAGGGCTAACATTACAGATCATTTAGGCACCCAAAAGCATAAATCAAACATGTGCTCTGCTAGCATTAAAAAAAAAAAAAAGACAGCTTTTTTATTTCTAGCCATCAAAACAGAGCCAATCAGTATCAGCAGCGGAATCAAGAATGTGTTATCATACTGTCCTTTTAGGCTAAGTGCTAATCTTTCTAATGATTCTGTCACAGCGAAGAGTGTGACATTGGGCAGAACCAAAACAACAGCACTTCTGAAAGCAATTTTGGCACCTGACACTGTCAAATAAAAATACTACGACCTTTCACTGTTCCGATATTATTCAATAGCTACAGATGCGAGTAATCCCAAGGCTGGAAAAATATTTCAATTTATTGTTCAATATTTTACACCTCAGAATGACATTCAAGTGAAATTGTTTAAATTAGTTTCGCTCCCAAATGAAACCGCCTCTACAATAAGTACGTACTGCATTAGAAGAAAACAAAATTGATAAGAGTAAGTGTATCACATTTTGTGGTGACAACGCTAACACTGATTCTGGAGGAGTGCGATGAGAAGGTACAAACAATGTATTTCCTAGACTGAAAAGTGAAGTAAACGAAAATCTTTTAGGAATTAGCTGCCCTGCTCGCATATTACACAATGCTACCAAGACAGCCACTGACATCATGAGTGTTGACGTAGAAACCTTTATAATTACACTTTTCAATTACTTCTCTGTATACACAATATGAACGGAGTGTCTAAAAGAGTTTTGTGAGTTTGTGGACATAGAGTATAGTGCATTGTTGTCCCATACAAAAACGAGGTGGTTATCTTTGTTTGTTGCTGTAGAGAGAGTACTGAAGTTATGTGATGCTCTTAAATCATTCTTCCTCTAAGAAGAAACTCCGTCCAAACAGGCCTTGGAAGGCCCGACAGTACCAACTGGCCACCGTGTCATCCTCAGCCCACAGGTGTCACTGGATGTGGTTATGGAGAGGCATGTGGTCAGCACACCTCTCTCCTGGCCGTATGTCAGTTTACGAGACTGGAACCACTATTTCTCAGTCAAGTAGCTCCTCAGTTTGCCTCACAAGGGCTGAGTGCACCCTGCTTGCCAACAGCGCTCGGCAGACCAGATGGTCACCCATCCAAGTGCTAGCCCAGCCCGACAGTGCTTAACTTCGGTAATCTGATGGGGAACCGGTGTTACCACTGTGGCAAGGCCACTGGCCTTAGAAGAAAAGACACCTAAGTTTCCGACAAATCTCTTCCAGAATCCGTTAACGGAAGCATATCTGTGGTTCCTGCATAGTCAGTTGCGCGTGTTTCAAAGACAAATACTTAGACTTTGAGAAAGCAGACAGCAGTGTTATAGAAGTAGCTGCAATTTTGAAAAATATTAGCAGAATCATATAACGTCGTAAACAAGAAAGTTTTATTCCACTCAAAGTGACATCTTTCTTGGAGAACAGTGAAGTTGCATTAACTACTGAAATTCAAAAACTTCATGTTGATGTAGAACAATTTTATGAAACGTGTACAGCTTATTTAGAAAAATGGTCAACAAATCTCAATGAGTTTTCCATTTTTAAACAGATGTTGCTGGATGCAGAACCTGAGTGGAGCAATGTGACAAGGACAATAACATTTGCACAAGGTAGAGGATTGTCAGTAGATGATAGTTTATTGTTTGACCAGTTTTCTTTACTCAATCAGAAACCAACAAAAATAGCGATAACTGAGGTGGTAATCATGTCAGGAGAAATGGGCCTATTTCTTTCGGCAGACTGCATGCGGAGAACAGTATACTCAGTTGCTGGATCTGTGTGAATTTCATCTTCAGTATTCCATGGTATCATGCAACAAGTATTTTCCATCATGAACGTGCAATGGACTGGGGATCGAAACAGATTACATGTACCAATGGTTGAAGCAATAATTAAATGTGTTTTTAATTATCAAATGAGTTGTTCTAAGTTTTATGAATACATCATACAGCAGAAAGATCTTCTCTCAAAAGCTCAGAATTCAGATAAATATGAGGTGCAGGATAACAAGTTACGTGAACTTTGCACTTCCACATACAGTATTTCAGTAGACAATTTTGTATCTCATCTTAATGTTCTTGTGTTACCAGTAGTAATATTGCAAAATGTTATTACCATTTGAATGCCTTCCCTTGGGTTTTATTAAATTAATTACAATATAAAGTGTTTATTTATTTATTTATTTTACTAAATCAACCGAATCCAGCAGTACTTTGCGCATATATTTCACTTTTTTAGCATTAAGAAAAGTGTCCCGAAATGTCCCGGTTTATGAACACAAATTATGGTCATTTTTATTTAATTTTAAAGAAACATCCCAGTTTGCTAGCAACAAATTCTGGCAACCCTAGCCATTCCTGCTTAGCCATTTTGCACTTCCTGTCGATCTCATTTTTTAGACATTCGTATTCTTTTTCACCTGCCTCATTTATTGCATTTTTATATTTTCTCCTTTCATTGATTAAATTCAATATCTCTTGTGTTACTCAAGGATTTCTACTAGCCCTCATCTTTTTACCTACTTGGACCTCTGCTGCCTTCACTATTTCGTCTCTCAAAGCTGTCCATTCTTGTTCTACTGTATTACTTTCCCCCGTTCTTGTCAGTCGTTCCCTAAAGCTACCTCTGAAACTCTCTACATCCTCTGGTTCTTTCAGTTTATCCACGCTCCATCTCCTTAAATTACCACCTTTTTGCAGTTTCTTCAGTTCATAGCCAATAAATTGTGGTCAGCATCCGCGTCTGTTCCTGGAAATGTCAAACAATTTAAAATCTGGTTCTGAAATCTCTGTCTTACAATCAGATAATCAATTTGAAGCCTTCTGGTGTCTCCAGGTCTCTTCCATACATACAGCCTTCTTTCAAGATTCTTAAACCAAGTGTTAACTATGATTAAATTATGCTCTGTGCAAAATTCTATCAGACAGCTTCCTCTTTTGTACCTTTCCCCCAGTCCACATTCATATACTACTTTTCCCTCACCTCCTTTTCCTACTATTAAATTCCAGTTCCCTATAACTATTAAATTTTCATCTCCCTTAACTATCTGAATAATTTATTTTATTTCATCATACATTTCCTCCATCTGCTCATTATCTGCTGAGCTAGTTGAGGTATAAGCTCGTACTGCTGTGGTGGGTGTGGGTTGCGTGTCTACCTTGACTACAATAATGAGTTCACTACGCTGTTCATAGTAACCTACTTGTGCTCCTATTTATGATACATTATGATATGAAATATGAGCAACTAAAACAAATTACCAATGATTTTTCCCACAGAAGCATGTGTGTGTGTGTGTGTGTGTGTGTGTGTGTGTGTGTGTGTGTGTGTGTGTGTGGATGAGGAGAGGTAAGGGAGACAGTCATACACCCAATACAATATGGCTATGGAACATGACAACTGATGTCTCACACTTGGAAGGGTCAACTGCTTAAAATGAGTAGTTCTGAGCTGTGAGAATAGAAGCATGCAATAAATAAAAATATAAATGTATGAAAAACAAACTAATTCAAATCAAATTACAGAATCAGGAACACATGAAGAACCTTATATAAAACAAAATTTTAAGTGGCAGGATTTTAGTTCATGATCTCAGTAAGTAAGACATACAAAATTATTACTTGTTGTTCTATCAATGACAATTATATTAAATATAAGTTATTGACATATATTTTTAGGTTACAATAAAATGCAATAACTTGCAGCAAAATGCATATTTACCTTCAGTTGTCCGTTCCTCAGCCATTCTGAAACTTTGCTGGTTACCACTCCTGTAAAAAGGAGGTATTTGATGAGGAAAAAAAAGAAAGAAAGAAAGGTAGGAGAGACAAGTACTTGATGCAAGTTAATAGAAGTTACAAAGCACAACTAAAAACACTTAATACTCGTTTCTGAGTGCTGCACATTTCTAATTTCTTTGAATGCTATCACAAATGTGTGAATGGAACCTGTATATATGGTTTTCATCAAGCGAGTTAGTACAGTAGTTAACACAATGGACTTAAATTCAGGAGAAAAGTGGATCAAATCCCCATACAGCCATACAGCCCATCATTTCTCTAAACAGCTGAAAAGAGCATGCCAATTTATCACCTATCCTTCCCCAACACAAAACAATATCCTGTCTCTAATGACCTTACAGTGTATAATATGTGCCTGATCTATGATGATGATGATGATGATGATGATGATGTGTGGTTTGTGGGGCACTCAACTGCACGGTTATCCTCGCCCGTACAAATTCCCAACCTTTGCTTAGTCCAATCTGCCACTTTCATGAATGATGATGAAATGATGAGAACAACACAAACACCCAGTCATCTCGAGGCAGGTGGAAATCCCTGACCCTACCTGGAATCGAACCCGGGACCCCGTGCTTGGGAAGCGAGAACGCGACCGTGAGACCACGAGCTATGGACTGCCTGATCTATCCAAAGTGACTTAACAAGTGCCCACCCTCTAGCACAAGTCATAGAATCTACAGCCAAGCTTATCATGGAACCATAGGAAGTGTTTGATATAGACCTTCCACTTGATTTAGAGCAAAATGAGGTCAATGTAACACTTTCTCCCTCATTCAGTTCATTGGTCTTCCTCAGCTCAACAATTCACCTTCCTCAATGTCAACTTCACTTCAAGGATGGCTATATCAGTAGTTCCATCCACATCAAAGCTACCAACCACCACCAATAAAACCTCCACTTCAACAGCTGCCACCCATTCCATACCAAGAAGTCCCTGCCATACAGACTACCCACCTGTTGCTATCACATCTGTCATGATGAGCAGTCATCATCATCATCTTGGACAGTTTCCAGCCTCTGGCCAGGTCTGTATGGAACACAGGCTTCTCCATCGTCTTCTGTCTTGCCACCATCTCTCCATCTTCACCTTGGTCCAGTCTTCTCCTTTCTTCTGGTCGCATTCCTCTACTCCTTTCAGCCATATGTCTCTCAGTCTTCTTCTTGGTCTCTTTCCTTCCAGTTTCATCTTTTGTAACCTCCTGGGTATCCTCTTTTCCTCCATTTTCTTAATGTGTCCATACCATATCAGCCTTGATTTCTCTATCTCCTCCTGTAACAGTTCCACCTTCATTAACTCTCTGATCCTCTCATTTCTTAGCCAGTCTATCTTTGTCACTCCAATCCTGTTTCTCAAGAATTTCATCTCACTAGCTTGTACTCTGCCTTTCTCTCTTCCTTTCATAACCCAGGTTTCTGATGCATATGTCAGGATTGGGACATATATGACCACTATATAACCTTTTTACTGATTTGGGGTACATCCTTACTCCATATCAGGCTTCTGACACTCTTCCAAAATGCTTCTGCTTTTCTCGCCGACTCGTTTATTTCTCTGTCATTTTTTCCATTTTCCTGTATTAGGGTTCCTAGGTACTTCGAACTCTCCTCTCTCCTCAGTTGTTCCTCACCAATTGTTATTCCAGTTGTTCCTCTCTCCTTCTTTCTTGTTGTGATAATCATCTCACTCTTACTTATACTAAATTTCATCTCATATCCTTGTACTGTCCAACTGCTCTTGTACTTCCTCCTCCTCATTTCCCCAAATCATCAGATAATCTGCAAACACCATAGCTTTCATCTTCCTTTCACCAATTACTTGTGCTACTGTACTCATTATATCATCCATCACTACAATGAAGAGTAATGGTGAAAGTGCACTTCCCTGCCTCAAGCCATTCTTCTGTTCAATCCAAGCTGATCTCTCTCCTCCCCCTTTTACACGGCTCACATTCCCATGGTACATTTCCCTTATCCTCCAAATTATCTGTTTTGCTATTCCTCTGCTCTCCAGGACTTTCTACAATTTGCTCCTACATACACCATCATACGCTTTTTCAATGCCCAGGAAGGCTATTAGTAGATCTATTCCATATTCATAGTGCTGTTCTTACAGCAAAAATTAGATCCACCATGGACCTTCCTGTTCTGAAGCCATGTTGCTCTTCTCTCATTCTTCCTTCTAAGTTTGCCCGAATTCGTGCTTTCAAAATTTTCTCAAAAGTCTTTGCACAATGAGTCATCAATGTTATCTCCCGATAGTTCTTGCACTCTTTTCTATTTCCCTTCTTAAAGCTCAGGACAATTATTCTTTTCTTCCAGTCTTCTGGGATCATCTTCTGTCTCCACACAATTGTCATTACTCGATATAGCCATTGTATCCCCACCTCTCCTGCTGCTCTCACCATCTCTACACTTAGCTCATCCAGACCTGGTGACTTCCCTCCCTTCATCTTGCCCTATGCCTCTTCCACTTCTCCCCATGTAAGGTCTTTTTCTATTTGCTGTTCCTCCTCTTTTTTTCTCCTCGGCTTGTTCCTCCTCATCCAGGGCCCCATTTGACTTCAGGAGTACTTCAAAATACTCCTTCCACATATTCTTGAGTTCCTCCTTATACTCTACATCTTATCCACTTTTGTTCACCATTCGAGCATAATCTACGGTACTGTTCTTCCTCTTACTTTTAATCATCCCATATAACACTGTTTTTTAACCTCTCCATATATGCTAAGGGTCTCACTGAGGCCTTCACAGATATGTAATTATTCAGCCAACCCAAGAAATAGATCTCCTGTGCCTCATCTCACCAGTCACCTACCATACACCACACACCTACAATCTGGGCATAAAGAAGCACTGCTCATATGACTCAGTTAACTCAAGACTAGAGCAACTGAATCACATTCTCCAACAGCATTTCCATTATCTTTCATCCCGTCCTGAAATGAGAAACATTCTTGGCACTCCTTCCACAGTGGTATTATATCACCCACTCCACCTACACAATATCCTTGTGCATCCCTACTCTATCCTTGTTCTCAACCCCTTGCCTCACAACTCATATCTCTGCAGCAGACCTAGATACAAAACCTGTCTCATACATCTTCCCACTAACACTTACTCCAGTACTGCAACAGGCATCTCCTACCCCTTCAAAGGCAGACCTGCCTGTAAAATCTGGCATGTGATCTACAAACTAAGCTGCAGTCACTTTCCCACTTTCTATGTGGGCCTGACTACCATCTGCATGACTATCTGCTGCGAACTGTGGCCAAGAAACAGCTGCACCAACCTGTTACTGAACATGTAGCTCACCTTGATCTGCTTCATGTTAATGACTAACAAAGAGATAGAGGGGCTGGCCAGTACTTACCTCAGCTCAGTACAGCCGATAGATACACAAAACAGAACAGAAAATTTACATATCCTAGCTTTTGGAACTTTGTTCCTTCGTCAGGGAGGAGAGAGGGGAAAAAAGGGGAAGAAGGGAAAGTGGATTCAGTTACTCACAACCCAGGTTATGAAGCAACAGGGGAAAGGTAAACAGGGAGGGTAGCAAAGATGGAGGCATGGGTGTCAGAGGGAAGCCAAAGATATTCTACTGTAAGTACTGTGCCAGCTTCAAACCAAAGAGGATGCATACAGAAGCAAAGAGGTATATAGTATAAAGATAAAAAACAACTATGTAGGATAAAAAGATGCGTGAATGGCTAAAGAGGAAAGGGAAAGAGAAGAAGACTGAAGAGTAAATGGGACTGAGATTGGTTAACGTAAGTTCAGTCCAGGGGGATGGCGGGATGAAAGGATGTATTGGAGTGCAAGTTCCCATCTCCGCAGTTCCGAGGGACTGGTGTTGGGTGGGAGAAGCCAAATGGCACACACGGTGTGCAGGTTCCTAGGTCCCTAGAATTATGCTGGAGGGCATGCACCGCTACTGGGTATTGGACATCTCCTAGGCGGACAGTTCGTCTGTGCCCGTTCATGCGCTCAGCCAGTTTAGTTTTCATCATACCAATGTAAAAGGCTGTGTAGTGCAGGCATGTCAGCTGATAAATGACATGTGTTGTTTCACATGTGGCCCTGCCTTGAATTGTGTATGTTTTACCAGTAGCGGGGCTGTAGTAGGTGGTCGTGGGGGACTGCATGGGGCAGGTTTTGCAGTGGGGTCGGTTACAGGGTAGGAACCGCTGGGTAGAGAATGTGGTCTGGGAATATTGTAGGGTTTGACAAGGATGTTACAGGGGTTAGGGCGGCGACGAAAGGCAACTCTGGGTGTTGTGGGGAGAATATTGTCAAGGGATGATCTCATTTCAGGGCTTGACTTGAGAAAGTCATATCCCTGGCGGAGTAATTTGTTGATGTATTCGTGGCCAGGATAATATTGGGTGACAAGGGGGATGCTTCTGTGTGATCTGGGGGTAGGAACATTGTTGTTGGACAGGGAGGCATGTATTGCTTGGGAGATCTGTTTGTGGACAAGGTCTGCAGGATAGTTGCGGGAGAGGAAAGCACTGGTCAGGTTATTGGTGTAATTGTTGAGGGATTCGTTACTGGAGCAGATACGTTTGCCATGAATACCTAGGCTGTAGGGAAGGGAGCGTTTGATGTGGAATGGATGGCAGCTATCAAAGTGAAGGTACTGTTGTTTGTTTGTGGGTTTGATGTGGACAGAGGTGTGGATGTCAACTTCAACAAGATGAAGGTCAACATCCAGGAAGGTGGCTTGGGTTTTGGAGAAGGACCAGGTGAAATTCAGATTCGAAAAGGAGTTGAGGTTATGGAGAAAATTAAGGAGTGTTTTTTCACCATGAGTCCAGACCTCAAAGATGTCATCTATAAACCTATACCAGGCCAGGTGAAGCAGCTGTTGGGTCTTCATGAAAGCCTCTGCCATGCGGCCCATGAAGAGGTTGGCATAGGACGGAGCCATCCTGGTTTCCATAGCCGTTCCCCTGATTTGTCTGTAGGTCTGGCCTTCAAAAGTGAAGTAATTATGGGTGAGGATGAAGTTGGTAAGTGTGATAAGGAACGAGATTTTTGGAAGATCTTCGGGTGGGCATTAGGAGAGGTAGTGTTCAAGGGCAGAGAGACCAAGGGTATGTGGGATGTTTGTGTAAAGGGATGTAGCATCTATGGTGACAAGAAAGGTTTCAGGTAGGAGGGGAGTGGGAATGGATTTGGGGCGTTCTAGGAAGTGGTTTGTGTCTTTGATGTAGGATGGGAGTCTGCAGGTGATAGGTTGGAGGTGTTGGTCTACCAGAGCTGAGATACATTCTGTTGGGGCTTTGAAGCCTGCTACAATGGGACGGCCAGGACGGTTCTCTTTGTGGATTTTGGGTGATAGGTAGAAGGTAGGGGTACGTGACTTAGGTGGAGTGAGTAGGTCTATAGAAGCCGTTGTGAGGCATTGTGAGGGACCTGGGATTTTTAGGATTTTCTGCAGCTCAGTCTGGATGGAGGGAATGGGATGCTGGGTAACAGCTTTGTAGGTTGAGGTGTCGAAGATTTGACGCAGTCCTTCTGCCACATACTCCACACGGTCAAGTACAACAGTTGTGGAGCCTTTATCCTTCATCTTGTTGAAGCTCACATCCACACCTCTGTCCACATCAAACCCACAAACAAACAACAGTATCTTCACTCTGATAGCTGCCATCCACTCCACATCAAACGCTCTCTTCCCTACAGCCTAGGTATTCGTGACAAACGTATCTGCTCCAGTAACGAATCTCTCGACAATTACACCAATAACCTGAACAGTGCTCTCCTCTCCTGCAACTATCCTGCAGACCTTGTCCACAAACAGATCTTCCGAGCAATACATGCCTCCCCGTCCAACAACAATGTTCCTACCCCCAGACCACACAGAAGCATCCCCATTGTCACCCAATATTATCCTGGCCTTGAATACATCAACAAATTACTCCACCAGGGATATGACTTTCTCAAGTCAAGCCCTGAAATGAGATCATCCCTTGACAATATTCTCCCCACATCATCCAGAGTTGCCTTTCATCGCCCCCCCCCCCCCCACCTAACTCCTGTAACATCCTTGTCAAACCCTACAATATTTCCAGACCACCTTCTCTACCCAGCGGTTCCTACCCCTGTAACTGACCCCACTGCAAAACCTGCCCCATGCAACCCCTCACGACCATCTACTACAGCCCCGCTACTGGTAAAACATACACAATTCAAGGCAGGGCCACATGTGAAACAACACATGTCATTTATCAGCTTACATGCATGCACTGCACAGCCTTTTACATTGGTATGGCGACAACTAAACCGGCTGAGCGCATGAACAGGCACAGACGAACTGTCCACCTAGGAGATGTCCAATACCCAGTAACAGAGTACGCCCTCCAGCATAGTTCTAGGGACCTAGGAACCTGCTACACTGTACGTGCCATTTGGCTTCTCCCACCCAACGCCAGTCCCTCGGAACTGCGGAGATGGGAACTTGCACTCCAATACATCCTTTCATCCCCCTGGACTGAACCTACGTTCACCAACCTCAGTCCCATTTACTCTTCAGTCTTCTTCTCTTTCCCTTTCCTCTTTAACCATTCACGCATCTTTTCATCCTACATAGTTGTGTTTATCTTTATACTATATACCTTTTTTACTTCTGTATGCATCCTCTTTGGTTTGAAGCTGGCACAGTACTTACAGTAGAATATCTTTGGCTTCCCTCTGACACCCATGCCTCCATCTTTGCTACCCTCCCTGTTTACCTTTCCCCTGTTGCTTCATAACCTGGGTTGTGAGTAACTGAATCCACTTTCCCTTCTTCCCCTTTTTTCCCCTCTCTCCTCCCTGACGAAGGAACAAAGTTCTGAAAGCTAGGATACGTAAATTTTCTGTTCTGTTTTGTGTATCTATCGGCTGTACTGAGCTGAGGTAAGTACTGGCCAGCCCCTCTATCTCTTTGTTAGTATTTGTTTCACATATTTATATGAGATTTTCCATTAATCATTTAGATCATGTTAATGACTGTTTGACAGCATCTGACATCAGGATTCTTCATACCAACACCAGTCTCCCTGCAACATAGCCTTCATTCCCATAACCCCTCTGACATCAACCTTCACTAGTCTCTGCCCTACACCCAGCTATCCCTTCCCTTCAGAGCTGTACACACCTCCTATTCCCCAACACTCCCTCTACTCTTTTCCTCCTCTCTATTTCTATTCTGCTCCCCCCCCCCCCTCCCCTCCCCACATGCACAAGCTCCTGACTCTGCATCTAGTAGTTCTATTCCGTCCCCGGCATTTACACAGGCAGTACAGAATCTTGCTCCACCCCTAAGTTGCTACCACCCCCTCCATAACCCATGTCTCCTCCTTGCCCCCACCACCAACCACTCACCCCAGCAGATTACTAATCCCATTAGTTGCAGTCGGATTTCAGCACCAGGAGGCAGTGGCCGTGTGTTGTTGTTGTTGTTGTTGTTGTTGTTGCGTGCGTGTGTGTGTGTGTGTGTCTGTGTGTGTGTGTGTGTGTGTGTGTGTGTGTGTGTGTGTGAGTGAGTGAGTGAGTGAGTGAGTGAGAGAGAGAGAGAGAGAGAGAGAGAGAGAGAGAGACAGAGAGAGCAGAGAGAGAGAGTTGGGTTTGTGTGAATGTTTTTTATATCAGAAGAAGGTCTTTGTCTGAAAGCTTAATAACTTAGCAGAATTTTATTTTTATGTGCCTGTCCACAACTCAGCTGGTCAGTTGCAGTCTATCATTTCCATATTGTTGACAATATTATGAAAAGATATACTGCTACTCACAACATAGCACAGACATTGAGTCACAGACAGGCAGAACAAAAAGACAACTAAATGTGTAAGCTTTGGGCCAGAAAGCCTTCTTCTAAAATACACAAAAAACACACACACACACATTCCTGCAAATGCAACTCGCACACACATAACCACTTTCTCTGGCTGCCAAGGCCAGACTGCAAGCAACTGCACATGATGGGAGAAGGAATCTGGGTGGTGGGGGGTAAGGAGGAGACTGGGAGGGCGAGAGATAGCAGAGTAGTGGTGGGGGACAGTAAAGTGCTGCTTTGGGAGCACAGAGGAACAAGGTGGAGAGAGAGTATGGCATCTGGGTGCAGTCGCAAGGTTAGACGGAGGGTGGAAGGGGGGCGAGGGGGGGGGGGGGGGGTGTGAGGGGCAGAAAAGGTGAAAAATAAGTTGTCTGTTGGTGCATTTGTGGAATAGAAGCCTGTTTAGTACTGGAGCGATAACAAGGAAGTGAGTAAGTGGGTGAAGGACAATTACATGAAGGTTGAGGGCAAGAGGGTTACAGGAACATAATAATTGCAGGGAGAGTTTCATCCTGCACAGCTCAGAAAAGCTGGTGTTGGTAGGAAGGATCCAGATGGCACATGCTGTGAAGCATGTCATTAAAATGAAGAATGTTATGTTGGGCAGCATGCTCAGCAACTGGATGGTGGGCCAGCTGTTTCTTGGCCACAGTTTGTCATGTTTGTAGACAGCCTGTTGGTTGTCGTACCTGTATAGAACAAACCACAATGGTTGCAGCTTAGCTTGTAGATCACAGGACTGGTTTCAAAGGTAGCCCTGCCTTTGATGGGATAAGTGATACTTGTGATCGGACTGGGTTAGGTGGTAGTGGGAGGATGTAAGAGACAGGTTGCACATCTATGTCTGTTACAGGCATAAAAGCCATGAGGCAAAGGGTTGGGATCAGGGATGGACAAGGATACTGTGTAGTTTTAGTGGGCGGTGGGATACCACTGTGGGAAGGGTGGGGAAGATAGTGGGTAGGACAGTTGTCATTTCAGGAGACAATAAGAGGTGTTTCCACTCCAGCACTATACAGCCTTCTATTCCACAAGCACACTCACAGTCTTTTTATTTATCTCTTTTTCCACTCCCCCCTTCACCCTCCCCCCTTCCATCTAACCCCCCAACTCCACCCAGCTGCCCTATCCTCTCACCACCTCATGCCTGTATCCTCCCATAAGCAGCGCTTTACTGTCCCCCACCCTTACCTTACTCTCTCTCCCTCTCCCAGTCTCCTCCTTAACCCCATTACCCAGATTGTTTCTCCAATCATGCACAGCTGCTTGCAGTTTGACCTCGGCAGCCAGAGACAGTGGTCATTGTGTGTGAGCTGCATATGCGTGACTGTGTGTGTGTGTGTGTGTGTGTGTGTGTGTGTGGGCACATGCACATGCATGTGCAAGAGAGAATGAGAGAGAGAGAGAGAGAGAGAGAGAGAGAGAGAGAGAGAGAGAGAGAGAAGAAGAAGAAGAAGAAGAAGAAGGCCTTCATGCTGAAAGCTTATGTGTTTAGTAGTCATTTTGTTGTGCATGTCTCGACTTTTCCGCTATATGGTGAGTAGCAATCTATCGTTTTCATAAAATTTTCATTATTCCATACTGGAATTTCCATTATTTATTTCCACACTCTAGATCTGAATCTATACTTTGCAAACCACTGTGAGATTCATGGCATAGCATACGTCCCATTGTACCAGTTATTAGGGTTTCTTCCTGTTTCACTCATATGTGGAGCATGGGAAGAATGACTGTTTGTATGCCTCTGTGCATGCAGTAATTATTCTAATCCTATCTTCATGATCCCTATGTGAGTGATATGTAGGGGGTTATAGTATATCCCTAGAGTAATCATTTAAAGCCAGTTCTTGAAACTTTGTTAGTTTACGTCTGTCTTCAGGAGCCTGCCAGTTTAGATACTTCAGTATCTGTGACCCCCCCCCCCCCCCCCCCCCCCCCATGGATTAAACAAATCTTTGACCATTCATGCTACCCTTCTCTGTATACTTTCAATATCCCTTGTTAGTCCTGTTTGCTACAACTTCCACACACCTGATCAGTATTCTAGGACCAGTCACATCAATGATTTGTATACAATCTCTTTTGTAGACTTCCCAGTATTCTAGCAATACACCGAAGTCTACCACCTGCTTTACCCATGACTGAAACTATGGGATCATTCCATTTCATATCCCTACAAAGTGTTACACCAAGGTATTTGTATGAGTTGGTCAATTCAAACAGTGACTCATTGATATTATGGTGATGTTGTTGTTGTTGTGGTCTTCAGTCCTGAGACTGGTTTGATGCACCTCTCCATGCTACTCTATCCTGTGCAAGCTTCTTCATCTCCCAGTACCTACTGCAACCTACATCCTTCTGAATCTGCTTAGTGTATTCATCTCTTGGTCTCCCTCTACGATTTTTACCCTCCACACTGCCCTCCAATACTAAATTGGTGATCCCTTGATGCCTCAGAACATGTCCTACCAACCGATCCCTTCTTCTAGTCAAGTTGTGCCACAAACTCCTCTTCTCCCCAATTCTATTCAGTACCTCCTCATTAGTTATGTGATCTACCCATCCAATTTTCAGCATTCTTCTGTAGCACCACATTTCGAAAGCTTCTATTCTCTTCTTGCCCAAACTATTTATCGTCCATGTTTCACTTCCATACATGGCTACACTCCATACAAATACTTTCAGAAAAGACTTCCTGACACTTAAATCTATACTCTATGTTAACAAATTTCTTTTCTTAAGAAACGCTTTCCTTGCCATTGCCAGTCTACATTTTATATCCTCTCTACTTCGACCATCATCAGTTATTTTGCTCCCCAAATAGCAAAACTCCTTTACTACTTTAAGTGTCTCATTTCCTAATCTAATTCCCTCAGCATCACCCGACTTAATTCGGCTACATTCCATTATCCTCGTTTTGCTTTTGTTGATGTTCATCTTATACCCTCCTTTCAAGACACTGTCCATTCCATTCAACTGCTCTTCCAAGTCCTCTGCTGTCTCTGACACAATTACAATGTCATCGGCGAACCTCAAAGTTTTTATTTCTTCTCCCCCGAGGATAGACTACAACCCTGTCTCACTCCCTTCCCAACCACTGCTTCCCTTTCATACCCCTCGACTCTTATAACTGCCATCTGCTTTCTGTACAAATTGTAAATAGCCTTTCGATCTCTGTATTTTACCCCTGCCACCTTCAGAATTTTAAAGAGAGTATTCCAATCAACATTGTTAAAAGCTTTCTCTAAGTCTACAAATGCTAGAAACGTAGGTTTGCCTTTCCTTAATCTTTCTTCTAAGATAAGTCGTAGGGTCAGTATTACCTCACGTGTTCCAACATTTCTACGGAATCCAAACTGATCTTCCCCGAGGTCGGCTTCTATCAGTTTTTCCATTCGTCTGTAAAGAATTTGTGTTAGTATTTTGCAGCTGTGACTTATTAAACTGACAGTTTGGTAATTTTCACATCTGTCAACACCTGCTTCCTTTGGGATTGGGATTATTATATTCTTCTTGAAGTCTGAGGGTATTTCGCCTGTCTCATACATCTTGCTCACCAGATGGTAGAGTTTTGTCAGGACTGGTTATCCCAAGGTTGTCAGTAGTTCTAATGGAATGTTGTCTACTCCGGGGGCCTTGTTTCGACTCAGGTCTTTCAGTGCTCTGTCAAACTCTTCACACAGTATCACATCTCTCATTTCATCTTCATCTACACACTCTTCCATTTCCATAATATTGTCCTCAAGTACATCGCCCTTGTATAGGCCCTCTATATACTCCTTCCACCTTTCTGCTTTCCCTTCTTTGCTGAGAACTGGGTTTCCATCTGAGCTCTTGATATTCATGCAAGTGGTTCTCCTTTCTCCAAAGGTCTCTTTAATTTTCCTGTAGGTAGTATCTATCTTACCCCTAGTGAGATAAGCCTCTACGTCCTTACATTTGTCCTCTAGTCATCCCTGCTTACCCATTTTGCACTTACTGTCGATATCATTTTTGAGACGTTTGTATTCCTTTTTGCCTGCTTCATTTACTGCATTATTATATTTTCTCCTTTCACCAATTAAATTCAATATTTCTTCTGTTACCCAAGGGTTTCTACTAGCCCTCGTCTTTTTACCTATTTGATCCTCTGCTGCCTTCACTATTTCATCCCTCAAAGCTACCCAATCTTCTTCTACTGTATTTCTTTCCCCCATTCCTGTAAATTGTTCCCTTATGCCCTCCCTGAAACTCTGTACAATCTCTGTTTCTTTCAGTTTATCCAGGTCCCATCTCCTTAAATTCACACCTTTTTGCAGTTTCTTCAGTTTTAATCTACAGTTCATAACTAATAGATTGTGGTCAGTGTCCACATCTGCTCCTGGAAATGTCTTACAATTTAAAACCTGGTTCCTAAATCTCTGTCTTACCATTATATAATCTATCTGATACCTTTTAGTATCTCCAGGGTTCTTCCATGTATATAACCTTCTTTCATGATTCTTAAACCAAGTATTAGCTATGATTAAGTTATGCTCTGCGCAAAATTCTACCAGGCGGCTTCCTCTTTCATTTCTTAGCCCCAATCCATATTCACCTACTATGTTTCCTTCTCTTCCTTTTCCTACTGACGAATTCCAGTCACCCATGACTATTAAATTTTCGTCTCCCTTCACTACCTGAATAATTTCTTTTATCTAATCATACATTTCATCAATTTCTTTGTCATCTGCAGAGCTAGTTGGCATATAAACTTGTACTACTGTAGTACACGTGGGCTTCGTGTCTATCTTGGCCACAATAATGCGTTCACTATGCTGTTTGCAGTAGCTTACCCGTACACCTATTTTTTTATTCATTATTAAACCTATTCCTGCAGTACCCCTATATGATTTTGTATTTATAACCCTGTATTCACCTGACCAGAAGTCTTGTTCGTCCTGTCACCGAACTTCACTAATTCCCACTATATCTAACTTTAACCTATCCATTTCCCTTTTTAAATTTTCTAACCTACCTGCCTTATTAAGGGATCTGACATTCCACGCACCGATCCGTAGAACGCCAGTTATCTTTCTCCTGATAACGACGTCCTCTTGAGTAGTCCCCACCCGGAGATCCGAATGGGGGACTATTTTACCTCCGGAATATTTTACCCAAGAGGACGCCATCATCATTTAATCATACAGAAAAGCTGCATGCCCTCGGGAAAAATTATGGCTGTAGTTTCCCCTTGCTTTCAGCCGTTTCGCAGTACCAGCACAGGAAGGCCGTTTTGATTAGTGTTACAAGGCCAGATCAGTCAATCATCCAGACTGTTGCCCCTGCGACTACTGAAAAGGCTGCTGCCCCTCTTAAGGAACCACATGTTTGTCTGGCCTCTCAACAGATACCCCTCCGTTGTGGTTGCACCTACGGTACGGCTATCTGTATCGTTGAGGCACACAAAGCCTCCCCACCAACGGCAAGGTCCATGGTTCATGGGGGGAGGATTATGTTGATACATTTTACATTTCTGAACATTTAGAGCAAGTTGCCAATCTCGGCATCATGTTGAAATCTATTCAATTCTGAATGAAATTTATGGAGCTTCTCTCCAATAGTACCTCATTACAGATAACTGTGTCATCTGCAAAAAGCCTGATTTTGCTATTAATATTGTCTGCATGGCCATTGACATACAACAGGTATAGCAAGGGCCCCAGCACTCTTCCCTGGGGTATACCCAAAGTTACTTATACATCTGACGATGGTTGTATGTCCGTCTGCTTAGCTGAGTGGTAACGTGCTTACCTCCTGTGCAAGTGGGCCCGGGTTCGATTCCCAGCCGGGTTGGAAATTTTCTCCACTCGTGGACTAGGTGTTGTGTTGTCCTCATCATCATTTCATCCCTACACTGGCGCGCAAGTTGCCCAATGTGGCGTCAAATGAAATAAGACTTGCACTTGGCGGCCCAATTTCCCCAAATAGGGGCCTCCAGACCCACGATGCCATATACTCATTTCCATTTCATTTCTCCATCCATGATAATACGCTGCGTCCTCCCTACCAATCCAGTCACAAATTTCATGTGACGTCTCATGTGATCATACTTTTGACAATAGGCATAGGTGTAGTACTGAATCAAATGCTTTTCAGAAATCAAGAAACACTACATCTACCTGGCTGTCTAATCTAAAGCTCAAAGTATGTCATGTGAGAAAAGTGCGAGTTGGGTTTTACATTATCAATGTTTCCAAAATCCATGCTGGTTGGGATTGAGGAGATCATTTTGTTCAAGATACCTCATTATGTTTGAGCTCAGAATATGTTCTAAGGATATTGGACGGTAGTTTTGTGGATCACTTCTACTATCCTTCTTGTAGACGGGTGTGACCTGTGCCCTTTTCCAAGAACTGGGCATGGTGTTTTGTTTGGGGGATCTACAATAGATTATTGTTAGAAGAGGGGCTAACTCAGCTACAAATTCAGTATAGACTCTCACAGGGATTCCATTGAGGCCTGGAGCTTTGTTCAATTTTAATGATTTCAGCTATTTCTCAACGCCACTGACACTAAAACTTTTTTCATTTGTCTTTTCAGTGGTACAAGGATTAAATTGGGGCAATTATCCAGGGGTTTATAAAAGAACATTTAAAAATGAAGTTAAGCATTTCAGCTTTTGCTTTGCTACCATAATTTCAGCTCCTGTCTCATTCTCTAGGGGCTGGACACTAACAGCCTTTACATATGACCAAATTTTCTTTGGGTTCTGTAAAAGACCACTTGACAAGATTCTGCTATGGTATTCACTGAAGGCATTACATATTGCTCTCTTCAAAACATGTTTCATTAAGCATCTACGTATCTATAGTCCTAGGATTTGTTTTACACCTATTATGCAGTAATCTCTGTTTCTTTAGAAGTTCCTGTACAGTGTCTGTATAGCATGGAGGTTTCATCCTGTTGTAAACTGTTCTACAAGGTACATATCTATCCAGTGCATGGTCAACTATTCTTTTCAACTTGAGCCAGAGTTCTTCTCCATGCTCCTGACCTGTGCTGAAAGTTTCAAGTTCCTCACTGAGTTTTGATACTACTGACTTTTTAGCTAGTTTACTGAACACCACAATACTGTTGTTACTCCATCCATGACTTTTCACTTTTTAGTTGAAATTATGATGTAAATTAATGGCATCTACTAAATTATGTAGTAAACTCATAACAATGTCATAATAAGTAGTATTTTAGTGAGGTAATCTGACACAGCTGTCAGGAATTTGAAGAACTGCATTTTAGTAAACAGTTGCACAAATTATTCTTTACTCTTTACTGGATTTATTCATGCGACTTATCATTTTTCTGTGATGATGGTCACTATGACTGAAATGGTAAAAAATGAAGAATAATTTGCACAGCTGATGGCTAATATGTAGCTCTTAAAGATCATAGAAATTAGTAGTTGAACAGGTATGGAAGAGAAATACTATTTGCCAAATTCTTTGTAGTCTATAACAGTACAAGATGAAGGCAGCAAATGACTGAAGCTATATCCAGCACTATAATGGTCCTAGGGAGAAGAGCAGTAACACGCTCCAATGTTCTCACATTAGTGCCACTGTAAATTTGAGCAAATCCAAGTTTGCTCATAACCAATTGAAATTTCTTGGACATATAATCACTCCTGAAGGGATAAAACCAAATCCTAAAAAGATGGATGCGATTAACAGATGTGCTTATCCAAAGAATAGAACGGAATTAAAGTCATTTATCGGCTTAGTTTCATTTTTTCGACGATTTTTACCCAATCAGTTAGGAAGCCAAGACTGTTTGTTACGGCTGTTAAGAAAAAAAATGTCATGTGGGAGTGGAATTCCGAATGCACGCAAGCTTTTGATAACATCCGCAATGCTTTGACTAATGCTCCACTGTTACATCATCCGAGACTTGATCAAGATTTTCATATTGCTGCGGATGCTTCTGAAACAGGATTGGGTGCCACTCTTTTCCAGATGGACAATCCAGAAGATATCAGTACCATCAAGATAATTGGGTTTGTCAGCAGAACACTCTCTAGCTGTGAACGTGCATATTGTACTACTGAATTGGAAGTACTGGCCGTGGTCTGGTCACTTAGAAAGTTTCGCTATTTTGTATATGGAAAGAAGATCATTGTATTCTGCGACCACAAAGCTTTATCTTTTATTTTAACAGGAAGGATGTTCCATTCACGTTTAACCCGGTGGGCCTTGCTACTGCAAGAATATGATATTACGCTCAAATACATCAGAGGGAAAGACAACACCATAGCCGATGCTCTTTCAAGACTACCAAAAAGAAAGAATGATGACGAGTGTGAAGAACAGACTATTGACTTTAAAGTCATGAATTTATCAAGGCAATATTGTGAGAGGCAGATTTCACAGCTATCTCGAAGTCTTCCACAACTGCAAGAAGATGATAAGTTGTGGAAAGCCATTAGGCATGCTGTTGAAAGCAAAACGCTAAGTCACTCTCAAGAACAGTATCAATTAAAATCCGGAATATTGTATCGGAAGAAGGATGAAGATGTTTGGAAAGTTTGTGTTCCAAATAAATATTTAGAATCACTAGTATGGTACACTCACTTGAATTGGGGTCATTTTGGTGCCGCTAAATGTACAGCCAAAATAGCACACTACTGCTATCATCCAAATTTGGGACGTATAGCTACAAATATTATTAAGAAGTGCAAAATATGTCAGAAGGCGAAACCCATAAACTATTGTCGGAAGATAGAATTACATCCTATCATCCCACAACAACCTTTAATGTTGGTGTCATGTGACGTCTGTGGGCCATGTCCCATGACACGTGGACGGTTCAAATATGTATTGGCTTTCTATGATCTCTTTTCAAAATATGTGAAATTATATCCTTTGAAAAATCTCCACGTTCGACCCATGTTACGCAAATTTATCAACAACTATATAACTGAGCTTGGCAAACCTATAATGATCTTGACAGACAACGCTGCTTATTATACAAGCAAAGTATGGAGAGACACTATGAAAGAACAAGGAATCCAGCACATTTACATCTCAAGATTTTACCCTTGTGGAAATCCGGTTGAAAGAATCTTCCGAGAGTTGAACCGATTTTTACGGACGTACATACCCAAACAACATTATAAATGGATCGATTGGATTTATGAATTTGAGAAAGTGTATAATGACTTACCACACTTATCGACAGGTTATTCACCTAACCAAATAGTATTTGGTGAAAGTATTGTGCCAGAATGGATGAAGAAATTACCTGCAATAGAACAAAAGATTACCAAGAAAGAAGATATGGTGAAGAAGGTCTACAAAAACCTGAAGCATCAAGCACAATTGAGAAAAACCCGTTTTGATAAAAATGTGAAGAAAGTAGTCACATATGATGTAGGGGAAGAAATTTTATTGAGAAATCACCCAAAAGCATCAACCAGGAAAAGACTGAATAAGAAATGGCAATATTTATATACAGGTCCATATAAAATAATGAAAATACCTCATGAAGGGAGCTACCTCCTGGCAGATTGTGATACTGATGTAATTAAAGGCTTGTTCCCTCACATAGACCTGAAGAAGTATTATCAATAATGAGCAAAATATAGATTCAAGAAACACTGAATGATACCAGGACTACACTCAGTGGACTAAATAAAAGCACCAATGGATAAATACCTACTTATACTAACTTACAAAGAAAATTAAAGAATGTACCGACGATTTCCATGAGATACCTTCTTGGTATCAGCAACAATGACAACGCTGAAATACGATTTATCCTCTCACCGAACAGTGAGGACGGATGATTTAAAAGTGGAATTAAGAGGAAAAGAAAAGGACCAAATCCTCTCTGGTTAAACAAGTGGCCTGATAAGGGTTTTGGCCTAGGATGCCAATCGTCGAACCCGGCTGTGATCCCTGCCTTGCACAGTCGGTTGAAGAACTGAGGACTTCATCCAAGAAAAAAAAATGTGGTGTGAATATGAAGTGATTAGTGCGAAGTGTTTCTAAGACAACCTATAAACAAATGTGGAATTTAGTTAAGGGCATTTTGTCTAGGCCCATTAACTCAACTTAAATATTGTAGAATGTATGTACTGACTTGTTGAGTGAATCTGAGAGGGAGTGTATTCGCCGAAACAAATACCCTCTCCTGTCACAGCACACAAAAAAAATAAGCCTGTTCTGTCTGGAACCCTCTTCAAGACATCACAGTCTGGGGGGCCGTGTAACATTACGAGTCAAGATAGCTGTAACGGAACTTGAATAGCGTAAAGTTATCGTTAAAAGCGCACGCTGCGCAATTTGTTACGATTTGGTCAGTCATAATAGTAGTAACATGCTTTTGAATACAATAAAAATATAACGGCGATACCTGTTTAGCGTTATTGGAAATAATATGTAATAAATTAATGAGTAAGGTAGCCGATCCTATAAGAAGAGGTAAAATTGGGCATATTAAGGCGTTTTGCTTTATATTGACTAAGCTGATGATACGGCGTCTTTTTTTTCCGTTTACTCTTAGAAAAAAGAAAAAAAAATATAAGTAACGAAGTGCTAATTGTGCGTTATGAAAAATATAGGGGCGAATTTTAAATAGCTACAGTGTATAATCAGACTAACAAATGGACATTCAGTTACGCGAAATAGCGGACAGTGAAGTGTGGTCATTAAATTGAGTACACCTACACGGCGGTCAATTCCGGGATAAGTCTATTCGCATCTCACGAGGGACGCGGTATTGAGACCGGTTTTTTTTTATTATACCATGGAGAGCGGGCTTCAGTTTATAAAAAGGAGAAAAGCTGTATCATTATCATTGACTGTTGGTGTTAAGCAACCAAAACTGTTCATCAAAGGGTTTCGGTGAATGAATGGTGAATGCGAAATGAAACTGTGAACGAAGTTATGCTAAATAAAGCAGAAGAGACAAGACAGTTTGGTCGTATCTGTTATTATTCCATAAACCGTAACATTTATTCTCGTTGTACGAAGCCTTTATAGACGATCGTTATGACAATTTGCTTTGAAGGGATCTCGTTACGAGTTAAGTTTTGGGGACCTGGTCAACAGGGGATAGTTCGTAGATCTTAACTACTGCAGCTATTCAGGAATCAGGTGCTACCGTGGCCGTTGTGTGTTGTCAATGGCTTAAGGTCATCATATCTCATGCTCTAATATCGACGCGCCTTTCCTCTTGGTATAACGGTGTCTCACGGTAACCACGACAACGCCAACGGCGAAGGAAGATACGGTAGGTTACCTCTGGGATATTTTACCTAAAAGTATGCTATGATCGTTTAACTATAATGAAAATGTAGATGTTATCAGGATGAATAGTGGCTATAGTTCCCTCTCCTTTCAGCCATTTGAAGTATCAGCACAGTAAGACCATATTGACTTATGTCACATGGCCACATCAGTGAGTCCTCCACACTGTTGCTCCTGCAACTACTGAAAAATCTACCCACCTCTTCAGAAGCCACATGTTTGACCTCTTCACAGCCAGCCTTCCGTTGTGGCTGCAGCTGTATCATTTAGACGAATGCCAATTCATCTCGGCAAGGTCCTTGCTTGGGACACTCTTCATACACCAAATGAAATTTTGTGTGTGAAATCCCTTGGCATCAGCTGAATAAAAAGGTAAAATGAAGCTGACACTCAAATCAACCTGATCAATAAACTCAGTTGAGCATGTTTTGCCCTTGAAGTTTCTCTCAATGTGTTGATCTCATCACAAAAGTAAAACTTGCAGGCAGATTAAAACTGTGTGCCAGACGAAGACTCGAACTCAGGACCTTCGCCTTTTGCGGGCAAGCGTTCTACCAACTGAGCCACCCAACTGACGACGTGTCCTCACAGCTTCAGTTCTACCAATATCTCGTCTTCTACTTTCCAAACTTCATAGAAGTTCTTCTGCAAACCTAGCAGAACTAGCACTCCTGGAAGAAAGGATATTGCGGAGACATGGCTTAGCCACAGCCTGGGGGGTGTTTCCAGAATGAGATTTTCACTCTGCAGCAGAGTGTGCACTGATATGAAACTTCCTGGCAGATTAAAACTGTGTGCCAGACTGAGACTCGAACTCGGGACCTTGGCCTTTCAAAGGCAAGTGCTCTACAAAAGTGTCAGCTTATTAAAAATATGGAATTATCTTCCAGGGCCTGTGGCCAAGCAAACACACATTCTGATGCAATAAGCTGCTGAGAGGCCTCACTTACACAATGGAAGTCTCTGTCCTGGTCCCAGAATGAGATTAGTTACCACACGCCCAGTTGCTGAGATGCCTAACAGGTACAATGGAAGTTACTGTCCTGGTCCTAGAATGAGACTGGTTACCACACATGCAGCTGCCAAGAGGCTTCACTGATATGGTGAAAGTTAACTGTCCTGGTCCTAGAGTGAGACCAATTACCAAACATCCAACTCGAATTGCAGCTGGCAGAGCTGGAACACTATCAAAAAAGCATATTATGGGGTCCTGAATGTCACAACAGTGACCTGTATTGTGCCTGGCACTGCACCGCTTCTGTGGCCTATATGATCAGAAATCATGTCATGTCACAGTATGGTGCAATCAAGTGACAATAAATACTGTTGCTACAGCTATGCAATATCTGTCATCATCTGTAGACAGTCCCAAGAGGAACTTGTCATCAGCTGTTGACTCAATACTGGTCACCAGCCTACCCCGCTACTAGATGCTGTAGATGCTGCCTCCACTAACAGTGGAACTACCAGGGGTCCGCATTTGGCACATGCACCTGAACTGTTGCTGAGCCACTCCTGCCCTGCACACAAGAACTCTGCTACCACAGATTTGTACCTGAAGGTCAGTGATGCCATATCCTTCGCTGGGCTCCTTCATTTGCTGCTGCGCTCAGATGCTTCCTGCACTGGGCCTGCCACTGGCTGTTAGCTGTTAATTTGTCCACGTCAAACAGCATGATTGATTTCCTAAGGAGACTTTCGTCACTGCGTGCCTTTCGCCTACCCAGGCTGACGTACCTCTACACTCACCAAGGCGCTGACAAAGCTTCGTAACTACTGCTTCTTGCTCAGTTTGGCAATTACAAGAGCTGGCTCCCCCTTGTGGCCACATGCGGAGCTAAGCAGACATCACCTTCCAGGGCCAGCCTGCACCACTGGATGTTGACCACAAGACGATGTTTCAAATGCTGTACTGTTTTCTCACTGCTTCTATGAGTCTGCAATGGCTGTCTACCTAGCACTATTTAACTGCTGCCCCACCAAACATTCGGCAACATCACTGAAACCACAATGAGGTCAATAAACACTCAAGCCACCCTGACCTCATTTCAGTTTGTTCAGCAGGAGTGAGAAGTAAGAATAAAAATAAGTTTTAGCTTAATTGTAATCTGTGCACTTGCAATACAAGATGCAAAAATAATTTTCTTGTAGGCACCCTTGTCTAAGATTCAGAGTGGATGTATATACTCAGTCACAAAACCATTCAAGATTTTATCCAAAATAAAACAAGAAATTTTGAATCCGTACCGAAATGAAAGAAAGATAAAAGTGTATCTCTTAGCCACTATTTTTACAAATTATGTATCTAGTCTCTTTCTTCTTCTTCTTCTTTAAGTGAGTTTTCTACACCATGTGGTGTCTCTTGCATGCAAGTTTCCATCTTCTTCTATTCTGCCAGTCCTCTTCTTGCATGGTCCTGTCCTGCATCACATGCCTTACTCCATTATTTGAATGTAGCAGGGGTCTTCCTCTTTTTCTGTACCATGGAGATCTCCAGTGCCACATTTTAGAGGGCCATCTTTCCTCTGGTATTCTTCTGAGATGTCCATGGCACGTCAGCCATTTATTTTCAACTGTGTCTACTATATCTTTTTGTATTCCATTGTTTTTAATTTCTTCTCATTGACCCTGGAGACTCCCCACACGTCAGCGCCATACAGAGCAATGCTCTCAACTCTAGTTTTGTATATCCTCCTCTTCAAATTTTTTGTAGCCATTTTATTCCAAATAATGGAGTGCAATTGTTTAATTGCCATCTTTCCCTTTCCTATTCTGTGCCTTATTTCCTCATTTTTTCCACCTTTGTCTGAAATGATTGTCCCTAAACATTTGTACGAACAGTTACACATTATTATAGATCCATCATCTATTACAAAATACCACTGACAACCAAGTATTCTGCCTTTGTAAAGTTAATTTTCATTCCCCACTGCTCATGTTCTTCTTTAAGCTTCCTTAAAATGTAAGATACATCCTCTTCTTCCTTAGCAAAGATGACCTGACCATCGGCAAAATTTAGGAAGAACAGTAGGTCATCACCTACTCTAATTCCCATGTTTTTGCACTCCCTTTTCCAATTTTTCGGTGTTTCGTTCAAAAATATTTTGAAGAGGGTAGGTGCTAAACAGCATCTTTGTCTCAGTCCTTTGTTAACATTAAGTTTCTGTGATAGTAACTTCCCAACATTAACATGATAAGTATTATTCGAATACAGCTTTCTAACAGCTTGTACATAAAATGTATGAAAGTTCTGGTGTTTTGCTTCCCACATCCTAGAAAGTGGTATACCATCACAGGCCTTCTGCAAAAGTCTATGAAAACCATGTGTGTCACCAAGTTATGTTCCAGTCTCTTGTCAGTGACCTGTCTAATGCTGCAGATATTATCAATACAAGAAATTCCTTCCCAAAAGCCACTCTGTTCATCAACTTCCTCAATTCCTCTCTCATCTCCAGTTTCAAGTATCTTACCATACAATATTGACACAGAACTGAGAAGTGTCATGTCTTGCTAATTTGCACAGTCAACCTTGCTTCCTATTTTAAAAAATGTTGTGTTGTTTTAACTCGCCAGAGATTTCCCCTCTGCTAAGACAGCAGTTATATATCTTTTTGAGATGTTCAGATAACACATTCGGCCTGTCTTTCAACAACTCCACGTATACAACTCCAGGTCTTGGTGCTTTGCCATTTCTGAACTGCTTAACTGTATCCTGAACTTCCGCAGCGGTTATCTTATGGATTTCTGTGTCTTCCATCTATCTAGTCTTACCAGCTGTGAGTTTACACTACTTCTGCCATTTGCTCTTAGCTGTTTTACCACATTCCATGCTTCTTTGAGCTCCCTATGCTTCACATTTAAAGTCCCACATAGCATTTTTTCTCTAATTACTGATTTCTTTGCCTCTCCCCTCAGTCTTGCATATCCACTCCTGTCATCTTATTGCTCATAAGATGTCTGTTAAAGGCCTCCTCTTTCTCCTTCATCTTTGCGGCAATACCATCACCCAGCCAATCACATTTAAATTTGCCATATGTGTTCTCAACTACTCTGAGAGTTTCAAGGGCAGCTTCATGACTAGCTATTGCAATTGTCTTATATGATAATTTCACATTAGTATCATCAGTCTGATGTAGCTTCCCATTCAGCCTAAATTTGTATAAGAAGGCAACTGAAGGATCTGTAGTAAACTTAGTTTCTACTGTTGCTGGTCCAGTTTCTCTCCATTCTAATTACAATTGGTTAAGTTGTTTGTGTAACCAGTCTTTTGTCAGTGAAACACTTCCTGAATGGTTGACATATCCTGAAGTTGACCCTTTGTATAAGAAAGGAGATAAAGAAATATAATCAAAATTCTGTCAAATTTCACTTTTGCCTGAATTCCCCAAAATTTTAGACAATAATATACAGTCATCTTAATCATCTGACCACAAATAAAATATTATCCAGGTCACAATTCGAATTTCTAAAGGGTTATGATATTGATATATTTTGTGATCTGTCAGAGGCATTTGACTGTGTAAATCACAATATTCTTTTAAGTAAATTGAACATATAGTGTAACAGAAAATGCTGCAAAATGTTTCAAATTCTATATCTCTGACAGAAAACTAAGGGCATGAATAGGAGAGAGACTCGTATTAAGCTATCAGGCATCATCCAACTGGGAACCGATAAGATCCCATCTTAGGCCCTTTCTTTTTCTTGTATATATCAATGACTTTTCAAAACAGTAACATTACCAGATGCCTAATTTATTTTGTTTGCTGATGATACAAATGTTGCAATAAATAGTAAATCAAGCATAGCCTTAAAAAGGTCAGCTACTGAAATTTTCATGGACATTAATAAATTGTTCCCAGCCAATTCTCTGTCACTATACCTTGAAAAAACATACTATGTGCAGTCCAGAATTTATAAAAGTTTTCCTGCCAGTATATGCCTAAAATATGACAAGAAAAGATAGAAGAATTTGAAAGTGTTAAATTTTTGGGATTATGGTTTGATAATAAATTTAACGAGGACAAGCATACACCAGAACTGCCACAGCGCTTAAACAAACCTCTGTTTATTATGTGAATGTTGTCAGACATAGATTATATAAAAATAAAAAAAAAGCTAATGTACTTCACTCATTCAAAAACTGCATACAGGATTAATTTCTGGGGTAACTCATCGAGCCAATATAAAGTTTTCCAAACCCAAAATGTACAATACAAATTACTTGTGGTGTGAATTCAAAAACATCCTGCTGAGGGCTGTTTAAGGAAATGCAGACACTACATACTGCTTCCCAATATATTTATTCCTTAATGAAATTTGTCATTAAAATATAAATTTTTTTCAAATCAACAGCTCACAAAGATTTAAAAGTCGCTTACTTTGGTTCAGAAAGGTGTCCGCTATTCAGCAATAGCCATTTTCAACAATACGCCAGTAGCCTTAAAAAGCTTAACTAATAACAAAGTTCAGTTTGAGAAGAGTCTGAATGATTTATTGGTGGCCATCTCCCCCTACTCCACTGATGAACTTGTTAGCAGAACTGACTGACTTGTGCATGTTATTATTAATAGCATTTAATGTGAATATTGTGTGCAATCTGACTTTTGCACAAATTTTGTACAGTAACTGCGATCATTGTAAATAAGTGCTGCAGTTTATTATTATTACACTCCTGGAAATGGAAAAAAGAACACATTGACACCGGTGTTTCAGACCCACCATACCTGCTCCGGACATTGCAAGAGGGCTGTACAAGCAATGATCACACGCACGGCACAGCGGACACACCAGGAACCGCGGTGTTGGCCGTCGAATGGCGCTAGCTGCGCAGCATTTGTGCACCACCGCCGTCAGTATCAGCCAGTTTGCCGTGGCATACGGAGCTCCATCGCAGTCTTTAACACTGGTAGCATGCCGCGACAGCGTGGACGTGAACCGTATGTGCAGTTGACGGACTTTGAGCGAGGGCGTATAGTGCGCATGCGGGAGGCCGGGTGGACGTACCGCCGAATTGCTCAACACGTCGGGCGTGAGGTCTCCACAGTACATCGATGTTGTCGCCAGTGGTCGGCGGAAGGTGCACGTGCCCGTCGACCTGGGACCGGACCGCAGCGACGCACGGATGCACGCCAAGACCGTAGGATCCTACGCAGTGCCGTAGGGGACCGCACCGCCACTTCCCAGCAAATTAGGGACACTGTTGCTCCTGGGGTATCGGCGAGGACCATTCGCAACCGTCTCCATGAAGCTGGGCTACGGTCCCGCACACCGTTAGGCCGTCTTCCGCTCACGCCCCAACATCGTGCAGCCCGCCTCCAGTGGTGTCGCGACAGGCGTGAATGGAGGGACGAATGGAGACGTGTCGTCTTCAGCGATGAGAGTCGCTTCTGCCTTGGTGCCAATGATGGTCGTATGCGTGTTTGGCGCCGTGCAGGTGAGCGCCACAATCAGGACTGCATACGACCGAGGCACACAGGGCCAACACCCGGCATCATGGTGTGGGGAGCGATTTCCTACACTGGCCGTACACCACTGGTGATCGTCGAGGGGACACTGAATAGTGCACGGTACATCCAAACCGTCATCGAACCCATCGTTCTACCATTCCAAGACTGGCAAGGGAATTTGCTGTTCCAACAGGACAATGCACGTCCGCATGTATCCCGTGCCACCCAACGTGCTCTAGAAGGTGTAAGTCAACTGCCCTGGCCAGCAAGATCTCTGGATCTGTCCCCCATTGAGCATGTTTGGGACTGGATGAAGCGTCGTCTCATGCGGTCTGCACGTCCAGCACGAACGCTGGTCCAACTGAGGCGCCAGGTGGAAATGGGATGGCAAGCCGTTCCACAGGACTACATCCAGCATCTCTACGATCGTCTCCATGGGAGAAGCAGCCTGCATTGCTGCGAAAGGTGGATATACACTGTACTAGTGCCGACATTGTGCATGCTCTGTTGCCTGTGTCTATGTGCCTGTGGTTCTGGTCAGTGTGATCATGTGATGTATCTGACCCCTGGAATGTGTCAATAAAGTTTCCCCTTCCTGGGACAATGAATTCACGGTGTTCTTATTTCAATTTCCAGGAGTGTATTTTTTTATGTGATATGTGGTTACATTAGCCTAAGAACTATCGAATGCACCTAAGTGTATAGAACATTTAATATTTGGTAACAAGTTTTAAACTATATTTTTAAATGTAACCTTTTTTTTTTACCGATTCCAGATCCACCAGGGCAATTTCATTTGGGATCTGTGGAAGGTACATTAACATATCTGTTCTCATTTTGTAAATATCTATTGTGTAGTCTTATTTTCTGACATGTTGGAGCAACTGGAACAAAAAGTACATCTAGTCTAATCTAATCTTGGCATCTACCAATTTTTTTAAAGGTGAACCAACGTGCACACAGTAGTAGGAATTGGTTGGCTCCACATTCTGCTCCCCTGTAGACTCTGCAATCCTCCACCTTTGTACAATTACTTTCTTTCCCTATGGCATAATCAATTATAGATTGTGACTTCCTTGCAGGCTGTGTCCAGGTGTATTTATGGATCTCTTTGTGTTGGAAAAAGCCATTACATATCTTAAACTCGACTCAAGAATTGAAAAATTCTGTTAGTTACACAGAAAGTAACAGTGTTAATTGCAAAGCTGCACAACAAGAAGGCCTAATAATTTATTGTAATAGCACTCTGTATTCACATAAGATAAGTATCAAGCTGCAAATAGCCATAGTGTACAGGGGAGGCAAGGATCAGGAAAGCCTCAGGATTTTACACCCATCTCCCTAACCAACAATAATGAGGAGTTGTCTTCCACTGAAACTGAGACTCACTGCACCTGTTGGGAAACACACTGTGTCCTGTGTCAACAGGAGGCAAACGCAAATGGGTAAGGGTATATTCATTGTCAGCAGTTCAAATGTGTGGCAAATAATTGTACCTCTTTCACTGCTTTTTAAGAGTGCTTGAAACTCCATCACCTTGTTGCGAGTGCCTTGACAGTTAATTCTCTCACCTCCAGGAAGTATTTCTTTTTATTTCACTCTGATACTTCTGGGTATCCTACAGCTAATGTTATCTGGAGTGGATGGAGAAAGTAATCCAAAAAAATCTTGTATGCACCCCACACACATCAGCTAACTGGGTAGCAGCCTCTAATGTGTAGTTTACATCCGATCCATTTAGAGAGGCCGCAAGGGAGGGGAAGGAACAACAAATGCTCCCGTGGGTATGTCTGGGACATTAATTCAAAACGATGAATAGACTATTATGACAGCCACTAAGGGAACAGGTTGCAACCAACTGCAGACTGTGGTGCATGGTGGAACAAATTGTGCAGCTCTTAAGTCATACTTGGATCATTTGAGTGAATGGCAGAGGAGGTTGAGAATACTAGCATCGCTCATGGAGTTTCAACAAAGTTCACAATCTATAGTATTGTCTACAGAACATATTGTGGCCCCCAGGTTCCAAGCCAAGTGGAAGGCTTGAACTAGAGGCTACAAAAGTTCTTTGACAAGCTAGGCTGTGAGTTCCTAGACTGTGACTTCCTAGACTTACGAACCCTCTAAATGCGTCAGTAAATGCATTCACAACAAGTATTCTGACATACAGAATAAAATATCATTGGAACAGTCCTGGAAGTGCGTAGTGAAAGCTATCGCAATGAGCCGATTGCGGCATAGTTTAACCCGGCATGAGTGAGGTCGGGTATGTCATACCTGAGGTGTTTTGAAGTGCTGATTATTAAACGTCATTGTTGTCACACAAATCTTGCTGTCACAGTAGCTGGAGATAAGGGAGAGGGAGACAATATGCTGTGTTGAGTTTATTGTTGCGCCAGCATCAGAGGGAGATACACGTGTGCAAAGGTGGCTACGATATTTCACATCCGATCTCTTAGTCGGTGTTACATTTTTGGGCTGTCAGCAAGTTTATGAGATATATATAGCTATTTATAGTATACTTTGATTCTTTTTTATATTTTATATTTCTCAAGGTGTCTTATGAAGAAAAAGAACATCGGCTACAAGAACTACTAGAAGAAGTTTTAGAAAACTGTTCAAATGCTAGTTCCTATGACTCCGAGAGCAAAGAAGAGATTGACAAAGTTTCTCAAAGAAGTGAAGAAAATGATTCGGAGCAAGAGGGTATTTGTATGGTTTGGAAGAGCCAAAATCTGCATTATCAGCTCCTAGCCAGTCACCTGAGATATGTGGGATTTTTTATGGATCCAAAGATGGTACAAAATGGATGAAGGATTGTCCTAGGCAAATTGTTCATATTCGTTCCGAGAATATTATTACCAATTCTCCAGGTGTAAAAGGTGCTGCAAAACATGCCAAAACAGATACTGAATGTTGGAGCCTTTTTATAACAAACAGTATATTGAATACTGCACTTACACACACAAATTATCAAATAATGAATATCAGAGAAGATACCCAGAAAATAAAGAGCAGTACCACATGAACGATGCAAGTTTGGAGAATTTGAAGGCATTTATGGGAGTTTTGTATATAATGGGCCTAAACCACCCAAATAAACAAAACTAGAATGATTCATGGCGTACGGATGGTACTGGAGTTGAAAGCTTTTGACTACAATGTCACTGCAGAGGTTTTACTTTCTCCAAAATTGTTTGAGATTCAATGATAAGAGCATCCGGGACGAAAAGAAAAAGACTGACAATCTGGCTGCTATAAGAGATATTTTTGATAATTCTGTTGAAAATATTCAACAACACTATATGCCGTGTGAAAACCTTACTACTGATGAGATGCTGTGATCTTTCAGAGGGAGATGTCCTTTCCATGTACACACGCCAAACAAACCAGCCAAATATGGCATAAACTACAGGGTGTTTATAAATGAATATCGGAGTTTTAACATTTTGTAATATTTATTTACATTAAACTTACAGTTATAAATGGTATTTCAAATGAAAGAGCAACTCAAACACTTTTACCAAGAACCTTATAAATGTTCAATGTGAGCACCATTTGTCACACAGCACACATCAAGTCTATTTACCCATATACCCAAGTGCTGGATAGGCCGGAAGGGGCCCATTGACAAGGCTTGCTTTGCATGGCCTCCACATTAACCTGACCTAACGCCATGCAATTTTTTCCTTTGGGGCTTCATCAAGGATCATGTGTATGTGCCTCCACTACCAGCAGACCTCCCTGAATTAAGAAACTGGATTGAGGCAGCTGTTTCTAAATCACTGAAGACACACTTATCAATGCTTGGGAAGAACTCAGCTATAGACTTGATGTGTGCTGTGTGACAAATTGTGCTCACATTGAACATTTATAAGGTTGTTGGTAAAACTGTTTGAGTTGCACTTTCATTTGACATACGATTTATAACTGTTAGTTTAATATAATAAATATTATAAAGTGTTAAAACGCCAATATTCATTTATAAACACCCTGTATATGCTCTTGTAGATGTGAAGACATTCTATATCCTACAACTGGAAGAATACTCAGGAAAACAACCACCAGGACCTTACCAGCTTAGTGATAAAGCATATGATACTGTAAACCGTGTACTGGAGCCAATAAGAAAAACAAATAGGAATTCAACATTCGATAATTGGTTTACTAGTTACCCCCTTATGATCCATCTCTTGAAAGAACATTCACTGACTTCTGTCGGCACAGTCTGTAAAAACAAGAAAAGTGTACCAGAGATTTTAAAAAAAGGAATAGAAGTAGTATATAGTTCTCGATTTGGGTTCCAGAATAACGTTACACTGGTGTCCTACGTACCTAAAAAAAATAAAGTTGTGCCGGTTATCTCAACTTTACAACCGTTGGTTGCGAAAGCTTGAAATTTTGTGTGTGTGTTTCTTTATTGTGTCTATCTACCAGCACTTTCCCGATTGGTAAGTCATGGAATCTTTGTTTTTAATATATTTTTCCCAAGTGGAATGCTTCTTTCTATTTTATATATATATATATATAAAACAAAGATGATGTGACTTACCAAATGAAAGTTCTGGCAGGTCGACAGACACACAAACAAACACAAACATACACACTAAATTTTTTTTTTTTGTGTAATGGTTCAGGGATTCCGGACTGGAGCAGATTCGTTTGCCACAAAGACCTAGGCTGCAGGGAAGGTACCATTTGATGTGGAATGGGTGGTAGCTGTCATAATGGAGGTACTGTTGCTTGTTGGTGGGCTTGATGTGGACGGACGTGTGAAGCTGCCCATTGAACAGATGGAGGTCAACGTCAAGGAAAGTGGCATGGGATTTGGAGTAGGACCAGGTGAATCTGATGGAGCCAAAGGAGTTGAGGTTGGAGAGGAAATTCTGGAGTTCTTCTTCACTGAGAGTCCAGATCATGAAGATGTCATCAACAAATCTGTACCAAACTTTGGGTTGGCAGGCCTGGGTAACCAAGAAGGCTTCCTCTAAGCGACCCATGAGTAGGTTGGCATACGAGGGGGCCATCCTGGTACCCATGGCTGTTCCCTTTAATTGTTGGTATGTCTGACCTTCAAAAGTGAAGAAGTTGTGGGTCAGGATGAAGCTGGCTAAGGTAAAGAGGAAAGAGGTTTTAGGTAGGGTGGCAGGTGTTCGGCGTGAAAGGAAGTGCTCCATCACAGCGAGGCCCTGGACGTGCGGAATATTTGTGTATAAGGAAGTGGCATCAATGGTTACAAGGATGGTTTCCGGGAGTAACAGACCGGGTAAGGATTCCAGGCGTTCGAGAAAGTGGTTGGTGTCTTTGATGAAGGATGGGAGACTGCATGTAATGAGTTGAAGGTGAACCACAACACCCCAATTCAGTAGTTAACCTTTCCTCCAAACCTCTCTCCCAATCCGTAACCTCTGTCCTATCCAAAGGCCTCACCTTCAGCCCCACTCCCAGATTCAACCAAACAGCCCTCGTCAAAGATTTACTGTCCTACACTCGTACTCTCTACTGGAAATATCACTTTGCCATGAAGAAAAATGATCCTAATCCTACTCCTAATGATCCAACTCCCCAAGACACTATCCAAATTGAACCCTGCCTGGAACAGTTCCGTCCTCCGTCACAGCGGAACCCACTTCCTCTTCCTCAAAATCACCCTCTCCAAACCTTCCAGGAATTTCTGACTTCCAGCCATGCCTCTCAATCCTTCTTAAAAAACCTTAATCCTACTCCCAACATCACCACTGCTGAAGCCCAAGCTATCCGTGATCTGAAGGCTGATCGTTCCATCGTCGTTCTTCCGGCGGACAAGGGTTCCACGACCGTGGTACTTGATCGTCGGGAGTATGTGACTGAGGGACTGTGTCAGCTTTCAGACAACACCACATACAAATTTTGCCAAGGTAATCCCATTCCTGAGGTCCAGGCAGAGCTTCAAGGAATCCTCAGAACCTTAGGCCCCCTACAAAACCTTTCACCTGACTCCATCAACCTCCTGACCCCACCGATACCCCGCACCCCTACCTTCTACCTTCTTCCTAAAATTCACAAACCCAATCATCCCGGCCGTCCCATTGTAGCTGGTTACCAAGCCCCCACAGAACGTATCTCTGCCTACGTAGATCAACACCTTCAACCCATTACGTGCAGTCTCCCATCCTTCATCAAAGACACCAACCACTTTCTCGAACGCCTGGAATCCTTACCCAGTCTGTTACCCCCGGAAACCATCCTTGTAACCATTGATGCCACTTCCTTATACACAAATATTCCGCACATCCAGGGCCTCGCTGCAATGGAGCACTTCCTTCCACGCCGATCACCTGCCACCCTACCTAAAACCTCTTTCCTCATTACCTTAGCCAGCTTCATCCTGACCCACAACTTCTCCACTTTTGAAGGCCAGACATACCAACAATTAAAGGGAACAGCCATGGGTACCAGGATGGCCCCCTCGTACGCCAACCTATTCATGGGTCGCTTAGAGGAAGCCTTCTTGGTTACCCAGGCCTGCCAACCCAAAGTTTGGTACAGATTTATTGATGACATCTTCATGATCTGGACTCACAGTGAAGAAGAACTCCAGAATTTCCTCTCCAACCTCAACTCCTTTGGCTCCATCAGATTCACCTGGTCCTACTCCAAATCCCATGCCACTTTCCTTGACGTTGCCCTCCATCTGTCCAATGGCCAGCTTCACACGTCCGTCCACATCAAACCCACCAACAAGCAACAGTACCTCCATTATGACAGCTGCCACCCATTCCACATCAAACGGTACCTTCCCTACAGCCTAGGTCTTCGTGGCAAACGAATCTGCTCCAGTCCGGAATCCCTAAACCATTACACCAACAACCTGAAAACAGCTTTCATCACATCCCGCAACTACCCTCCCAACCTGGTACAGAAGCAAATAACCAGAGCCACTTCCTCATCCCCTCCAACCCATAACCTCCCACAGAAGAACCACAAAAGTGCCCCACTTGTGACAGGATACTTTCCGGGACTGGATCAGACTCTGAATGTGGCTCTCCAGCAGGGATACGACTTCCTCATATCCTGCCCTGAAATGAGATCCACCCTTCATGAAATCCTCCCCACTCCACCAAGAGTGTCTTTCTGCCGTCCACCTAACCTTCGTAACCTCTTAGTTCATCCCTATGAAATCCCCAAACCACCTTCCTTACCCTCTGGCTCCTACCCTTGTAACCGCCCCCCGGTGTAAAAACCTGTCCCATGCACCCTCCCACCACCACCTACTCCAGTTCTGTAACCGGGAAAGTGTACACGATCAAAGGCAGAGCCACGTGTGAAAGCACCCACGTGATTTACCAACTGACCTGCCTACACTGTGAAGTTTTCTATGTGGGAATGACCAGCAACAAACTGTCCATTCGCATGAATGGACACAGGCAGACAGTGTTTGTTGGTAATGAGGATCACCCTGTGGCTAAACATGCCTTGGTGCACAGCCAGCACATCTTGGCACAGTGTATACCGCCCGGGTTATCTGGATACTTCCCACTAACACCAACCTGTCAGAACTCCGGAGATGGGAACTTGCCCTTCAGTATATCCTCTCTTCTCGTTATCCGCCAGGCCTCAACCTCCGGTAATTTCAAGTTGCTGCCACTCATACCTCACCTGTCTTTCAACAACATCTTTGCCTCTTTACTTCCGCCTTGACTGACATTTCTGCTCAAACTCTTTGCCTTTACAAATGTCTGCTTGTGTCTGTGTATGTGCGGATGGATATGTGTGTGGTCCTTTTTTTCCCCCTAAGGTAAGTCTTTCCACTCTCGGGATTGGAATGACTCCTTACCCTCTCCCTTAAAACCCACATCCTTTCGTCTTTCCCTCTTTCCTGACGAAGCAACCATTGGTTGCGAAAGCTAGAATTTTGTGTGTATGTTTGTGTGTCTATAGACCTGCCAGCGCTTTTGTTTGGTAAGTCTTTTCATCTTTATATATATCTGTGTGTGTGTGTGTGTGTGTGTGTGTGTGTGTGTGTGTGTGTGTGTGTGTGTGTGTGTGTGTGTGTGTGTGTGTGTGTGTGTGTGTGTGTGTGTGCTGAATGAAACACATTTGGCTGGGCTGCCAAGAGAGCACTGCATGAAATTTTTAGTAACTGCCACAGCAAAATATTATCAAAAGGTCCTTCATAAAAACCAAGGCAATAGGGGTTTTATATAAAGGTTTATAGTGGTACCAAAGATAGTATCCAGACACTAACAGTGATATAGGAACTAAAATTACAGGTAGGAGATTAAAAGTAAAAATGCTTCACTCTGTTTCCATATGTTCTTTTACAAAGGAAAACCCAGGAGTAATGTTCCAATTTCATTCTCGTGTTGTTGTTGTATTCACTCCACACTACTCTATCCTGTGCAAGTCTCTTCATCTACGAGTAACTACTGCCACTTACAGCCTTCTGAATCTGCTTAGTGTATTCATCTCTTGGCCACCCTCTATGATTTTTACCCTCCATGCTGCCCTCCAATACTAAATTAGTGATCCCTTGATGCCTCAGAATGTGTCACCAACCAATACCTTCTTCTAGTCAAGTTGCGCCACAAATTCCTTTTCTCCCCTATTCTGTTTAGTACCTCCTCATTGGTTATGTGATCTACCCATCTAATCTTCAGCATTCTTCTGTAGCACCACAGTTCAAAAGCTTCTGTTCTCTCCTTGTCTAAACTGTTTATCATCCACGTTTCACTTCCATACATGGCTACACGCCACACAAATACTTCCTGACAATTAACTCTAAACTCAATGTTAACAAATTTCTCTTCTTCAGAAACTCTTTCCTTGCCATCACCAGTCTACATTTTATATCCTCTCTACCTCGGCCATCATCAGTTATTTTGTTGCCCAAACAGCAAAATTCATCTACTACTTTAAGTGTCTCATTTCCTAATTTAATTCCCTCAGCATCACATGATTTAATTTGACTGCATTCCATTATCCTCATTTTGCTTTTGTTGATGTTCATCTTATATCCTGCTTTCAAGACACTGTCCATTTGTTCAACTGTTATTCCAAGTCCTTTGCTGTCTCCGAACATTACAAGGTCATTGGCAAACCTTTTATTTCTTCCCCCTCAATTTTAATTCCTACTCCAAATTTTTCTTTCATTTCCTTTACTGCTTGCTTAATATACAGATTGAATAACACTGGAGATAGGCTACAGTCCTTTCTCACTTGCTTCTCAACCACTGCTTCCCTTCCGTAACCTTCGACACTTATAACTGCCATCTGATTTCTGTACAAACTGTAAATAACCTTTTGCTCCCTGTATTTTATCGCTCCTACCTTCAGAATTTGAAAGAGAGTGTTCCAGTCAACACTGTCAAAGTCCACCCCTGGTAGCTGAGTGGTCAGTGCGACAGACTGTCAATCCTAAGGGCCCGGGTTCGATTCCCGGCTGGGTCGGAGATTTTCTCCGCTCAGGGACTGGGTGTTCTGTTGTCATCATCATCATCATCATCATCATCATTTCATCCCCATCGACGTGCAAGCCGCCTAAGTGGTGCCAAATCGGAAGACTTTCACCAGGCGAATGGTCTATCCTACGGGAGGCCCTAGTCACATGACATTTACATTTTAACACAGTCAAAAGCTTCCTCTAAGTCTACAAATGCTATAAACGTAGGTTTCCCTTTTCTTAACCTATCTTCTAAGATAAGTCTTAGGGTCAGTATTGTCTCACGAGTTAATACATTTCTATGGAATGCAAACTGATCTTCCCCAGGATCATCTGCTACCAGTTTTTCCATTCATCTGTAAAGAATTCATGTTATTATTTTGCAGCCGTGACTTAGTAAACTGATGGTTCGCTAACTTTCACTCCTGTCAGCACCTGCTTTCTTTGGAATTGGAATTATTATATTCTTCTTGAAGTCTGAAGGTATTTTGCCTGTCTCATACGTCTTGCTCACCAGATGGAAGAATTTTGTCATGGCTGGCTCTCCCAAGGCTATCGGTAGTAGTTATAACAGAATGTTGTCTACTCCCAGGGTCTTGTTTCACCTTAGGTCTTTCGGTGTTCTGTCGAATGCTTCATGCAGTATCATACCTCCTATCTCATCTTCATCTACGTCATCTTCCATTTCCATAATATTGCCCTCATGTACATCGCCCTTGCACAGACCCTCTATATACTTCTTCCATCTTTCTGCTTTCCCTTCTTTGCTTAGGACTGGTTTTTCACCAGAAATCTTGATATTCATACATGTGGTTCTCTTTTCTCCAGAGGTCTCTTTAATTTCCCTACACGCCAGCATCTGTCTTACCCCCAGTAAAATATGCTTCTATATCCTTACATTTGTACTCTAGCCATCAGGAATCGCTTAGCCATTTTGTACTTCCTGCCGATCTCATTTTTGAGACATTCTTATTCTTTTTCGCCTGCTTCATTTACTGCATTTTATATTTTCTCCTTTCATCAATTAAATTTGATATCTCTTGTGTTAGCCAAGGATTTCTACTAGCCCTCATCTTTTTACCTTCTTGATCCTCTGCTATCTTCACTATTTCATCTAGCATAGCTACCCAGTCTTCTTCTACAGTATTCCTTTCCCCTGTTCTTGTCAGTTACTCCCTAATGCTCTCTCTAAAACTCTCTACAACCTCTAAGACAATCATTATTGACAAAATTATTTAATCAGATACATAAAAACTTTACTCACCAAGCAGGGGCAGAACACACACATAAAGGACTGCTGTGATTGGCAAGCTTTCGGAACCAGTGGCTCCTACTCCAGGCAGAAGGTTTGAAGGAGAAAGAAGAAGAGTCAAGGAAAAGGACTGGAGAGGTCTAGGAAAATGAGTAGATTTTGGGAAAGTCACCCACAACTGTGGGTCAGGGGAGATTTAATAAGTGTGAGAAGCTATGTGCACAATATGTGACAGACGTGAGAGGGGATGATGAAAAATAGACGGGAAAGACAATGAAAGATGTAGAAAATTAAAATGGAGTGAAGCAAAGAGTAGTTACAGTGAAGAACAGCTGAGACGGAAGAAATTAATGCAGGTAAGAACCAAGGAGGAGTTCTGAGAAACTGGTGTCTGGGGGTTAGAATCAAGATGGCACGTGTGGTGAAACAGACACCAAGGTTACGTATGTCATGTTGTAGAGCATGCGAGTTGCCAGTATATACTCTCAGCCTGTGTTCACTCATCCTAGTTGATAATTTGGTGGTAGTCATGCCAATGTGGAAGGCTGAACAGTGTTTACATAATAGCTGGTATATGACATGTAACTTCATAGGTGGCTCTCCTTTTTAAAGTATATGTTTTGCCAATTACAGGGCTATTGCAGGTGCCGGTAGGAGGGTGCATAGGGCAAGTCTTGCAGTGGGGACCGTTGCAGGAATAGGAGTCACAGGGTAGGCAGATGGGTGCAGAAGGAGCATAGGGTCTGACAAGAATATTGCGGAGATTGGGAGGGCAACGGAAAGCTATTGCTTTACAGCAGTACACCAACATTCTCACTTCAGCCTTCACTGCACATAATTATCTCTCCAGCTTCGTTAAAAAGAAAATTTCCTGAGCCATCACATCTAATCCTGGTACTGCCGATTCCTCCACAAAACAGCTTTCGAGCACACCATTGGTGATTCAGTGTTATCCTGGTCTGGAATGTGTTAACCAGCTACTTCGACAGGGCCATGACTTCCTAAAATCATGCCCTGAAATGAGATCCATTCTGTCGGAAATTTTGTCCACCACACCTAGAATAGCTTTCTGCCACCCTCCCAATCTCTGTAATATTCTTGACACACCCTATGCTCCTGCACCCATCTCCCTACCCTATGGCTCCTACCCCTGTGACCATCCCCACTGCAAGACTTGACCTATGCACCCTCCCTACCACCACCTATAATAGCCTTGTAACTGCAAAACATACACTATCAAGGGGAGAGCCACCTGTAAAATCACATCATATACCAGCTATTATGTGAACACTGTTCAGCCTTCTACATCGGCATGACTACCACCAAATTATCAACGAGGATGAGTGGGCATAGGCAGAGTGTATATACTGGCAACTCGCAATATTGTGTTGCAGAGCATGCTCTACATGACACTCGTGACCTAGGTGCCTATTTCGCCACACGCGCCATCTGGATTCTAGCCTCCAGACACCAGTTTCTCAGAACTCTGCAGGTGGGAACTAGCACTACATGTCCTTAGTTCTCGCCACCCTCTTGGCATTAATTTACGTTAATTTCTTCCGTCTCAGCTTTTCTTCACTGAAACTACTATTTGCTTCACTCCGTTATAGTTTTCTACAGCTTTCATTGTCTTTCCCATCTATTTTTCACTGTCCCTTCCCACCTCTGTTATGTACTATGCATTTAGCTTTTCACGTTTATTAACTTGTGCACGGTGTTTTAGTAGTAACCTCTGTCTTGCATATTTCCCTACCATCCACCTTTAAGCTCTCAGGTTTTCAAATCCTGTCCAATGCAGCCCCCAACAATCAATCTTTCCTTCTCATCCCTTACAATAAGTCTCCTCTCATCCACAGTTTTGGGTGGCTTTCCCAAAATCTACCCATTTTTCCTAGACCTCTCCAGTCCTTTTCCTTCACCCTTCTTCCTTCCCCTTCAACCCTTCTGCCTGAAGGAGGAGCCACTGGCTCCGAAATCTTTCCAGTCACAACAGTCTTCTATGTATGTGTTCTGCCACTGCTTGGTGAGTAGATTTTTTATCTATCCAATTAAATAATCTCTACAACCTCTGCTTCTTTCAGTTTATCCAAGTCCCATCTCCTTAAATTCTTACCTTTTTGCAGTTTTAATCTACAGTTTATAACCAAAAAATTGTGGTCAGGGCCCTTACTGCCTCTGGAAATGACTTACAATTTAAAACCTGGTTCCTATATCTCTATCGTACCATTATATAATCAATCTGAAACCTTCCAGTGTCTCCAGGTCGCTTCCATGTATACAGCCTTCTTTCATTTCTTAAACCAAGTACTAGTGATGATTACATTAGGCTCTGTGCAAAATTCTACAAGGTGGCTTCCTCTTTCATTCCTCAGCCCCATTCCATATTCACCTACTACTTTTCCTTCTCTTCCTTTTCCTACTACCGAATTCCAGTCCCCCATTACTATTAGATTTTCATCTCCCTTCACTATATGAATAATTTATTTTATATCATCATACATTTCTTCATTCGTTCATCATATGGGGAGCTAGTTGGCATATAAACTTGTACTACTGTGATAGGCGTGGGCTTCGGGTCTATCTTTGTTACAGTAATGCATTTGCTATGCTGTTTGTAATAGCTTATCCGTGTTCCTATTTTTTTTTTTTTTTTCATTATTCAACCTAGTCCTGCATTACCCCTCTCTGATTTTAAATTTATAACCCTGTATTCACCTGACCAGAAGACCTGTTTCTCCTGCCACTGAACTTCACTAAACCTCACTATATCTTTAAACTTTAACCCATCAATTTCCCTTTCTAAATTTTGTAGCCTGCCTGTCCAGTTACGGAATCGGACATTCCACGCTCCGATCCATAGAATGCCAGTTTTGTTTCTCCTTATAATGACACCCTCCTGAGCAGTCCCCGTCCAGAGATCCCAATGAGAGACTTTTTTACCTCTGTGATATTTTACCCAAGAGGATGCCATAATCATTTAATGATCCACTAAAGCTGCATGCCCTTGGGAAAAATTATGGCTTTAGTTTCCCCTAGCTTTCAGCCATTCGCAATATCAGCACACCAAGGCCATTTTGATTGATGTTACAAGGCCAGTTCATTCCATCATACAGACTGGTGCGAAACTGCAAAAAGGTTGGAATTTAAGGAGATGGGACCTGGATAAATTGACAGAACCAGAGGTTGTAGAGAATTTCAGGGAGAACATTAGGGAACGATTGACGAGATTGGGGAAAGAAATACAGTAGAAGAAGAATGGGTAGCTTTGAGAGATGAAATAGTGAAGGCAGCAGAGGATCAAGTAGGTAAAAAGACGAGGGCTAATAGAAATCCTTGGGTAACAGAAGAGATATTGAATTTAACTGATGAAAGGAGAAAATACAAAAATGCAGTAAATGAAGCAGGCAAAAATGAATACAAACGTCTCAAAAATGAGATCGACAGGAAGTGCAAAATGGCTAAGCAGGGTTGGCTAGTGGACAAACAAGGATGTAGAAGCATGTATCACTAGGGGTAAGATAGATACTGCCTACAGGAAAATTAAAAAGACCTTTGGCGAAAAAAGAACCACTTGCATGAATATCAAGAGCTCAGATGGAAACCCAGTTCTAAGCAAAGAAGGGAAAGCAGAAAGGTGGAAGTAGTATATAGAGGGTCTGTACAAGGGCGATGTTCTTGAGGATAATTTTATAGAAATGGAAGAGGAGGTAGAAGAAGATGTAATGGAAGACATGATACTGCGTGAAAAGTTGACAAAGCACTGAAAGACTAAGTCGAAACAAGGTCCCGGGAGTAGACAACATTTCATTAGAACCACTGACAGCCTTCGGAGAGCCAGTCCTGACAAAACTCTACCATCTGGTGAGCATGATGTACGACACAGGCGAAATATCCTCAGACTTCGAGAAGAATATAATAATTCCAATCCCAAAGAAAGCAGGTGTTGACAGATGTGAAAATTACCGAACTATCAGCTTAATAAGTCACAGTTTGGGGGGGGGGGGGGGGGGGGGGAAACGCAAATTCTTTACAGACGAATGGAAAAACTGGTAGAAGCCGACCTCAGGGAAGATCAGTTTGGACTCCGCAGAAATATTGGAACACGTGAGGCAATACTGACCCCTACGACTTATCTCAGAAAATATATTAAGGAAAGGCAAACCCATTTTTCTGTCATTCATAGACTTAGAGAAAGCTTTTGACAATGTTGACTGGAATACTCTCTTTCAAATTCTGAATGTGGCAGGGGTAAAATACAGGGAGCGAAAGGCTATTTACAATTTGTATAGAAACCAGATGGCAGTTATAAGAGTCGAGGGACACGAAAGGGAAGCTGTGGTTGGGAAGGGAGTGAGACAGGGTTGTAGTCTCTGCCTGATGTTATTCAATCTGTATATTGAGCAAGCAGTAAAGGAAACTAAAGAAAAATTCAAAGTAGGTGTTAAAATCCATGGAGAAGAAATAAAAACTTTGAGGTTCGCCAATGACATTGTAATTCTGTCTGAGACAGCAAAGGACTTGGAAGAGCAGCTGAACGGAATGGACAGTGTCTTGAAAGGAGGATATAAGATGAATATCAACAAAAGCAAAACGAGGATATTGGAATGTAGTCGAATTAAGTCAGGTGATGCTGAGAGAATTAGATTAGGAAATGAGACACTTAATGTAGTAAAGGAGTTTTGCAATTTGGGGAGCAAAATAACTGATGATGGTCGAAGTAGAGAGGATATAAAATGTAGACTGGCAACAGCAAGGAAAGTGTTTCTGAAGAAGAGAAATTTGTTAACATCGAGTATGGATTAAAGCGTCAGGAAGCCGTCTCTGAAAGTATTTGTATGGAGTGTAGCCATGTATGGAAGTGAAACGTGGACGATAAATAGTTTGGACAAGAAAAAAATAGAAGCTTTCGAAATGTGGTGCTGCAGAAGAATGCTGAAGATTAGATGGGTAGATCACATAACTAATGAGGTGGTATTGAATAGAATTGGGGAGAAGAGGAGTTTGTGGCACAACATGACTAGAAGAAGGGATCGGTTGGTAGGACATGTTCTGAGGCATCAAGGGATCACCAATTTAATATTGGAGGGCAGCGTGGAGGGTAAAAATCGTAGAGGGAGATCAAGAGATGAATACACTAAGCTGATTCACAAAGATGTAGGTTGCAGTAGGTACTGGGAGATGAAGAAGCTTGCACAGGATACAGTAGCATGGAGAGCTGCATCAAACCAGTCTCAGGGCTGAAGACCACAACAACAACAATCTCGTTAACAAAGCACTGTGCTCAGAGGTTGGAAGAGTGCGTGGGCCACACCCATCTACAAGTAGAGCAGCAGAACTGATCCAAAAAACTACCATCCAGTATCATTGTCAGGTATTTGTTGTAGACTCTCAGAACACATTCTAAGCCCAGTTCTAATGAAATGCTTTGAACTAAATGACCTCCTCCTTGACAAACGGCAATGAACTCTGCAAATATTGAATATGTGAGACCTAATATGAGCTTTTGTAATGTGATGTATCCCAAAAGCTATGGACCAATACAGTCAGATACAATGCTTCTTGAATTCCAAAATGCATCTGACTCAGTAATCAGGCATAAACTTATCAAAAGTACAATGATCACGTGGAGTATCAAGTGAGACTTGTAACGGGACTGAGGATTTATTGATGGGTGGTGGGGTGGACACAGTATGTTATCTTGAATGGACCGTCATCGACAGATGGGAAAGTAACTTCAGGTGTGCCTCAGGGAAGTGTGCTGGGAACATTAAGGAGTCACAGCTGGAATCAGTCAATCATACAAATACCCTTCTGAAACAATCTGCAGGGATATGAAATGGAACAATCACATGGTTTCAGTTGTAGGTGAAGCAGGTGCCTGACTGCAATTGACTGGTAGAATACTAGGGAAATGCAGTCAGTCTACAAAGGAAACTGGATACAAAACACTTGCGCAATACAGCGTAAGTGTGAGAGACTCATACCATATAGGACTATCAAAGGCTAGTGAATGGACACAAAGAAGGGCAGCACAATTGCCGCATGTTTGACACACGAATGTGACGGAGATGCTGAAAGAACTGAACTGGCACATGCTTGAAAGTAGATGCAAACTAATCTGTGAAAAGCTACTTTTTTAAGTAATCTCTGCCATGCCCTAATAAGTGATTGTCATTAAACAGCAGGTTTTTTTCCACGTTAGCAGCCCTCATTCAAACTTACTTAATTAATGTAGTTCATAAAGTTTTCATTTCAATTACCTTTTAATTCCTTTTATTTCTCTGTATAGAAGTGTCATTGTCAAAATGCCTGTTAGATGATTTTTTTGTAGTTCTACAAGTCATCACTGTGTAGGTCCCACTATGTGCATGTAACGAGATTTCCAAAGTACAAAAGTAAACTATCTTGCGTTTTCATTTTGTTACGATTATCAGAATCTTACTTGCATTGCTGTATTCACATTTTGAATTTTCATAATACTCCAAAACATTTCAACAAAAGGCAAAGATAGCTCTAAATGACAAACAATAGAAAATCCAGGATTGAATGTAACAATATTATGAAAAGGGAAGTTGCAACTCACCATATAGGAGACGTGCTGAATCGCAGATAGACACAACAAAAAGAATGTCTCAAAGCTTTCGGCCTTGGTCAACAATACACACACTATTGTTGACTAAGGTCTTACCTGCCGAAAACTTTATTGTGACATTCTTTTTGTTGTGCCATGCCTAGCATGTCTGCTACATAGTGAGTAGCACCTTTCCTTATCATTACCTATCGTCAGGTATTTAGAAATAAGCACTAACGTTCCTGACTTTCATTTATATCAAAATGTATGATTTTTTATTAAACATAAATAAGAATATACATGCATACTATGAGAAATCACACAGGACATCTTTTAAATCTGTTGCCATACTGTTTTTCACAAAGTAATCTTAGGTTTATTTCCGAAACTAAATATATTCTTAGAAGAAATACCAATTCTGAACTATTAAAATTGAAAGCACACGAACAGTATATAACAAATTCATTTTCACATCATGATCATTAAATTCTGAAATATAATGCAATTTCTTCCGTAATGTTTAAAATGCAATCCTGTCTTCGCCTTCTAGAGGTACCTAGCGCCATGTATTTCACTGCAAGAAAACAGGCCTTTTTTTTTAACTTCCTACTACTGTACTATACAGAATGTGAACAATTACAGATGAACTTATCCATAAATCGAATAAAAGATATTTTTGGAAAGAGTAGGTTTATTTCATGTTCTCTCTGTTACAGCAAGAAAGCGTGATACTAATCATCGTTTTATAAGTATTTGAAATAATTATTACGCGAGTACAACGGCATTACATCTTTAGAAAGTACGTTTACTATTTAGCAAAGCTCTCCACAGAACAGTTTAAAAGCCCTTCCATGTTCCACCAGCGAATGGAATGAAATAGGTTCTCAAATACACAAATCCATGAGTTTCTCTGGGTCACACAACAGAAAAACACGTTGTATGAGAAACTTTTATCAAACGCAACACATCTTTCGTTTCAAAATAAACACTGCTTGTTTGCTAGCATCACAACTCAAACTGTCTTGAATATTGTATAACTTAAAGGCGCTGAAGGTAGGGATTATTTCTTTGGACTGGAGTTCGTTTGCTACAACCCATTTCTTTCGCGAAATGGAACTAAATGAAATTGTATAAAAATTACAACGGATGGAAATGGGCAGCACAAACATTTATTTGTTGTGCAATATACTTACAGTTCATTGTAGGTGTCAAATCTTAAATTCTAAGTGAAAATTGAAAACTCAGTTTCCACGCCCCTGATAAGTCGTCAACCTCAGCGTCACCATTACAACACAAGAAAGCTACATTTCAGGGGCGAAGATATGCATAGCGGGGAGCGTGGGGAGCTCACTGTGACACTAGATTTTGCTTTTTTGTAGACAGGTGTGGATTTAAAAATTGGCTTGCAGTTTTAGTAATGAAACATTAATTTAGTTCGTTCCAACACGCATTATAAGTGCGAGTTACAGTGATGTTCCTCAATTAAAGACGCTGTCATTCATAGAGATTATTTGTTACGGTTCTCATGAATGATTGCAGATGATTCAGTGGTGAGCAAGTACAACAAAAATATTTTGAACTGAAAATTTTCCTAATCCGGAATATGCGTTATAAGTGATGAACGGAACGGAATAAGCCTTGATGATTACATGACATGAAAATTGCTTCAATTTGAAGAGTGAGTGTTATTTATAGACTGTCAAGTTAGCGAGACGATAGACTACAGTAAACAGGTGTCAGATAATGTGAGAATTAAAAGATTTTAGACACACACACTTACATACACAGCTAGTCTGTAGAGATTCTTATGCTAGTAGACACGAATGCTTGAGAAGTCCAGTTTTACCTGTTCGTAAGAACAGTCCGCCACAAGCATTGTGTCATATTTGAAATGCTGAATTGTGTATGATACACAAAAGTTCCTTACGATGCCTTCATTTATCTATTTTCAAATATTCAAATTCGTTGTCAACGCTCACAAATATAATTCTTAGATGACCGTTCCAGTACTCAATCCGATGTGCCGTTGAGTAATGTGAAGATATTAGAATAATACATTCCAAAATGTAGCTATGTATGTGTTAAGACAATTTTCGTGGAGAAAAGAGTAAAACGCTTCCCAAAAATTGCCAATCTGTGCGCCATACAACAGCGGTCAGAACGAAAATCCATATTAATTTAATCAAGACAGTATTCAATATTCTTTGTATTACTTGTAGAAGCAGGTCATCACCAAAAGCTTTCAGTATAATTTAATACCAGGAAATTCAGCAATAAATGTAAAGAGTATTGATGTAAATTTGTCCAATCTTGCCAACTTAAGGTATTTTATCATATTCCTAGGCTCGTCACTTAAAGCTGATTCTTGAAACTTTGTAAGTGAATTTGTACTGAATAGTTTGTGTCTGCCTAAAAGCATCTGGTATTTGTTCTTTTAGTGTCCCTATGATGCTCTCCTATGGGTGAAACCGTCCTGTGACAAGCCAT